>NW_004567131.1:2715753-2761514 GCF_000260355.1 Condylura cristata
GGGGAAGGGAAGGAGGGAGGAAGGAGGGGGGAGAGAGGAGGGAGGGAAGGAAAGAAGGAAATGAAACAGAAATCTGAATCTACTGAGTCATACATGAAGCAAGAGGGAAAATTCAGTAATTTGTTAACGAACATTTGTTCACAAATCTTACATCACAAATCTTGGCCTATATATGCCAAGTGCTATGTAGATAATTATCAAACAATAGAACTAAATTAAACTGCAGCCTCCTATATCCTAATCCTAGCATTTTACACTTTTATGGAGATACCCCCTAATAGGATTACCACAACTACTTAATAAAGGAGAAAGGAAGTTAATTGCAAATCTTGAGCTAAGAAATTCACAGGCAAAAGTGCCAGTAAAGAGAGAACCAAATTAATAGTAATACAAGGCTAGCACTGGAAAGAAAAAAAAGAAAGAAAGAAATTAAAATGCAAATATATGTTTAACTGGAATCATGATAAAATAATTAACTATTAAGATGAATCAAAATAAATGATTAGATCTGGGAAAGTTCAGATCAAGGAAAAAGAAAAAAAGAGGGGGGTTTCAAATTTTCAATGAGAAATTCCTTTGCAGGTTCAAAGTATATATATTTTTAATCTAAACAAAGACGTCCAATTTAGAAAGGTAGATATAAAATATTTTTCATATCACAATCTTAAGTCCCCCGCCCCTATGCAGAAGCTGCACTGCTCTTCCAGTTCCATGAAGAGTAGTCTAATGAAGAGTTGGGTCCTAGGTTATTAAAAGTTCTACTACACCCCTTTAGCCCAAAGAGAGGCCAACACTCAAAGAAAAGAAGTGAGTGATATTTGTTCTCTGGTCAGTCTTCCAGGCATGTGTCCCATTAAAATCACCTAAGGTCACTGGATGATTGCACACTTAACCTTCATTAGCCTGAATTCCTACTAAATCACTTCAGTGACATTACACTTATTTTTTAATATTTATTTATTTATTCATACAGAACTGGGGTACAGGCCAGAGATGCAGGGGTGGTGAGAGGATTCACCAGAGACAGAGTGGGGAGCAGAAGAGGCCGACTGATGAAGTACACTGCTGAGGGGACCAGTGGGCAGGTCAGGAGAGGTCTGCCGTGCCATGTGGGTCAGCTCCAGTGCAGGGATCGAACTCATGCTGAAGTGGCTTTAGCTTCTTGGTGCTGCTTTAACCTGCTGCACCAGCAGGGAGGGCCCAACATTACACTTTAACATAATATTTCTTAAAATTTGGAAGATCTGGTCCTCCCTGGTGGTGCAGTGGGTTAAAGCGCAGCACTGCAAGCTAGTAGCAGCAGTTTTAG
This sequence comes from Condylura cristata, assembly GCF_000260355.1. Taxonomy (NCBI): domain Eukaryota; kingdom Metazoa; phylum Chordata; class Mammalia; order Eulipotyphla; family Talpidae; genus Condylura; species Condylura cristata. Next base: position 2,717,063 of record NW_004567131.1, read on the forward strand.
TGCCAGTTCGATCCCAGCCTCACAGGTGATCCATAAGGCGCAGCAGACCTTTCCTGTCTCGACAGCTGCTCCCCTCAGCAGTGTACTTCGTCCATCTGCCCGTTCCGCTCCCCACTCTGTCCCTGGTGAATCCTCTCACACTGCCCCTGCACCTCTGGCCTGTACCCCAGTTCTGTTATGCATTAATAAATAAATGTTTAAAAAAAATTTTGGAAGATCACAACATGACCCTTTAAGAATCTGTTGAACAAAACAGATTTTTATACAAAAAATAATGTATATATCCACAGGTCTAAAATTTATACATAGGCCTTTCTGGTGGCCTAGAGGTTAAGTCTCAGCACTATCACTGCTACTGCTGAGTTCATTCCCTGGCCAGGGAGCCACCTACATGGCACAGCAGACCTCTCTTGTTTCACCCACTGCTCCTCCGAGCAGTGTATTTCAGTAATCTGCCTTTTCTACTACTTGCTATGTGTCTAGTAAATCCTCTTACCCCCTGTAATTCTGGCCTACACCCCAGATCTTCTATGCTAAATAAATAAATAAAATCTTAAAAATAAATAAATAAAATCTGAATGGATTCACAGACTATCCATGAACTCAAAAGTCTCACCACAAAGGTGTTTAGCAACAGCCATATGAAAAGGACTTACACATTTCTTATAAATGTGTCCATAAAGATTTTCTATTATACTCTCGAAAAATTTGTCCTTTAGAATTTACCATCACTCCATATTGCTGAAAAGTTTGTGCTTTAAGTTGCTTATAAGGCAGCAGATGATGCTTCAACTGTCTTTTTTGTCCTGGCTCCTAGGAAGCTCATTATCACATCATATTTCCACCAAACTAATTAATATAGTCATTAACATTTTCTTCTGGCTAAACTTTGATTTTATTTTTATTTGGGACAAAAATTTTTGTCTGTGTCTTTATGTGTTTTTCCAGATCTCTACTCCTTCCACCACCAAAAAAAGAAGCAGATTTATTCTAATGTTTCTTGAAAAATTCCTTCTAAAACATGTAAAGCTTAAGATTTCCAAACTGAAAGACTTCTTAAATATTGTGATGCAGAGAAAGCACTTAAAAAGATCCAATATTCATTGATGATAAAAACTCTCCAACATATAGAGGTAGAAAAAATAGGTGACAACATAGTAAAGGTTATAGTATATATGTATATATACTCATGTGTGTGTATTTGACACTCATATATATAGAAACCAACCCACAGCTAACATCATACTCAATCGTGAAAAACTGAAAATTTTTCCTCTAAGATTTGGAACAAGACAAAGATGTCCACTCTCACCACTGTTACTCAGCATAGTTGTAGAAGTACTAATTAAACAAGGAAAACTATCACTATTTACAGATGACGTTATATTCAATAAAATATGCACTTCCTCTTATTAGTTATTTCGATTTCAAAAATTCTGAAGTAGTCCAAAATGTAGGGTTAAGACAAAATATAGATTCTGTCTCAAACCATAATTGAAAAGTTGATTTCACACCAACTTTATTACTTTATCTTTCTCTTTATTTACCTTCTGCTTTCTCTTTACTAGTTGGTACGCAAATGACTTTCATCTGACACAACCAGCCACCACCCCCAGAAAAAAAGAAATTCTACCATTTGATACTACAATGAGAATCCCTTTACGTATTTTACGGTTCCTCTACACGAATTCCTGGCAGTTCGCTGGGCTGCACGCCCCGGCAGACTTTTGAGCTACATCTGCAAAGTCTTTTCTACTAGGGCAGCTGGCATAAAGTGGGAAAATTCATTAACATGCTAATGATGTCCTATTTAAAATTCTAGCCCTGATTATTCTGTGATTAAATCTCTCCCCTTGACGTCTGCTTCCTTTATATCTGAGTTACAGTGCAAAATCAACAATATTAATAAAGTACAATACAGATTACCAACTTATACACAAGAGATAGAAAAACAGTTATGTAAATCTCAGGCCTGTCATTTTTCTGAAGAGCAGATATAACAAACTGTAAAAAAGAAGTTACTGATTTTTTTTTAAATCTCACCCTCCCTTAAAAAAAATTGGAATCCACAATAATTAAAGGTTTGTAGTTCATTTCCATAAGTATTGAGGAGTTGAAAAATAGATTTAGCTTTCCATTCTATTTCACGGCACTTAAAATTGCTCAGAATTCAAAAGTGTTCTCCTGAAATCGTAAGAACAGCTCATGGGGGTTAAAACACATCCCTTTCTCTCCATTTCACAGAGACTTTGTGTCACTGGGACTAAAATCAGCAGATTCAGTAATGATTTCTGTCTCCCTTTGCCCTTGAGTACTTTCGCATATTTCGGTCCTTTTTCATCCTGTTGTTCTGCCTACTGACATCCCAATCTGATTATTCAGCTCAGACAAGCCAAACATTTTCCATGAAAGACTATCAAAACTTATCACTGTTCCCATTAATTTGAGAAATGAATTTTTTTTTAATTTTAAATAAGATCTAAGATCTGTGTCTATAACACAAAAGAAAAAAAGAACTACTGTTTTGTTTTAACATCTGGTCCCAGCAAATGAACAATTATTTATGGTATTTTTACCATCTTTAAAAATACAAACCATACAATGGGGGTGAGGGAAGGGTAGGAGGAGAAAGAGACAAAACACAGGAAGGAAAAGCACAAGAGACTCTTCCCTTTCTTTAGGTTGGAACCAGGTGATATGGTAGTTGGAGGACTGCACCAGAGGGAAGAAACCAGTGCAATCCAACTATTAGCAAAGATATAAGGAAACAAATAAATTTTTAAAAGAAAGCACTTTTACAACAATCAAACAAATAAATAAAAACATGCCAGATATGCAACCAAATAAATAAAACATGAAATTGATGCTTTTTAAGCATAAGGACTGGTAATCTACCGGGTGCATAAGATGTAATGATATTGTAAGTGATCAGCAAAACAAGTTCATCTGGCATGAGCCATTCTTATTCCATGAACAAGAGCTCACTGGGTGAAAGAAACCAGCCATGGTCCCTAAGACTGCAATCTCCTCATGCGCTATGGAAACAGGACCCTGGGTGGGCTCACTTATGCACAGGGCTGAGTCAGCTCTCTTGGAAGGAAAGTCCTAATGTTGAAGAGCAGAAAATAACAGCACAGAAGAGCCTGATCCCCGCCAGCCTGAAGTTGCCCTGCCATTACTAATTGCCTTTGTCCCCCGCATGTCACAATCTGCAACCATTACTAGGAAATCAAAATCTGTTTTCAAGAATGCTACATATTGCTCATTCCTTTTCTTATTTTTAAACGTTTTATCTGAGAATAAAAGAACTCAGCTCATGGTACATGAATGCACACATATAATATTCCTTTATATTTGCTCTACAATTCTCCCTCTGAATTTTTAAATCTCAAAACCCAACAAATGACAGAATATGGACGTTGGCCTAGCTTTACTACATTTCAATACGCAAAAGCTTTTTTTTTACTAAGGAAGTCATCATTTATTTACTTGTCTCCTATATTCTTTGCAACCCATCATGATTAATTTGGCTCACTAAAAGCCAAGTCACCTCAAGTTGGTTAAAATTAGCTCCAACCAAAAGAACGGGAGGAGGAAGTGTCTGATGCAGCAAAATCCCATATAAAACATAAAATCTTCATACCAGTAATGAGCCATCTGCAATTTAGAGTCATCCATGGTAACAGTCTCTTATTCCATTTGTTTATGTTTTATTCATCATTTTGAAAATACTTAGTGAAGTGACAATGATGAGATTCAAAAAATACTATGCAGCTCATTTTGTTAAAGAGATATTAATGGCTTTCAAGAGCTCAAGGTTCAAATGAAAACATCGCTGAACTAAATTCGTCCAAATTTGTTCATATCATCTCTATTCTTATATATAAAAGATTCCTCATTTTTGTGTGAAAGTTATATGGTGATAACATGAAATTCTTCATAGTTTTCATTATTTACACATTTTTAACACAATAAAATTTATTTCAAATGGCCAATGCCTATTATGACAATAAATCACACTATGATATATACAGGGTGGGGGGTTGTTATTCCTCAGTACTATAGGTATACACTAAGGCTCAAATATACAGTCTAATACGTAATACATATTTGGCAAAAACAAGACTGTACCTTGCAGAAATGAAAAAAAAAAAGAAGAAGAAGAAGCTCTGAGCTGCTGAGCTAATGTAGATGTGCCCATTGCTAAGAGGACACTATAACAACTGAACACTCCATCTGTGACTCAAATGACTCTGTGAAGAGCCTCTCTACACAATTCAGCAAGTCTTCTAAACAAAATATATTCATTGTATAATGGCACACTTAATCTCTGCTAGCAGATTTCATCTTTCTTTATTTGGTTCTAAATACTAACCTTTGAACCTTTGTTTTCTTCAATTTGTGGAGCATTTTCAAATAAACCTATTTCAAGTGTGGCTGCTTCATATACCATTTCTTTCTTACTTCTTTTTAGATAATCATCCTGTGAAAATGTAGTCATTAAATAGTGTGTTTGTCTTTCATTTTTCTATTAAACAGCACTTATTAAGAGGGCAAGACATACTAAGCTGTCTCCCCTACTTCAATTGCTCGCTCCTCAGGAAAATGCTCGTGAGCCACCCAGATGCACACTCACACCTACTCGCACAATGAGCAAACATCTGAGGATCTCTGTGTTATCTCATTCAGTCTGTACCATGTATCAGCCTGCAAACTGGATATTCTTTTCTCTTTTTACTAATGAAGAAACACCTTGTAGCATCTAATATATTTTACATCAGAATTTGCATCATATGATATCTTTCTACACTTAGAAACTGATTGATCAGAAATTCTTACATTTGATGTAAGAAATAAGTTTTTATTTTATCAACTTGTACTGAATCTACATCTTCTCAGACAATCCCTCAGGGAGCAAACTCAAGGAAACCTTAGTTACTCCTAACAACTGGAACAGGAAGAGAATATAAGAATACTGTAACTCCACTGGTAAGCAGTCATTTATGCAGAAGCATCTTCTACATCATTTTTCCTGAGAAAAACACACGCAAAAAAGCTTACTCATGAAAGACTCAATTCAGGGTCCTTTCTCAATTTTCTGAGTCAAACTGCTTTACTCTATGACTGTGCAAGCAAAAAGATTGAGTCAAAAAACAAAAGGATGATAACTGCCAGATGCAGAAGCTTCTCAAGGCCTGTACCAAGGGAGACACTGCTCTAAGTGATCACAAGATTATTAGAAAATAGGGTAATGGAGGTGGGAAAAGACAACACTAATCTAAAAGAAACCTTCACTATGTCTACTGAAGTACTGTTTACAATAGTCAAAATATGGAAACAACCTAAACGCCCCCAAAAAGATGAACAGATCAAGGAGATGTGGTACATACACACAATGGAATACTACTCAGCGATCAAAAGATATAAACTAAAGCCATCTGCAACACTATAGTTGGCTTGGAAAGGATTATGCCAACTGAAATAAGTCAAAAGGATTAATATCGGATGACTTAACTATATGAGGAATTTAGAGAAACCAAACAAAGGGTCTGGGGAAAAAAGATAAAATTCACAAGCTAATCATAGATCTGAGGAATACAGCAGGAGAAGGGGAGGAATGTGGGTCAAAATGGGCAGGAAGAGGGCCCTCCCTGGTGGCGCAGCGGGTTAAAGCACTGCACTGAGAAGCTAAAGCCACTTCCGCATGAGTTCGATTCCCACCTGCCCCAGAGGTGACCACATGGCGTGGCAGACCTCTCCTGACCCGCCCGCTGCTCCCCTCAGCAGTGTACTTCGTCAATCTGCCTGTTCTGTTCCCCACTCTGTCTCTGGTGAAGCCTCTCACCACCCCTGAGCCTCTGGCCTGTACCCCAGTTCTGTATGTACAAATAAAAAAATCTTTAAAAAAAAAATGGGCCGGAAGAGCATAAGGGACGGCGGTAATAGATCTCCGCCTGAGGGGCAAGTTCAAATACTGCTAAACATTCACAACAATGTAATGTAAAAAGTACGCTAACAAATGTCAAATATGAATAGCGACACAAAAGCTGATAGGTATTTCTACCCCATTTGCAACAATCCTGCCAATAAAATACTTTAGAAAGAATGCTAGAGGACACCCTCCATTGTGGCATTCACATGAAGCACAGAACAACCTGTTCAGCCACACAAAACAATAAACATCACAAATAGTTCAAAAGTTGTGACCACTTACCATAAGCTGTTTCCCCATGGTTCAGTTCTCTTCTCAATCTGTCGTAATCTTCTCTAATGCTTCCCAACTTTTTGACATTCCTAGAACTCAGCACCAGCAGCTTGTTAAGGAGTCCCTCCAGCCCTTCCCTCTCTGATGTTAGTGATCTAATCTCCTCCGTGAGCTCCTTGGCCATACAGAAATGGTTTCCTGCAGCACATTGTGAGAGAAAAGGAAAGAAATCAAACTTTACAGCATCCCCACACAAGCAAGATTTAGCAAGAGCTAACATCAACAGTGTAGACATAGAGCACTAAACTCCAACTATGTCAAACTTCATAATATTCCTCCTTTTATACAACAATCTGGAAAAACATTGATTTACCTCCTTATGTTAGAAAACCTCCAGTCTCCTTATCACCTTATTCTTATATATTTTTTAAGGGGCTTCCATTGGCTAATTCATGTCCTTGTAAAACATGATGACACAAAAATGTCCCAATTAAAATATGACTAGAAAAAACTCCTAAGAGCAATCACACGGTATTCTTCCATTCAAATATCCAAATGTCAAAGAGACAAAATAATAGAGAAGGTTGAAAGGTCAACTAGACCTGAATTCAAATCCTATATTAAAATGATAATATTAAAAAATGCTAAATAAGGAACAGGGAGGACAATTGAAGACATAGGGGCAAGTACAAGGTCACAGAAAGGAGATCCAGGAACAAAGAAGGTGATGTTGATGATATTAAGAAACACTGAATGAAATGAAAAGTAACTGGAAATACTTTAATAGAATCAACCTGGTGGAAGAGAGCTTCAAAATAGAAGAAAACAAGACTTAGGAAAAAGAAAGAAATTCATGAAAATTATAGACTCAAATACAAGAAGAAACAAAGACAATGGGTATTCCAGAAGGTGAAAACAGAAAGAGAATGGAAGAGAAATCCTAGTCAAAGCAACAATGATTGATAATTCCTTAAATCTAAGGAATACTTATAGCTTGGGTGTCCAGAAAGCAGAGAGAACACACAGACGTCTAAATGCAAAATGGCTTATACCAAGACACATCAATATTAAATTATCAAAGATTTAAAAAATGCGCATGCACCCATGAAAAAGAAGGTAAAATATCCAAATTAGCCTTTCCACAGACCTCCCCACAGTCACGCTCTGGGCAAGAAGAGTAGACTGAAGTTTTCATGATCCTAGCATACAAGCACTGCCAGCCAAGAATACTCTAGTTTGCAAATTATCATTCAAATATGACAGTGAAACAGGTCTTTCCCAGATAAACAGAAGCTAATGGAGTTTATCACCACCAGACCCGCACAAGAAATATTGAAAGTTCTCCTACAAGAAAAGAAAACATAAATAACAACAGGAATACATCAGAAGCATGAGAAAGAATCTTATAAGTCAACAACAAAACACCCGAGGGGAGGAAGAAATGGACAGAACTTGTATAGTTAATGTCAGAGAGCCAATAGCAGCCCGTAAAATTTAGACATAGTAAGTTAGGAAGAACCCTCAGGGCAGCCACTAACCAAAACTCTACCATAGAGGCAAACGGAAGAAACAAAGAAACTGGTAGAATCAGTAAGGAAAGCCATCCAAAGTAAAGAGTAGAAAGAAACAAATGAAAAAGGGAAAACAATCAAAAATTTAAAAAAGAATGATAATTAAAAAGTATATATCAATAATCGCACTAAATATGAATGGGCTCTAATCATCAGTTAAAAGATCCAGAAGGACAAACTGGGTTCAAAGGCCTCAATCATCTTTGTGTCTGGGAGAAAATATTTGCAATGCACATCTCAGATGAAAGACTTGAATCCCCTGACTTAATAATTGAAACACAAATAACTACTGAAAAAAAAAGTGCACAAATAATTTAAACAGACACTTTGCAAAGTAGGATATAAAAGTGGCCAATAAAGATATGAAAAAGTGTTGATACTCATGTCACCAGAAAAATGCAAATGAAAGTGTAGAGTTTCCACCATAATACCATTTAAGTGTCGCAAGTTAACCAGATGAACTGTCTGCACTGACAAGGATGTGTAACAACCAAAACTTCTGCACAAATGCAAGTGTAAAATGGTACAACCACCTGGAGAAAAAATTCTGCCATTGTCTTTACTTGTAGTTGAATGTTCACAGTGGCTTCACTCATGACAGCCCAAAACTGAAAATGAGAGGAGAGCGCCAAGAGGCTATGTTCACACAATGGATGGCTATTCCGCAATAAAAAGCACAAATTCTTCATGCACACAGTACATGCACACAGTGACAAGAGGATTTCAAAAAAAAAAAAATTAATGCAAAAGAGTGCATGCCACATGATTACACTGCTATTAAGTTCTATAACAGGCATGCCGGATGCATAACAAAAAATATCATTACAGGGCCCTCCCTAGTGGTGCAGAGGATTAAAGCACAGCACTGCAAGCTGGCTGCAGTGTGAATTCAATCCCTGGCCCTGAGGTGACCCACATGGCACAGCAGACCTCTCCTGTCTCACCCCCTTCTCCCCTCAGCAGTGTACTTTGTCAATCTGCCTGTTCTGCTCCCCACTCTGTCTCTGGTGAATCCTGTCATCACCCCTGCACCTCTGGCCTATAACCCAGTTCTGTATGAATAGATAAATACATCTTTAAAATATATATCATTTCAGAAGATGTCAAGAAAGGGACAGGTGATGAATGGGCTGGAGCACGAGGGTGATGTTTCTGGGGTGATGAAAATATCTAAGAGGGTTGCTGAAAACACAGGTCTCAAAGTTCATAGATCTCTGTACTTGAGATCTATGCATTCCATTTGTATAAATCATATCTTAATAAAAACATATATTAGGGAAAGTGTAAACATAAACATAAACCTTAAGTTAATAAATACATCACATAAATGACTGCTCCATAAACAGTTATTGCTGTGAGAGGGTTCCATTGTGTTTCCTAAGAGTGTATTATAGCCGTAATTACAAAGTGCTACAACATTCTCTCCTCTAAACAGAGATCTGTCTTACAACTGCTAGGTGTACAGTTTGGATAAAGATGCTATTATGTGACTGTTATCCTTGCTGACCTGGCTGGCCATCTGCTGTTCCCTGGTGTTATGTACAAACCACTTTAGGACAATTTTAATCCTGGTTATTGCCTAAAAACATCTGCTGATATGGGGTGGTAAAAATCAGCCTTTTAACCAGCATTTTAAAACCTTTAGAATAGCACTGGCACCTTGGTAGAAAATCCTGCTGAAAACTGTAGTTCATTCTTAGAAAAAGGGGTGGGGAATACTGCATTGCCAATATACCTCCGGTAATGCAAAGGATGATTATATGTAGGAACACATGAGCTTCACTACTCTGAGTCAACATGCATTTCAGAACACAGATTCTCCACATGTAAACACTTCAGAAAAACGTCAACTTACTCATTTTTCTCGTATTTTCTTACTTTAAGATTGCCTTTTAAAGACGCATGAAGATACATGATTTTTCAAAAACCTAGTGCATCATCAGAAAGGACTATTTCAATACATATAAAATAAAACATCTAAGTCACAGGAAGCATTGTATCATTGTTTAGTTGACAGCAGTTTTCTTTCTTAGTAGTATATAAATAATAATACATTTTATATCCACTGAAACTCATCAGTTCTGCTTTACAGCCACTAGAACTAAACCCTAGAGAATAACATGTCTTGCTGAAGATCACCTACCAATAAAACGCAGGACAAGTTTTCAACTCAGATATAACTCATGCATGCTTTCTCTTCAGTGCTAAACTATACTTTATTTCCTTACTATCATTAATAGGCAGATTTCAATCTGACAAAACTATGGCAAGTTGTTAACAAAGGTCTTTCCATGTGCATGGCCTTCTGAACATCTAGCACATATAATTGCTGTCTGAAATCATCCAGTTTCCAATTCCATGATTGGACACATATCTTTTGAAACTATATATGACCTATCACTGTGTGGGAAAACACAGGAAAAAGCGAGGAATACACGTGCTAAGAAGTTGCCAAAAAAATAAAATAAGCTGTATTGCAAAAAATAAAAAGTTGGAAAATATTCAGGAGATTGCAGAAAAAAGAGACTGCCCCAGAAGAGGAGATAAGAGCAGATCCTATGAGGAAAAAAAATCTAAGGTTTCCAAGAGAAGAAATGGGTAGCCGAGGTAGAGAGCAAAGATGGGAGGCTCCAGACCTGGGTGGAGCAGATACTACAGAGAAGGGGCATCCAAATGGTGGAGCCCAAGCTGACGGATTTGGAATCGTTTAGGAAAAGCAACATCCTGAGGAAAGCAGACTGACTTTCCACAAGCTTTTGAGGTATAAGTAGAAACAGGGCTAACACCCACCATGCTCTTGAGGAGTTTATGGGAGGTGCGACCATCCTGGGCTAACTGGTGCCTCCAGTGCAAATTAGGTCAGACACCAGAGAATGGCTGCGCATGCGCGAATCAGCTAACCTCAGGGTCAACAGCGCATGCGCGAATCATCTAACCTCAGGATCAACATACCCACGTTTCCCACCCTCTCCCCCCTGCAGTGGAAATCCGACGGGACGTCTTGAAGGAGGTTATACAGGTAGAGCTAGCCTTACATTCAGGGAAGGATATGTGGCTTATGTCATGTGTATGCTCTCTGTTGGCCCCCTCTACTGTCGTTTAGTTTTTACATAAACCCTGCTTGTTTTCTAACTAATTACTTTTGTTTGAGGTCAACACTTCAAATGTCTCTTCTCAGGCTGGGCTTTCTGCCGAGCCACATTTTCAAGCATGGGAGTGAATAAAAAAGTAGTTACCAACTGTGCCCTCAGAGACACTCAGCAAATACGCCCCAGTGTGCCATTTCCTGCACAAATAGTTCAGAGAGAAAAGACCCCAAAAATCAAATTGGAGGAGATTCCATATAAGCAATAGCCTCCTATTCAGAAGGTCTCCTGGAAACCCATCCTCTGCCCCTCCTCCAATTCATGACAAGCCGTAGAGACCAGGACCCTCAATAAAATATGAGAGATCATTAATTAAAACCTGAGTCCCTGCCTTGATCCTAAAAAATGTGGTTTGGGGAATGCATAGTGATGGATGTGGAAGTTTTATATATGCAGAATGAGTATAAATTCCCAGAGAGACAGTTAATATCAAAACCCAACCTATGATAAAATGCTACACTGCCCTCAGTTAATATTTTATAAGCATTTTGGCCGGGGATTCAAACCCCATGAAGTAAATCTTGCCTGATGCAGCCCTGCCTGATTGCTAAAGCCAGCCAAGAGCTCTGTGATGAAAATTCAGAAAAGTCAACGTTGATCTCTAAAGGACGTCCCATCAGTGACCCTGTGACCCCAATCTCCGTAAGTTTAATGGGCCCTTTCCTAAATGCCACAGGAGGATTTGTATAGAGATGAATGTCCTGCCTGTGCTATCACAGCACACATATGCCTGCCCCCTCTCTATGGAATGGTGCTTGTGGGTTTTTTAAAGCACCTGTCAAAATATTTTATTCCAAAAATTACACAATTAAAAACCTTTAGGTATATGACAAAGTTGGGGTTCATTTCATCCACTCCTTTCTAACTTTATTCTGAGCATCTCTGAATTAAAATATTGACCCTCCTTTTCAGCATAGTATCTGGGAGTTATTTTCTGTGACCATTATTTGACAGTCTGATTTTATAGATGACAGAGCTCTTCTTATATCAACTATCTCATGTAATCTTCACAACAATCCAGGAAAGGGATGTTACAATGATTGTCTTTAGTTTCCAGATGAAGAGACTTCAACTTAGCAAGTGCCTTTACCAACCTTACAAAGTTTTGGAGTTCTAAAATCCCATATGTGGTTAATGAACTTGAACTTAATCGATCCAAACTCATGTTAGGTGCTTATTCTACAAAACATAGCTCACGAAGTGACTTGGTCCATAGATGACCACAAATCATCCATAAAGTAAGGAAGTACAAACAGGGTGTATTTATATGGGGTGAAATACCCACTCAATACACACACACACACACACACACACAGACACAATATACATGCTTGGATCCACATTTTTATTTATAATTATCTATCTAAAATTATCCACTTTCACCTACTCAGATTTGTGTTATACTTCTTTATAGAATAAAAAGAAACCAGTGCTGAAAATAATTAAAATCTATATCTTTTTTTTTTCTGGCAAAACACCAGATCTTTTAAGGTGCTCGAAGCTCAAATACATGGGTAGAGAAGTTAGCAATCAAATTCAATCAAATTCAAAGCCTCCCCTCAGAGGCCAAGACTGCCTGCTGTGAACTTGAGGTAGCTGAATATAGGTTGTTAGGGGGAAAGGATGTCCTGAATGAACTCTACAGATATGGGTTTTGTAGACAACCCCTCACCCCTCAACCCCAGACACCAGAACTAAAAATCCCAGCATCACCAAAGGGAGAATTGCTGGGACTTGAGGGTAGAGTTAAGCAGCCATGTTTGATATAAAACCAGACATGTGGGCCTTTGGGGGTCTTGGCCTCTTGGCTCATGGCTTGTCTCTTGCTTTTCTCCAGCTCTCAGTGTGCTATTGGGGTTCTAGGTCAACGGAACTGGTAGGGCGCATTAACCAACTTATCTCTCTCCCTCTCTCTTTCTCTGAGTTATTCATTTCCCTTTCTCTTGTAAATAAACCTATTGTTAACCTTTTTGTGTGTGTCTGCAGTTGAATCCTATAAGTTCCTTTAAGTGTACAGGTGAGGACCCACAATGTGAATTGGGTTGTCCTGTAACAAGGTGACAAAGAAGCCCCAGAAACTGTCCCCTACACACACATACACATTCACATGGAAGTTGCCTCAGCTGGAAATTGCTGACTTGTCAGTTTTGTTTCTTTCTTCCAGTGACTGATCCTCTAAGATGGCAAATAACATTTTCTGTGAGCAGAGCCCCAAGACTAGTTTTGCACATCAAACACTTAGACAGTCATTTATTTCATACAGAAGATGCGGGGGAACATACATTGCAACACACAGGATTTTATATCAAATATAGGCTGCTTCTAACAGCTTGACAACATGTGATGCTTGGTGAGAGACTGTATATACTGACAACAGCCAGTTCATATATGGAAGTAGAATTCTACCCCACAATCTGCAGTGACCTACCCAGGAAACCAACCTATAGCTAAAATAAGCTGCCCTTGGAGTCTGAGTAGATCATAAATAAATAAGCCTCAGAGAAGTCAGGCTGTTTATCTCCAGTAGCAGTTCAGGAAGCTAAGCAATAACTACTGCAACAATTGGTCAAAAAAAGCCAAGACTTGATTATAACAGACAGCTTCTCTAATTTTTGTCCCTCCTATGGCCCAACTTAGGACCAACCAGAAAAAAAAAAAAAAAAACCACGTATGCTCCACTAACCAATCACATAGGATGTTAACACCTTCAGCTTCTCCTTGCCTACAGCTTCCAGTCCAAAGGCATGCAAAGTCTTCCCTTTTAATCACTACGAAAGTTTGTCACTCCTCTGCCTGCCTCCTTCTCTGCCAGAGTAGTGATGGTGGCTGACTCCCCCTACTCTAGCAAGTTCTGAATACCAGGATATCCTTTTTTTCATTTAGTAAATGTTCACTTTATTTCCACTTATATAGACATCATCTTTGAAAAATCTTTAAAATGTCTATTGTCTCCTGCATCATTGACATAACTCGGACAATTTTTAAGAGGGAAACATTTTCAATTTATCTAGAAAATTTTTTATTCCCTAGAATGTTATCATTTTCTCCAAATCATAAACTAAGAAAGATTTAGGCTTGCATTGATAACACTTTTGCTGCAACAAATATATATTTAAGTGTAGATCGTTTGTATTTTTTATAAAGGAAAAATGAAATTAGATAGGACCATCTTTAAAAAAAAAAATTGGTTTGGGTGCCAGAGACATCTTAATGTGTTAAGAATAAAAGGTTACTTGAACTATTTGTCCATTGGAAATAGATAACAGGAGATAAGTGGGAAAGAAAATGTATCTCAACCTGAGGGAAAACCCAAAAAAGGAATGGAAATAAAATGTAGAGATCAAGAATCAACTAAGGAGGATCCATTTTCCTAAATAAACTACTTATTGGCTATTTTCTGACTGATAGACATTGGTCAAAAGCCCCAGAAAAAAATAACTGTGTAACCAGTGAATCAGTAACAATGGATGATTGAGGCAGCATGCCAGGAATGCATACTGAAAGGACCTTCTACAACTCAAACCTGAACAGAAGACATAAGACAGTGAATTGTGAAAACATTCAGACAAACAAAAGACCCTCTAAGAAGCTTAAGGACATTCTCTAAGATCCTCCCAGTCAATAGGACTTCTCAGAATCTCAGCCCTTTCACTACCTCCTTCCTGCCTCCCCTGACACCCTTCCCACAGGGAGCCCAAAACAAAGAAGGCATCTCTTGGAAATGCTTGTATTGTGGCTTTCATGTGTAAGGGAGTGAGGTTTGCCATCCTGAAGACATTGAAATAAGCCCATCAGGATCCCAAGAGAAGTAGTTTTGCTCCTCAGGCCTTGTCAATGCAGTACAGTTCGCATAGAAACAAATCACATTAAGAACAGAAGTCGCAAAAGAAAGAGGACCTGTCTGCCCCAGTACAATCTCCGGAAATGGTCCATTGACTGAAAAGTCCACCCACAAAGAGACTGAAGAGTGAGCCGGAAAAAGGCAGGTTAAGAGGTGACTTCCCTTCCCGGGGAACTCAGTCATCCCTCGTCCAATCAGGTCTCACTGATTTTCTCAATTGATCAAAGAGGTGACAGAAAGCCAAGGCCCTAGTGCATTATACCATCTTAGGGATTTTCCCTACGGGTCAAAAAGAGGTTTTTCCCACTTGGGAGAAGGCTATCTCTGTTGCCTGAATTATGTATCTCCTCTCCAGGGCTTAATAGAGACACTATCCACCTGTATTCCTAGAAAGATATATTGATTAAGAAAGGCAAAAACCCTAACTCAGAAGCAAGACTGTAGTCAATCTTCTTTTTTTCTCTTAGCAAATGGGGCCATAATTCCAAGTGAATGGCATGTGAAGCTGTTAAGAGGCAAGTCCCTCGTTCGCATTTCCATGTTCCACTGGCTGTAAATAATACGCGTGACTGCACAGGGAACCAAATTGCTCGTTAGCTGCCAACATTAGTTGTTTAATGACCTGAAGAGCAGAAGCTGCCAATTATTGTATTCCTTCTTAAAATGCCATTTAAAACCCATACATGTAATTATTATACCTTTTTGTTAAATTTTTATGATTCTTCCTAAGCTGATGAGCTGTGGGCTCATTCAACCTATAAAACTCAGGGAATACTGGAGGCCGTCACTACATAATTCAGTTAAAAATCCATGGATTAGACTGGAGTTAACACCTGATCTGCCACCATTGAGCCAGCTGAGTGAACTTAACCAAAGGACCCAGTCTCACGATCTGTTTACTGGGCACTACAGTATCCCTCCCCTTACCTAGTATTGCTGTTGTCAAAATAAGAAAAATAGCAGATGAAGATAAATGTTTTAATGCACTATTCAAAAACAGAGTAAGTTATTATTTTCAGTGTCTGGGGTTTTCAACCTACCAATGCATGGGCAAATATATTCCTCAATAACAACCAGATTAAAATGAAAAATCCTCCACAAATCTATAATCTATAATTATTGGGGAAAGGATGTCCTGAACAAACTCCACAAACAGGTTTAATGGACCCCACCTCCAGCCCAGACCAAAGAGATCCAAGACACCAAGGACTACAAATCCCATTATACCATCACCATCAAAGAGAGGGTTGCTGGGAACTGAGGGTGGAGTTAAGCATTCAAGTTTGGTATATGACCAGACATCTGGGCCTTGGGGTCCTTGGTTCTTACCCAGCTTTCAGCATGCTGTTGTGGATCCAGATCAGTGAAACTGGTAGGACACATTCACCAATTTATCTCTCTCTTTCTCCCTGAGTTATTAATTTCTTTATTTCCCCTTTCAGTAAATAAACCTTTTATTACCCTTTTTATACCTACAGTTAAGTCTCATTACAGCTCCCTTTTAAGGATGCAGGTGAGGACCCACAGTCAAGCCAACCCATTTCACATTGGAATTGCCGTGTAACATAACAAGAACATCAAACTAACTATATCACTTTGTCTCATGTTATTAGTCTGTCCCCATTTAGAAAAATAGTTGATTGCACCCAATAATATTAATTGAGCATCTACAGATTCATAACCCTCTATAAACACTGAGTAGAATTATAGGGTATACAGCATCTATGGTCTAAGCTGTATGCAATTCCTGTTTCAGGAATCGGAAATCCAAAATACAGTACCAATGCTAACAGCATATTGTATATTATGTGTTCATATGTATTTTTCAGAGCCTTAGCACCCCTTTATGAGGAAACCATGTTGCCAATCTATTCCATGGATTTTAGGAAACTCCCCCCAGAAGCACTGAGATGCCTGAGTAGGACATATGTAACAGGAAAATGCTAATCAAAGACAAAACATGGATGGTCATTATTTTACTCCATCTGCTTGAAAGTCTCCTCTCTCCAGTCACCTGATACGGCGAGCATTTTGGCTTCAAGCAAGCCTGGTAGTTGGGTTTCAATGTCATTAACTTTCTTCCTTAGAGTGCTGCAGAGTCCCTCACTCATGCACACCTAGAGGGAGATAAACAGTCATGAGTCATTGTTTACTCAGGCAAAAATCAGATGACAATAAATCAGCCAGTTGAGAGATTTCTGGGCTTATAAATAATTAAGGGATTTATAAATAATTAAGAGGGGTGGTAAAGAGTAATTGAGGAGAGTTCTTAAAAAGGAAGCAATGCAAAAAGAAAGGAAGGTAGATAGAAATAAGGGAGGAGGTGGAAATGTAAGAGAGAAGGACAACTAATGACAAAAACATTTGCATATTCAAATAGGTCCTGTACCTTTTACCACATCTGAAACCAAAACAGATATGAGCCAATTCAACAAAGAAACTACCAACTAAAAAAATTTCTTCATTTCTGCCTACTCCCTTCTCAGGGGCCTTGGCTATTTACCCCTTCCTCCTGAAATACCCTCCCCCCAGCTAACTATGATCATTTACACCCTTCAGGAGTCACCTGGGAAAGTTTGCTAATTACCCACATCCAAATGGTGACCCTCTTGGCCCCTGGACAGAATGCAAGCTCTGTTAAGAGCAGGGACATTGCTGTGTCCTGTAGACGGTAAACATCAATAAGATCCCACACCTCTATGCTCAAGAGCAGAGCAACAGACAATATTGAATCACTTACTAAGACATACTTGAGAAATGCTGTCTAATTAAAATTTGAGGGCTGATTTTTGCTGAAAAGTCAGCTTTGAAAAATGGGCAAAGAGATCTCAGCAAGGTTTGTAGTTTTTGCTACTTTATTTTTCAGGGTACTTTAAATGTGTTTCCTTTGCTTTTTCAAATATAGCAAAAATGTTAAAGCTCAGTTTATTTTTTCCAAATGTTTTAGGTTATCTATTCTTTTGCTTGAAGCTAAAACATCCAAATGTTTTCTTTTGTTTAAAGCTACAACTTCACATTCAATGGATATCTATACACAGATTAATGCGCTACCTAGAACAATTCCAGTTCAACAACAGCATATGGCACAGCTGAATAAAACGACATCTATGGAGACAGGTTGGGATGATTCACAAAGAAGTCTCCCTCTTTTTCTCACTAAAATCTAAGATTCCATTCAAAAGTGAAATTTTACCCTGTTGGGTTCACAGAGCTCGGAGAAAATAAAAAATTTAATTTCCCCAAAAGAATCTAGACCTTGCTAGATACCATCAACTTGAAAGATTTTGCTGAAATTGAGATTGTTTTTAGAATCAGAGGAAACCTCACCCAACATAGCTAAAACACTACACTATTTCTAAAGTTATTTTCCGTTAAGAGGCTATCATTTCCCAAATCTCTCTGTAAAACTCTTTCTCTGGATGAAGGTGACAGCATAGTGGCCTCTAACTCCAGTACACACCACCAGAGTTGAGCATCCACGTGTCTGGTTAATCCCAGACCCTTTTCAATGGTCGTAGGATTTGGCAGGATGTCAGACTGGGAAGTAATAGGAAGATGTTCTGGACCGCATCCTCACCCTCAATCCCCAGTAGTAAGTCTTAGGGTCTCTATCCAAACACTGGCACATCTCCACCCATCATCTAAGAATGTCATCAGAAGTTCGAGAACATTTCTATGAGCCACTAATGTCTCATCCAATATAGTTCTGATTTTAGTTAACCGTCTCTGTTAAATCATGATTGGGTCAGTTTCTCCTTTGTTGAGCAAATCTATACCTAAAGCTGTCACTACTAATATGAAACATCCTCTCTATAAATCCTCTTATTAAATTGAAATGTACATTCTTTCGAGCTCTGCTGGAAGTAATCTAATATCAACCAATCTCCAGACATCCCATTTATTTCCAACTATTTCTTCCATCTCATTTATCCCTTAATTACCTTCAGTTTGAGTAACCCATAAGAGTTACAAAAAAGTAATGAATGGAAGGAAGGTTCCACCTTTCTTTGAGAGAGGACTCAAAAGAACATCTGATCTATGTGACCTAAGAGACTAAAGAAAGAAAACTGCTGAACTACAACTTTTACCTCAAGGTCAGCAGTCAATAAAACCCTCAGTGGACAAAAAGATTTTTTTGTGTGATCAAGTAGTGGTTTTAATTCTCTGTAAAATGGCATACGCACCCCACACCCCACATACACACACACACATTCATGTGTGTGCGCGCACACACACACACAGAGACCAGAAAATCTGCATCTCTTTTGAATTTCCAAATTAAATAGGAGCCTGAGGTCTCATAATCAAATGCAACTTCTACATTTGCATTTTAAAATCTCAAACATAAATTCCTTACTCTTATGGAAAAACAGAAACTACAAGTCTTTTGTAAATGCATTAGAGTAGGTAGGCAAACAAAGCAAACTATTTTTGTTATGTGGGCAAATCTAAAATTTTAACAGAAGCTTAAGATTACCAACAATCCCAATGTCATGTGCACATGCAAGTTTGTATATACACTATAAGATGTCATATAAAATAGACACCTATATAAACACCACCTGTGCTTCATCATGTGCGCACCTGCATACTCACCGCAGGGATGCAGACTCATTCACTATATGCTCTGAGAAGCAAAAAAAATCCAAACCCAAACTTAAGAGCTACCCCATCTTTTAACTCGGCAGAAATAAGGAAGCACCTGATAAATGGCACATATTTTCAAAAAAAAATACCAAAGGAGGAGTACTTTCACCACCAGCCTCATCCAGGAGGCTTTGCCCCCATCTCTCCTCTCTAATGCTTTGCCTAGAAGTTCCAGTGGTGGACACTGAGAGGGTCATGGCTACTAGAGGGCTGTGTGGTTGTGACTTACACAACCATGTGACTTATCAGGCCTTCTAGCTAATAATACTTGTCCTACTTCATATAACAAGACTGGTAAACTGAGTCAGTCTCCCCTTACCATCACATGGGCAGGGGAATGGTCTTAGCCCCACTCAATGTGAACTCCTAAGATAAAGCCCTTACTAGGGCTTTAATGTTCTTTTTAAAAATGAATTAAATACCAAAAGTGGGGGAAAGGCCAGAGATAGTGGACATGTTTATCATGCCACCCAAGCCCAACAACCCACCCCCAACCTGGGCTTAGCTATGTGGGGCTCTGCAGGTCCTGGGCAGGTCTTCCTGGTCACTTTCTCTAGAAAGGATTTCTTCCAGGCCAGCAGACACTAGTCTGCTTTGCTCTCTGCTCAGAGATCTGCTTTTTTTACTTTTCTGCCATTATATAACCACTCTGTTTTCTAGACCAAACACAAATACTTAATGATTCATACCCAACTCTCTGTCGCATTAAGTAATAATTCAGAATAATTGATCCTCCTTCACAGTTTGTCAATAACTCGGTTAGGCATGAGAAGTTTCATTTTGCAAACAGTGGTTACCCTCAGTAACCACCACATTGACTATGCAATTGAATTGAACAGTGATCCCAGAGAATGATGAAAACATACTTTATCTCTATACAAAGCGAGGTCCTGACATGGTACATCAATGGCAGATAAAATAGGCAAAATGGGCCCTCCCTGGGCGCAGTGGGTAAAAGCACAGCACTAAGAAGCTAAAACCACTTCAGCATGAGTTCAACCCCCACCCCAGAGGTGACCCACATGGCACGGCAGACCTCTCCTGTTCAGCAGTGTACATTATCAGTCGGCCTGCTCTGCTCCCTACTCTGTCTCTAGTGAATCCTCACACCACCCCTGTACCTCTAGACTGTACCCCAGTTCTGTATGCATAAATAAATACATCTTTTAAAAAAATAGGCAAAATGATTTTAAAGTCACGTTAATAAGCCAAAAATAATCACCTACTATAACCTGTCCATATGGACCTGAACCCTATACTTCTGAGAGGAAACAACAAATTTCTCCAATTACTCCCATCTTAAACAATTTAATGGGAGCACAGAAGTCTTTTTCCATGCCTAACATGACAACTACTTTGGGACAAAGGCTAGGCCATACAGCTGCTGGGAGCCCAAGAGTCAGGACCCCCACCGGGAACCACACCCGCCCCCACTCTGGCTTTTCTGCCTCCATGCTTCCTCTGCACAAGAGCTTCCCAAGTCTACATTTCTTTCAGCATCCAGGTGTATAGTGAGCTAGATATGAGATTCAATCAAAAGAAAACTTCAGAGATATTTTTGGAAAATGGGCACTTACCTTGGCAGTGATTTCTTTAAGTGACAAGTTGAGGGATTTTATCCTCTCCTGCAGGCTAGAAGAATTAGAAAGACAGCATTAGCCTTCTTGGTGTCATAGTTCAGTAACATCACATAAAGGAACACTGAACCTGTCTTCACTGAGACAGTGCAACTTCCATCAGCCCAATGGCAGAAGAACAGTAGGAAGGATGACATCCAATGGGCTCCATATGACCATGGAATGCACAGGCTGCGGGGAAGCAGATTTCCCCTCCTTGCTATGCTCTACTTATACCAGTATCAAAATATGTTATTTCTATCATGCCTTCTTACTGAGAGGGCAAAGAAACAATCCAAAGGTAATCCTGACAGCAAAGGATGAAAATTTGCAACCTATAAACACCTTCCAAGGAGAATGGTCTATACTGGCAACTAACGTCTCGCGGGCAAGAAGTCACATCCCTGCATCTGCTGTGCAACAAATATGTACCAGTCACCTTCTGTGCTTCGCAGGGAAGCAGAGCATATAGACAATACAGACATTTAATGTGTATTTATAATAGAATTATCTCTCTCTGCAGGCTTTTCCTTGCTTCTCGTTTCTCCTTGGCACTTAACTACCTTGACATACTCACTACTCTATTTTTTCTCTCTCCCCCACTAGAATATATGCCCCACAATGACTGCAACTGTCTATTATGTTCATTCCTGTATTCTCAGTGTTTAAAACAATTGCTGGAGCTTATTAGCAAGAATGTCATACCCGCAGAATGAATAAATGCACTAAAACTCAGATCTTATAGTCAACATTATTATCTAATGAGAAAAAAAAAACCCATGTAGACAATCAACTATAATATAAAACAAGATAGGAAAAAATTACTATAAAGGGACTAGAAACTAGGATCAAACTGCTATTTAGAAATTGACACAGGCAGAATAAGTGTCTCCAAGTGAGCAATGGAGATAACTTCCTTAGCAATTTAGAAGCTAGAGGGCTGGTGGGAAAGCTTGCTGGACAAGTTGGAAAGTAGGCTAGCCCTCAAAGAAAATAGAAGAAACAACGAAATTTCAAGGAGAAATTTCACAGATACAACTCACCAAATGGTTCTCACAGGTGAGTTGTGAGAGATAACACAAACAAGCGAAGGAGTCTTTCTGGCAGGGGAAGGAGAGTAGTGGAAAGGGGAGGTTTATCTTATCTGCAATGTTTGTATATTTATTTATTTAAGAGAATCAAAGTAAATATAGGGAAATGCTAGTATTTGTTTAATCTCAGTGGTAGGTAAATGAGTATCTGTTATATTTTCCAATGTGTTTAGAATATTTACAATTAAAGTAATTTCTAAAGAAATATCAAGGCAAGTTGCAGTCAGCATTGAATACCAGGCTAAGAAATTCTCAACTCTGCCCCACAGGCAAGGGAAATCATTTCATTTTTGAGCAGGAAAGCAAGCTGAGAGAAACGAGGTTTTTGTCTTCTGGAAAGTTAGTTGTACAGCTTCTAAAAGATGATTTAGAGGAAGAAACACTGAATGTGACAAACCAGAGAGAAACTTTAGGCAAAACCCAGTCGTGTGGTTCATACAAAGATGGAAGTTAGAAAGGAGAGGAAGTAGTGGATCATTTGATTATTTTGATTGCTGAAAAGCAGTGAGAATATTTGATGGACTCATTCATTCAATCATTCACAAACTCATTAATCCTTTAATATCTATGGAGCACTTAATAAATTAGGAACTGGGGGTAAAAGACATGCTTCTTGCCCTCAACAGCCCAATGCTATTAGATAAGAGCCCAAACATGCCCCCCCAAAAAAATTGTTATAGGCACCAAAAGAGAAGCGGTCACTTGGTAAAGATGAGGTACAAAAGGGAAGGTCAGATCTTCTGGGTTATGCGTGTAGATGGGGGGGGGGCAAGAAAATTTCTGCAGCAAGTGTTGCCAAGTAGTAGAGCTGAACAGCGCGTTGCTGGTCACTGTCCTTTAACTATAAGAACTGGTTTACAATGTTAACACTTCTACCAGAGTGTGAAGTACAACTAGTAATAACTAATAGTAATAGTAACTAGTTACTACTAGTTTATAATATTATCACCTCCACTGGACTGTGATTTTGGAATACAAGAAAACTCATCTCAACTGCTAATAGCCCAAAACTGGGGCCGGTACAATTTCACCAGTGTCCTCCCCACGTTAGCACAGCGTTCTACAGAAAAATGTGCGCTTGTAGAGCTGAGGTTAACCCAGGAGGGAGAGATGAGAGCCGACGAACAGCAGGATATCTAGCAGCAGATTTTTCTGAATTCATAAGTCACACTGTGACAAAAAATCAGTGTGCACAATAAAAACCAGGGGACACAGCATGTGCATCCCGCCTGGAAAATTCTACACACCAGCTCAATGGAGGTTGGACCGCTTGAAGGCAGGGAAGATTGAGAGAACAGAGGGAAGAGGGACAAGCAGAAACAGACCAACCCACTGGTAGAGGCTGGGCGGGGGGGAGCAGAGTGTGTCCAGGGCGGCCGTGGTGATTCTGATTCCAGCAGTTGCATCGACAAAGCACTTCTCTGCAGAACTAGAAATCTCCATGGGCAGAAACGTACTTTCCCAGGTCAAGTTCCTAGAAATCTGATCAACTAAAACTTTTCACATAATAGGTCCTGTCTGAGCACAGTATCTTCCAAATAGGTGTTCCCAGCAACGCACAAGACTACTTCAGGTTTGAACAATTAAGATAGATAGACAGCAGGGCCCTCCCTAGTGGTGCAGTGGGTTAAAACACTGTACTAAGAATCAAAAGCTACTTCCGCATGAGTTCGACCCCCGCCTGCCCCGGAGGAGATCCACATGGCGCGGCAGACCTCTCCTGACCTGCCTGCTGCTCCCCTCAGCAGTGTACTTTGTCGATCTGCCTGTTCTGATCTCCACTCTGTCTCTGGTGAAGCCTCTCACCCTCCGTATCTCTGGCCTGTACCCCAGTTCTGTATGAATAAATAAATAAATCTTTAAAAAAAAAAAAAAAGATAGATAGGCAGTAGGTTGCCTTATTAACACTGGAACCTGAGCTGAGCAAAATGGCAGTGACTTTAGCTAATGCCCAATAGGTCAAGCAGGAGCTTTCTAGGAGCTCTTTGCTCCTGGTTCAGCTCTGGCCCTATCCCAGAAAGAAAATTAGTCTCTTTCAAATATCCATGTTAGAGCAGGGGGCAGTGATGCAGATAATTGAATACGTTGTTTTATATTTGATTTGATCTATATTTAATTTATTTAATTTATGTGATATTACTTTTTGCAGTAGATTTACCTTCCTAATTATGTTTTGCTCAGGCTAATATTAACATTAGTTGCATCCCTGGGGTATACACTGAAGGAAAGCAGTGGGGGGGGGCAGAAGAAGATGAATAATCTATATGCTGAGCAAGTGATTTTCAAGTTATTTTTAGCAATAGAACTCTTCCAAACAAGATTTTACACAGAAGTGGAATATATCAAATAGATAGCAGAGAATCTGTTTTAATAGAGGTGATGTCTTCCGCCTGGGATATAAATCATGTCATTTGACCCTAAATTGGTTCCATGGTCCAATGGTACAACTGGTCCCAGGAACAGGGATACAAACTTGAAAACCACAAGTCGAAAAACAAGAGCTCTAAGTACTTCAATGCTTCACACTGATCCCCATGTTTCTTTTAAGCTTGTGTACTGCCAACAACAAATAAGAATTGTCCTCTCAGGTCAAACTGTACTGAACCCAGGAAACACAAAAGCTATCCCCACAAATTAGTAATAATGTTTTAACAAACATACCAGAGGAGTATTTGCCAAAGCAGAATCTCCTCCCAAAGTAGCCATTGTAGAAGTAATAGTGTCATTTATGGAGCACTTACTGTATACCAAGTAGCACATAGATTAGCATTTTAAATTCTTGTAACTCTATGAAGGATTATAACAACCACATTTTCTAGTAAGTGAAATCATCCAAAGAGATTTATGCACCTTCCTCAGGTAAATGGGCAGATGAGAACACAGCCAGTTTAGCTGGCTTTCCTCTCCCTCTTCACCCCAGTTACACTGCCTCTCTTAGACGCTGTGCAGTTATTCCGAAACTGCTGTCATGGTTCAGGTTGGCTTTTAGAATTTTGTTTTAGAACTATGCTAAATTTACAATGCAATCAGTATCATCACTTGTAAATGAACGTTAATCTCAAACTGACCAACATTTACAGTGAGTTGGGACTGGGCCCTTTTTGGTGCTGCAGTGGGTTAAGGCGCAGCACTATGAACCTATCTGCAGCCACTGCTGCACAAGTTCAATCCCCAGCTAGGGAGGTGACCCACATGGTGCAGCAGCCCTCTCCTGCCTCACCCACTGCTCCCCTCAGCAGTGTACTTTGTCAGTCTGCCTGTTCTGCTCCCCACTTTGTCTCTGGTGAAGCCTCTCACCCCCTGCGCCTCTAGCCTATGCCTAAGTTCTGTATGCATAAAAGAAAAGGAAAAATTGAGACTGGAGCCAACAATGTGGGGCAGAGAGAGCACAGCCTGGGGGCCTGGGGCTGGCAGTGGTGAAAGGAAATTGAGGCAAAGCACCTATTAAGGTTAATAGTGTCTTCCTCCACCCCAGCTCCTTTGTGGGTATCCTTTGAGTGGGATCTTATATGAGTGTCTTTACAGACACAATGCAATTCAATAAGGACACCAGGATGGGTCCTGACTCAGCAGAACTGGTGTCCTTGTGAAAGGGGGAGATTTGGACCAGACACACACGCAGGGAAGGGTAATCCTGTGCTTATCCAGACAAGACAGCCATCTGCGGGCTGCGGAGTGGGACTTCGGAAGAACACAACCTCACGACACCTTGATCTTGGAGCTCCAGCTTCCAGAGCTGTGAGAAAACATATTTCTGTTGTTGAAGTCACCCAGTCTGTGGTGCTTTGTTATGGCAGCCCCAGCAGATGAATACATGTGGGAGTTTCAGTTTTTAATAGTACGATTAATTATATGTGTTAAGCTCCTACATGCTGATGCTCCAGGGCCCAGGAAAAAAGGCACAGCAGACATGATGGCTCTTTTATTTGCTTCAGATTCACAGACGGAGTCATTTTCAACCCACCCAAGTGAGAGACTGAGAGCCTCTTCGACAACAGAAATTTGCAGAATGTAAATGTTCTCTGTGGCACATGAGCTAAAGACTGTGGTGGGTGGCTGTAGAAATGTGATAAGAAGAGCCCTGATTTCACAATAATGACTATGGAACCACTCGTTAATACAGAAGGTCACAGACACCTTAGCTGAAGGGTGGCAAAGCTAAAGGGCTCCTGAACCACTCGTGCAATGTCACCAGAATGTGCCAACTGATGTCAAGAAACACTAATAAAATAATCAATTTGGGCTAGGACAGATTGCTTTTCAGCAATAATTAGAAGAAAAAGTGGAATTGAAGTAACTAATCTAAACAGTACCAGCCAAGACTTGGTCAAGGGCCAGAATGAGACTTCTATCTATGCAGGAGAATACCAGCCAAGCAGTTTGGGTTCAGTGATGCTGGTGGTGGGGTGAGGTAGGGAGTGAGAAACTGTTCTAAAAAACAACAGTCCAACCGAAGAACCACCTCTGCTGCTATCACCCCAATCCAAGACACAGGCATCCTCTAAAAATCTCCCTCTCGGAGCCGCAACTTTTACCCTAAGCCCCACTATAATCTTTTCTGCCAGGGCCTCTTTGGAGGGCATTTACCTGAGCATGGACCATTCTGCTGGCCAAAGCAGTGGCCATGCAGAGGATTCTTCCAAGGGCTCTTCTTTAGACATGCAGAACTGGTGTCCACATGTGAATCCCACCCCAGTACAGGACAGACCCTGGGCTGGGAGACCATGTCTGGAGATCCACTCAGCCCTTTCCTGCGGGTCACAAATGTCCTGTTGCCAAGATGGGCTCCTTTGCATTCAGGCCCTAGAGAACCTCCCTCACCCCACAGTGTTTTTTGCTTTTGGCTAGCGCCTCCTCCTGCCACCACTACCCCAGCCATGACCACCATGGCACCAGCCTCAGCAGAAGACCTACCTAAAACACCAACCACACAGCTGTCCCGCAGCCCAACCTCTAGAGAGCAACCTCTGTCCCTATCTTACCTGGCCCTTCCTGCACAAGAGCATTACTGCCTCTCAGAGAATTCCACCCCACCACACTGGTTCTGAACAAGTGACTTTCTTCAGGGGTATGATTTTCTCACCTGCAAGATGAAGAAGGTTACTTTCTAAAAGTTTCTGATCCTACCACCCAACATTCTTTTACTAAAACTAATTTATTTGCAGGGATTAAAGAATATAAAATACATGAAGTTATAAAAAGTGCCAGATATAACAGTATGACAGAGATAAATACACAGGCCAGATCTCATTTCCTGAATCAAGGCACAGGTTGTTCAGCTCTTGGAACCAAATTGCATAGAAAGTCTGTGTCTACCGGTAGTTATGTGAACACCTTCCTGCCTGAGGTCTCATCTGAAGTTCCATTTTAGCAAAAAGCTATGGAAGATGAGAAATATAGGTTTCCCAGCTATCCAAAGATAGAAATTTCCTATTTGGTATAATTTGTTAAGTTATTCTTTGGCTCTGGGAATACCCAAAATGTTTTCCATGTAAGTTAATGGTTGTAGTCTTCTCTGGTCACCACTACCCCCTCAAAAATAATAATAACAATAATAATAATAACAAACTACCAAGTCTACCAAAAAGGAATGTTCTACTTTCAGATTACGGGGGCCATGGAGGTAATACTACCAATTTCATCTTCTCCCCACCCCCTTTCTCTCTCTCCATTCTCAGTTTCATCCTGTGTTGTATTTAGTAAATACGTTTAAGAATAGATAGGCTGTCACTGAAGCAAAGTAGAAATGATATAAAGGACAAAATGATAGTTATGCCAGCATGGGCACTATTTGGGTCTTGAACGAAAAAAAGGACAGGAGTCAGTTGACAGAAACAGCCTTGCCAACTGCAGCTCAGGCCTCTAACCTTGTATGGGGGCAAGTGATTAAGAAAGTGACAGCAAAACAGCTCTAGGAGATGCAGAGTGTTATCTACTTGGCCTTTTTCCTTCTTTGGAGCCTCCTCTACTCACAGCTGATAATGTCACATATCCCTGATGGGACATACATGGGGCCCAGACAACAGAAATGTCAAGAATACCTCCAGGCTTCTGGTGATCCAGTGATAGTCCAATAGGGCACATATATTTATTAAGAGCAAGCATTCTATATGGCTATAAAAAACTATGAAGCTAGTAACCTGTGACCTTTACTCTTGGGAAAGACTGCATGGTGTGGTAGAGAGAGATGTGCACCGGAAGTCGGAAACTCTGTCACTTCTACTGGCTGTCTCCCCCAGCACCCCTGCACTCCTCCCGCGCTTACCTCTGCCCCAGCACACAGTCTCGGTCTGGTTTGGCAGTTGGAGGGAAGCATGACAAGAGTCCTACTCTTGCTCATCAAAAAGCTAGGCTAGGGCCCTCCCTGGTGGCATAGTGGGTTAAGGCACAGCACTAAGACGCTAAAGACACTTAAGCATGAGTTCGATCCCCAGCCCCAGAGTTGACCCACATGGCGCGGCAGACCTCTCCTGACCCATCTACTGCTCCCCTCAGCAGTGTACTTCCTTACCTGGCCTCTTCTGCTCCCCACTCTGCCTTAGGTGAAGCCTCACACTGCCCCTACACCTCTGGCCTGTACCCCAATTCGGTATGCGTAAATAAATAAATCTTTTAAAAAAAGGGGGCTAGGCTATCTTTAGGGGTTCTTGTGCTGAAAGAAGTCTAGAAATAATTTTTAATAGATCATTCTTATATACATAAGAATAAGAAACCATTTAGAGTAATTTGACAAATTGAGCACACGATCTTTTAACCCTGTTGCTGATGCCCTGATGCCTTCCTTCCTGGTCCAAGGGATTAAATGAAAGAACCAAAGCAAAATAGGCCAAAGGAATATTTGCACTTGTAGCCATTGGGTTCTTCCTCTCATCTGGGTCATACTAGGGATTCACACATTTACTGAGTCTTTTTCTGCATATCAATGATCCTATATTTGTGAACTTTAGATAGGCTACTACACTATTACTCTGTAGTTTTGAGGGTAACTAAGTCAGCATACTGACATTAAGATGTCACATTTATAAGACTATAAACTCTTTTTTAAAGATTTACTTATTTATGCATATAGAAATGGAGCACAAGCCAGAGGTGCAAGAGTGGTGAGAGGATTCACCAGAGACAGAGCGGGGAGTAGAATAGGCAGATCAACAAAGTACACTGCTGAGGGAAGGAGCAGGTGAGAGAGGAGAGGTCTGCCGTGCCACGTGGGTCCCTCTGGGGCTGAGGGATTCAACTCACACTGAAGTGGCTGCAGCTAGCTTGCAGTGCTGCGTCCTTACCTGTTGCACTACCAGGGAGGGCCTATAAACTATTCTTTAATAAAATATATCCATGCAACTCAAATAAGTACTCTTAAGAAAGAAAGGTTTCCAATGTTTGTGGAGTCAAGGTACTGAGGTGAAGAGACTGAGCAAGGAAAAGAGCCCTCACGTGAATTCCCAGATTTTCCCAAATTGCTAATATAAATAAGATCAATGACACACACACAGATACACCCCAGCCTGGTGCCATCTCTTGCCAATTCTCATCCCCACTGGGAAATTGCCTGACATTACATAGTCACAGCTTGCATCTAGGTCCAGTTCCATCAAAATTCACAGCTTTATTTCCAACCAATTAACTTGGTTATTGGCTTCTCCAGATACACCAAGTGTTAATTCAACCAGATCTTCCTCTGTGCCTCTCTAACAATCTTACTCCACACTGAAATATAAACCATGTGCCAAAGACATTCTGACTTACAACTTGCCTATAAGAGATTTTAATTGTTTAATAAAAAAAATGAGAGCAGGAATCAAAAATATGAACAGCCTTATGTTCATATTCTTGCTACCCTCCTTTCCAGCCTTTCTTTCCAAGTTGTTTTACACATAATAAGAAAATACAGTACTCTGGTCTCTTATTTTCTGAAGACTGATAATTAAGTTGGCTCCACATTTTCAGCCATTGGCATATCACAAATGTATTCAAACTCTCAAACAAGATTTCAGTGCTTAGACTCAAGAGCTTTTCTCCACAAAACCCCCATGAGTTCAATCTTTAAAATGCTATAGTTTGATCCAAGAGCAGGAATGATCCCACCTCTGGGTTTATTCTGTTAAGCGATCCAAAGGCAACATCAAATTTCCACTTCAATCACTACCACTTAATTCTGATTATCTAGTAGGTGATATTTCATTGCCCCCAGTTTTTTGTTTTTAAAGATTTATTTATTTGTGCATACAGAACTGGGGTACAGGCCAGAGATGCAGGGGCAGTGAGAAGATTCACCAGAGACAGAGTCGGGGGCAGAACAGGCAGCCTGATGAAGTACACTGCTGAGGGGAGCAGCAGGCGGGTCAGGAGAGGTCTGCAGCGCCATGTGGATCACCTCTGGGGCAGGTGGGGATCAAACTCATGCAGAAGTGGCTTTAGCTTCTTAGTGCTGTGCTTTAACCCACTGTGCCACCAGGCCCCAGTTTTTTATTGTTGTTGTTGTTGTTTAAAAAAATAGCTTGAGCTACATGCATTTCCATTTAATACTGATTTTTTTAATGTATATTGCTTCTCCTAAATTTCTGAAAGTGGATACTTCTGTAATTATGAAATTTTCCCAAGACATCTTGCCTTCTGTTTTGACTTATGCTTTCCCGGATCATCTTTAATTCCTTGCTATCCAGCTAAGGACTCGCGTATGCCTTACAAAAGCCTGTAGAAAGGGTTCAACCTTGCATTCTTTCACACTCAGACTCTTTCAAAATCTGCTGACAAAGCAACAGATCAATCTGGTTTCTGTAGCTGGGGAATATTATAAATCTTATTTCCTAAAATGTTTCAGTCGGTAAATGAAACTGAATAGAGACTGTAAAAACAGGCCTTTGGTGAATAAAATGAATGAACAAGGGGAAAATCCAGTTGATAAGTAACTGAATAAGGGGTTCTTGTTGCATAACTTACTTTATTTACTCTTCATTATGATTTTGAGGTTTTAACTTATATAGATGAGTGTATAAATTTCACCTGCTGTATAATTTCAACCATTATATTAGTTTTTTTTTCTGTTTATTGAAGCAACATTACATTGCAACACTATTATGTTTGAAGTGTGCATTATTATAAATCAACCTCTGCATATACTACATTAAATTTGCCACTTAAAGTCCAATCCTATCCCTCACCCTACAATTGCTGCCTTTTACCCAACTTATCCACCCTCTCCCCTTTCCCCTCTGTAACCACTAATTTAGTCTTATAAGTCTACAAATTCATTTTTGTTTTCTTTAGTTCCTTCATAGGAATTTATACACCAGTATCAATACGACTCAAAAAGGAAGCTGAGAAAACTTGCCCAAAAGGACAACGTAGTAATTTCAGTAGTGGCCAAGAAGAGGATCACCTCACCAAAAATGACCCCCCCCCATAGAAGGTCCAGCTCCAGCACCCCCTTACCCTCACTCCCACCAGCACCTCTGTTTGCATTTATGAGGACAGCCAAGGAATTGGCACAGGACCCATTAATCACCCTGCTAGCTGCCCGTAGAATTGCTCTTAATTGACTAAGCTCCAGCAAGTAGCTGGCATTTCCAAGCTGGGGCTATTCCCGGTGGTTACTTGAAAAGGGTCTGTCCAAATACAAGTGAAATCCCTTCTGCTGGAAGAATTTTAAACCTTCAGCTCAAGGTCTAAAGAACCATTTGTCTGGCATGGTATAGTAACATCTGAAAATTTATAGGAGGGAACTGTAACACACAACCTACAAAACAGGAAATATTCTCAGGATATGTCAAGAATAAGAAAATGTGATGAAAGAAAATAGAGGGAAGTAGGTGACACCCAAATTACAATGAAATTAAATGCAGAACAGTTCTCAAGGTAGAAATAATACAAAATTAAAATTAAAATTGACAGAAGAAAACTTTCAAAAACTGGTCACATGAATTCAAGTTTGCTAGGAGTTGACTTGCAGACATAATATTTATTGAAAGAACTACTTACGATTAGTTTTAAATGACTATCTCCCAATTTTGAGAATCATTGAATTCTGGTTGAAAATAATTAAATCTGATGCCTAACTTGTAGAAGAGGAATAGATGAGTCTACAAATTACAAGCTGCTCAGAAGAATTATTTCAATTAATAGTAACAACATGCTGCAAATGCCTGGAAGAAAATAAAGCATAATTTGTAAAATATTAAAATATGTAAGAACATATAGCCACTGTTTCACCCTTCTTTGTCCTTTGTTTTTTTTTTTTTTAAATGATTGAAAATTACTATAGCACAAAACAGTGTTCTTTTATTTTTTTAAGAGTTATTTATTCATGCATACAGAACTGGGATACAGATCAGTGAGAGGATTCACCAGAGGCAGAGTCGGGGGCAGAACAGGCAGATGTACTGAAATGCACTGCTGAGGGGCTCAGCGGGAAGCTCAGGACACGTCAGCTGCATCAGGTAAGCCAGTTCTCGCCACGTATGGAAGTGCATGAAGCAGCTACAGCTAGCTTCATAATGTTGCACTTTAACCCGTTACGCCACCAGGGAAGGACTAGCTTTCTTTTTAATCTCTAAGTAAAATAAGATTTCTTCCCTTAAATTTCTCAAATGTAGTCAAGAAAGAGACAGAAATCAGGGACAGCCCAGACAGGTGCTGGTTTCAAGTCCCTTCCCTCTTTTCCAACCTTTCTTTTCAAAATTGTGGATTGGCCAATGTTTCTCACTGCCTGGAAAGGTGACTTTCAAAGGACAGGGAGGGTGGGTGGGAGGCGTACTCCAGACCTGGACAGTGTCTGTAGGGCTGTTTTCCCCTGGTCTGTGTCTGTGTTCTAGAGCTGTGCCAGTCCCGAGCAAGCACCCACCAAGGAAACAAAGAACTTGTGCCCTGTGGCTTGTGGATGCCCAGGGTCTGTCCAGGTACCTTGCAAGGGACTTATCAGAGAGCTATTGGGATGAGAAGGGACTTATCAGAGAGCTATTGGGATGAGAAGGGCTTGGAGTGAGGGGAGGCTGTCAGTCGTCTGGTTTCACCATTTTGCAAAATCCAAAAGCGCAACGTAACCTAGTTCCGGAAGGACCTTCACCACTACCCAGTTCGAGCTCTCATTTTGTAAGTAATAACCAGCTCCTCTAGCTCCAGACCCTGCTCTGGCACGTTCTCTTGCTCCTGCTTTCCTGTCTTTGGAACTTTGACTAGCTGGCTGCTCTATCTTGAATCTGTTAACAGTGTACTTGGTCTCCCCGGCTGCCTGTGTTTAGGGACCCACTTGCACCAATACCTCACAGGTAATGTAACTGGGTGGTCCCTAGGAAAAGGGGAAGTTCCAGGTTCCCTTCCCTACCCAAAAGGAGGGTGGAGCTGAACACAGAAGAGAAGGGAAGAAATCTGAAGAATGAAGCAGGATGGAGAGCCAGAAGGAGACCTGAAGAAGCCACATGGAGCAGCAAGCATGTGATGAAGAAACCGTGCTTGTTTCTTGATCCTGGACTGGTTAAGGCAGATGTAGGTGAGATACCTGTAGGGAGGTGACTATGGCAGTGTTATATTGATTTTGATGGTGCTCTTTTACTCCCAGATTTGTCTGGCCATTTCTGACCCTTTTCTATGTGTCCCGGCCAGTAGGTGCTTTAGTCTAGTGGCGGGCTTTCAGGCCTTGCTTTGAGCCAATCCCTTTCGGGTGGATTTTTGCCCATGAGGGGATGGGTAACTTCAGGTATTTGATTTAGAAATTATATTCTTTGTCTTCCATATTGTGTGCTCACTGTCTTAAAATTCCTTTTCATTAAAGTCTTATATGTTTTGTCTTGATGCAGTGGATGGCAGAGCCCATTTAGAGCAGGCAGGTTTGAGGGTTCAGTGGTGCCTCTCTCTCCCTGTCCTGTAACAGTAATACAACCCCCCTGACCAGGGGGCACAGAGATAGCTGTCAGTGGCCTGAAGCGGCTTCTGTTCTCTCGTACTTGGATGCACAAGTCTTGCTCTGCCTACCTGGACTTCTTTCTATTGACTGCCTAAGCGCTTGCTTCCAGGTCCGGTTTCCCCAGGTTGTCAGTATTCACCCCCTCTCCGTAACCCCTTCAGAAAATGGCCAGAGATGTCATCATCCCTTACTGCTATGTGACTGTACACCCTCAGCAGCCTCATCTGCAAAATGGCATAAAGCCCACAGACTGACCAACATCCCCTAGAGCATTATCGTGAGCAAAAATGAGCATATTGTAAATATTGATATTAAAATTAATGATTATTGGTATGATTATTATTACAAATCTAAATAGGAAAGACAGATGTGATAATATGAGGAGGACGAGGGCACACCTACAAAGGAATCCCAACACTGAGGCTCTATCAGACTGTCATTGCGCAAATGCCACAAAGCCAAGATCTCACCACAGGGACTTCCAGGGAAAAGCAGGTCAGTGTGTCAAAAGAAAAGGGCAAAAGGCAGGAGGACTGTGGGCCAGCATCACCTGGAGCAACATATTAGCAACACAAAAAGCTCCTCTTCCTTCAGATGATTTCTAATGCTTAGTCAAAAGCCATTGATTTTACAAACATACCCCTGAAAGGCAAAGACAGAGAAGGGAGAAAAACAGAGAACACAATCACAATAATTAGAAGAGAAGCTTTGAGAGCCTTCCCCTGAAATCTCCACCTGAGGCCAGTTTGGCTTGGCCTCACCACCTTTTACCCCAGACACACTCACAGCACACACAGTGAGAATCTACCAGATCTGGGAGTCTGTTTTCCATTCCAGGGCTTGCAGAGTCTTTGCAGCTACTCACTCTAATAAGATATGTATCTGAAGGGAAAATGGGACTATTGATTTTTTTCCCACTCAGCTGTGAACTGCTGAATTTCATTATTTTAAATAGTGTGCAGAAGGCACCCTGAAATCAGCCTGGAACTGCTCACTGGACAGAGGGCATGTGTAGTGGGGATGCTCTAAACACTCCAAATGGTCAGTCACACTGGCTGAGCCCTGAGCAGTTAAGATAACAGAAAGTAGGGGCCATCATGGCATGTGACCCACTGGCCCTGCCCAATCCAGTCATGACCCAAGGCCCCAGGTCCTTTCCATAACCAGGAGTTGAATTTGTCTCACAGTTTGTACCATCGGTTTGTGAAAAAGTTGAGATATGTTTCTTCCAATGCACAAGCGACAATTCATCCATGAACTTCTGGAACTCATTTCACATGAAGCATGAAAAATTCCAGGAGCTGAGGAATGAAGAATTCAACCACAGACTAAAACAAGCCAATCCAGCTTTTCTAAAGAATGCTAGAAAGGATCATCCACAGCAGTCACGTCATCACTCCTGGTATTAATGTGATCATTCTGACCACTCTACAGTCAGCCACAAGCATGCTGAACAGGGCCCCTGCCCATCCTCCCCAGTCTTCCAGGTGCAAGGACCAAACATGGCCAGAAGGCAGAGCTAATGGCCCTGGAGAGAGAGGCAATGCAAAGCACTTTGCAAAATCCCTGTTGTGTCACTTTCCCTACTGGAGAGTTGCTGCTTTTCCAGGGCATTAAAGCAGTTGTCCTCTTAGGCCTTCCTGGTGGCACAAGGGGTTACGTCTCAGCACTACAAAGCTATCACACTGGCCAGGGAGCTGACCCACATGGTGCAGCAGACCTCTCCTGCCTTACCTGCTTTTCCACTCAGTAGTGTGTATCAGTTGATCCACCTGTTCTTCTCCCCTCTCTCTGGTGAATCTTCTCACCCCCTGCACCTTTAGCCTACACCCCAGTTCCTGTATGCATAAATAAACCTTGGGGCAGGGGAAAAACAGGTCTCCTCTTCTTAATGGGAAGAAAACCATTCTTGTTGGTTCCTGACAAAAGGCAATTCTGATGTCCCTCTGAGGAGACAACTCTTCATTCCATCCTGCTAGGAGATTTGATCCAGAGCACAGATATGAGACAATTCAAAGTGCTGCTCAGGCTTCTGTTACAATATCCAGGTGAAAAGCCACTAAGTCTCTCAGCACCAGCACACTTTTCTACTCCCAGCCCTTGGCTAACATGGCCAGAGCCTGCCAACCAAACCGAGTCACAAATTATGTTGAGCATACAAGCTCAAAATCTCCACTGATGATTTGTCCAGAAATGTCAAGTACTCATAGGTACCTGAAAAAGCTAGCCACACTGCTTTTTAAACTCAGTGTATCAGTTTTCCAAAGAAGAAGCATATTCTTTGTTCCTTAAAATTACATGTATCAAGCTGGATAAATCAAAAGCAGCTTCTCCCCAGACTGAACCCTCAGTTTACATCAGACCTCTATGAAAGTTTATGGATGATGGTCACAATAAAAACTTTGTGGATGATGTAGTGCGGTCTTTACCTCTGGATTTTTAAAACAATTCCAATCTCTACAACCTCTCTTCATAAGACATCAAGATTTTCCTGTTTTACAATTTGCCTCTCTCCATCTGGCCTACAATGAGCCTTGTCTCATAAGCAACAAAGACAGCTACTGATGCATATGAGGTGCACTCTCCTGGCAGCGGCATATCCATATAAAAGGCTCCCCAAAGTCAGCATTTTAAAAAGGCAGCCAAGACCTGCTAGCAAAAGCTCAGTTAACAGGAGCAAGTCTAACTAGTTAAAAGTCTGATCAGTTAAAAATCTTCTTTCAAATGCTCTATTCCTGGGAGTCTGTGCCAAAGCCCACTAGCTCAGACAAGGTATGTCTTCCTTATAAAGTAGAAAGCACATAAAACAGTGTTGGCTTTTTCCTAAGTGGTGTTCTTAGCAGGGAACATCATGCTCACCTTCCTAGATGGAAGAAAGGAAGCTGACTCATCAAAGTTTAATTACTGCCCAAAGAATACAAAAACACTCATTCAAAGGCATATGTGTAATCCTTATATTTATTGTAGCCCGGCTTACAATAGCTAAGTTATAGAAATAGCTTAAGTACCCAAGGACAGAGGAGTGGATCAGAGAAGTATGGTAAATAGTGGAATACTTACTCAGATATGAAAAAACAAAAAGAGTGAACTCCTGTCATTTGCAACAACATGCATGACCCTGGAGATGATATGCTAAGCAAAATAAGTCACAAAGAGAGAGAGAAATATAGGATGACTCCATTTATATGTGGTATATAGAGAAACATATTAAAGGGTCGGAGACACCAAACCAATAATAAATTCTTTAACATCTGACAGCAAAACTGAGGCAGTGAGAGGAGGTAAAGGGCCAGACAGAGAGAAAGAGAAGAGGCCCAGTGGAACATGGTGGAGGACTGTTGGGACATTGGTGGTGGGCAAGGTGTGAAAGCAAACATTTGTATACTATACCATTTGCACCATTGTATTTGAACTATACCCCCCAGATCAGATACAAAGATCTATCTGTTGTGCCAGAATGGGGCGCACTACCCGAAAAAGCTAGCCATACTGCTGTTAAAAGACAAAAGGACACTTTATTGCAAGCTCGTGCTCGGACCCAACCACACACCAGAGCATCTGCATGGCAGGAAGGGTCCTGAGCACTGGGGTGCAGAATCTTGTATGGTCCCCGGGGGCAGTCTCGGGTGCAACACAGGTCGCTGTCTGATTGGTTGACCCTCTCAGCCCTCCATATCTGGTACAGAAAGTTTGTCTCGGCCCATGATTGGGTGGCGGGTATGGTCTGAGCTTGCGTCAGGGTGGCCTACTGATGTGCCATTTGAACTCTCCCCCCTGATGGGGAAACAGAGACTGAAGCATAAGATGGCGGTGGCAGGCTCAAATGGAGTGTGTCAGGTTTTTCAATATCTACTTTGCCTCAATAAAAATAATTTGAAAAATATAATAAATAAACTGGACATAGAGTTGTAACACACAAAAGAGGCCTATACACTTCAAAGTGTGCCGAGGCAGGGAAGCACTGCCCAGTACCACCAAGAAAGGAGAATCCAAGGGTCGG
The DNA here is from genome assembly GCF_000260355.1 of Condylura cristata. Lineage (NCBI taxonomy): Eukaryota > Metazoa > Chordata > Mammalia > Eulipotyphla > Talpidae > Condylura > Condylura cristata. The sequence goes on from NW_004567131.1 coordinate 2,755,076, forward strand.
CTCTTGCAGGGTCATCCAGATTCCAAGAATGTCCAAGGGGATCACTGTCCAAAGACACTAAACTCTGAGCATTACTCATGGCACTCTCCTCACAACTAGGGTCCCACCTGCCACAACCTGCCAGGAGAAGGCCATGATAGGCGTGTTTCTTTATCTTTCAGCCACTGCCCTATCTCCCTGCAGCTCCTCTCCCACACAACTAGTCCTCACGTGCCTAGATCTCCCCACACAGAGACCTCAAAATCTGAGCTGTTGAGGTGTCCAGGTTTTCCCATGATCATCTCAGCACAGAAAGTGAGAACCCACTGTTGACTGAACTGTTACCCGGGGTCTGGGAGTAATGGGCATCCCAGGAGCCCCCAGATAGCACTACAGCATATCCCACTGTCATCCTCATATTCAGTCTATTGCCACAAACTGAAAAGTCTTTCCAAAGTCTATTCAATTGATTATAGTGCTGGGCAAAGTCACATGTTCATTCCCTGTTCTGGTCAAGTCAGCCTGGGTAAAGGAAGCTGCCGTGCAAGGGCAAAAGAACAGACTAGAAATGCTAAGGGCTGACTCTGGGGCTCACCTCTATTAGCCAATACTACTATGAAGTTCCCTGTTTTAAATTAAAAGAGGTAACTTCCCAGAACCTGTGGGCAGAAACTATCTTACTGGTTCAGATCCAAAGACAGCTATAGCAGTGCGGTCTCCTAGTAGCTGCATGAGGGAAGCTCTCAACGCTTTGTTTCCTTGACTGTAAAATGGAAACAAGAAGTACCTGCCTACCAGGTAGACTGCGCTGAAAGCCACAAGTCAACCCGTGAGGAAGCACTCATTCTGCAGTCATATGTCTCCATACAGGGACAGGGCACACCCACAAGGATACTTCCAACAAATTCAGCTCAGAACGCAGAGGCTTTGTTAAATATTGCAGTGGGTTCTAGTAAGACCTGCTCTAATGTTTTCCCTCGAAGATTAACTCTCATCTGTATGAGAGGCATATGACAAACTGCTGAGCTATTAAGAGCAACAGGAGAAAGATGTAGGACACATCTGGATGGTAAGACTAAAAAAGGCTTTTAAGGGTAATGTATAAAATTATGCATTTACAAATATAACAATAAAAGTACATGTATATTCCATCATTCATTATCCCTATTACAGATATACATATGATCTATAAGATGATGTATATATTATGTGTGCCTATGTATACTTGCATGTGATATATAATGCATAATCTACATATTTTATATACCTATACATATATATAAGTAGAGAGAGAGAAAATGGTTTCCATGGTAGAACAAGGGAAGCAAGTAGGAAAGATCCGTATAGGCTGAGGCAACAGAACAAGGAAGCACAAGAAGATGTGGGGAGGACAGGACAAGACACAGCCAAAGGTGAGCTCCTCTGGCCATGCCCAAAAGTGGCAACAATCCGAGTCTCCTCCCTTGTTCCAAGGGCACGAGCTATGAGCTAGCTATGTCTACAGGGATCTATTAGTGCTAGAAGAGGACAGAAGAAACCTCAGCACCCCCGTAAGGCTATTCTGTGAGAACCCTGAGAGAATACCATCTGCGGCTCGCTTCTACAGGTTGGGTAGGATATTGGTCATGTAAGGTGAAGACAGTCATTCACGCACTAGTCTAAGATACATTAGACAGCAGTTTGAGGCCCTCAGGACTGAAATCCCTATAATAAAAACAAGGGCAAGCAGAGTAAAGTATTTACTGGTGCCCAGACACAATTAGGAGAGCTCAGTTCATCCACATTACAACTCTATAAAGAATTTATTGTTTACTTTACCCAAATAAAAGCAGCTCCCAGTTTATAAGGGGTTAAGTAAGGGTTCATCTCCTGATGATCAGATGGCAGAGTCCATATTCACAACCACTCTGGGTGGTGAGTTTTATTAAGTATTTTTTTCAGTATAACAACCTAGCAGAACATGAACTTTCTCGTGGCTCTACACCCCCAGCACTTTCAGGCCTTGCTACCCTGAGCATATACACTGGAGAGCTACTCACTCTTTTGTCTAACATGTATGTAAATGTATGTTCTGTTTTGGCCAGAATAAAATTCAGAACACAGCAAAGAATCTCACTCCAGGGTGATAAAAGAAAACAGCTACAGCTAAAATCAACAAAAAAAGGAGTTTATAAGTTTGTTTCTTATTAAAAACTCTGAGAAAATTTTAAGCTTCCTAAACTTTCTTTTCCTTATCTGTCAAATTGTAACAGGATGGTCCCTAGGAAAAGGGGAAGTTCCAGGTTCCCTGCCCCACCCAGAATGAGGGTGGAGCTGAGCACAGAAAAGAAGAGAAGGAATCTGAGGAAGAAGGAAGCAGGATGGAGAGACAGAAGGAGATCTGAGGAATCCACATAGAGCAGCAAGCATGTGATGAAGAAACCGTGCTTGTTTCTTCTTGACCTTGGACCAGTTAAGGCAGATGTGGGTGAGAGACCCATGGGGAGGTGACTATTACAGTGTTTATATTGATTTTGATTGTGCTCTTTTCCTCCCAGACTTCTCTGGCCATTTCTGCCCCTTTTCGATGGGTCCCGGCCAGAAGGTGCTTTAGTCTCGTGGTGGGCTTTCAGGCCTTGCTTTGGACCAGTCCCTTTGGGGTGAACTTTTGCCCATGAGGGGGTGAGTAACTTCAGGTATCTGATTTAGGAATTATTCTCTCTCTCTCTTCACCCCCCGCCCCCTGGGGTGGTTTCCTGTTCCTTTCCCCTTTTTGTAAATAAACTCATTTTGACCCTTTTGTGTGTGCCTGCAGTATAACTAAATTTTAAGTGCACGGGTGAGGCCCCATCAACAGGCGGCCCAGTTCACTCTTGACTGCCCTATAACATGTCTACACGAGCATCCTCAACAAAGATTGATGTTAACATCTCTAACTAATTGAGCTCCGATAGATCCCAAAGGAAGAAAAAATGTCCCTGAGGGTGTTTGGAAATGGAAGGGCACATATTAGACAGTGAGACTGGAAATTAGTGAGTTGGATGGTCAGGACAAAAAATACCTTGCAAAGCTCAAGACTGCCCACACAATGAAGAACTTCCCATTCAGAATACCAATGGTGCTTCAATTGAAAAAAATATATACAACTGCTTGGAAAATATTTAAAAAGGAGGGACAATGGACACCAACAACCAACAATGCTATAACAGGTCAAATTGATGATCCGTGCAAAATTAGTTAGGAAATCACTGATACCTCCTTGTGGTTTCAGGTGGTTCTGCACGAAGTGGGATCTGACTGGCTAAGGCCAGGGTGTCCTGCAAGGCCTTGCTGACCTCCTGCAGCTCACCCAGGGACAGCCTGCCCACCAGCGGGGTCAAGTCACAGCCCTGCCATGGAAGAAGCTGCTCCAGCTCTTCTATCTGCTTCCTCAGCTGGTGATCTTTTGCTTCCAGCACAGACATTCTTGCTTGGAGGACTTCAATTTCTTTCTGCAAAGAATGGAGAGACCAGATCTTATGAATTAACCCTGCTTGTGGCAAGCATCTCTGCTAATAATGAGTCGCTTAAGTGAGAGTCAGCCATATGCATGAGAACCGAGAATTTCTCCGTCTAAAGCAGGCAGATTTTTGGAAGACTTGCTAAACCGGAAAAATCATGCCATCTTTATATTTCTGATTATTTGGCAAAAGAAAAAACATCTTCTCCCAACTATTAAATAACTATGGAGAGGTAGCCAAGAATATTACTTGGAAAACCCAGCAGATATATAAACGATTCAGTCCATTTCAGGTGGAAGGGCAGCAAGCATGGGTGTGTGTGAGATAGGAGCTAGCAGGAAACACTAGCCACAGACCAAAAAATAAAAGGACAGATAATCCTAAATGAAAACATAGTATATAAAGATTACAAAAAACATAGCTTCTTAGTAGAATATAAAGATTACCAAAAAAAACATAGCTTCTTAAGTCTATAGGATTAAAAGAACAAAGAGATGCTGTAGATAGTGCTATGCTATCTGCCCTATGATGCAGTTCATAAAAATACTAAATAAATTTAATGGACAAGAATACAGCAAACCAAACTCCAAAGAATCTACACAGTATCATCCAATCTTAAGTCAATTAATAAAATAAGCAGCAGGTAACTGCATACACATTGTGGTTATGGTGCCAAAGCAGGTTACCCTCAGACTGGACTGCCCATAGGGCTCTGAATTTAAAATGAGACTCTTAATTAACATCCTCTGGTGTTGCATGCATCAGTTTTCTGGCTAATGAGAGCACAGTTCTAATCCTGGGAGTCTCCCTAACTTTATCTGTGTTCTCTCAACCCCAAGGTGTAAATGACCTACAACTTTTATCCACTGACCCTATTTTCAGCAGAGGAGAGAGTGAGAAGATGCTGCAGATCCACAGCTAAGACACTCTACAGAGAAAACATCTGTGTCCCTCACAGGTCCAAGCTTGCAGTATTGCTGACACTGTCTCCCAACAAACTGCCCTGCTGCCACCTTTGACTTTCCTCCCAGAAAATAAACTCCACAGGCATCCTTGTGATTTCAAACAGCATCTGGCACATAGTAGGCAATTAATAAACACCCACTGAATAAATGACTAGCTTTCCCAGAGTTCTACCAAGAACATATCCTTCAAACACTAAGTACCCTGGGCTAAAATTATTTTCTGTACACTCTGAGCTCATCAGCAATAGTGTAGATTTTCATTGGTGACTACTATTTAAAACCAAAAATGAGGTTTCATATTTTCATTTCTCTAAACCTTACAACAATGTTCACCCAATGTGTTCAATCTGTTAAAAAATAACAGTACACTTCCAAACTTATGTGGCTTTTGCTTCCTTTTGTCACCTTGATATTGTAAGAACTTGGCTGGAAAAACTCAGAAGAAAAGTATTCAAGGGGGTGAAGGGGTGGTGAAGATAAAGGAGCAGGGTTCCAAGCCCCCATGAATTTGCCAAGCTTATTCAACTGTTTAGAGCTTTTGCCAGGATTTCAACTCAGTCTGAAAGTCCTCAGCTCTTTCTGAAGTCACACTGCCTCTCACACCTGGCTCCCTGTTCCTTCCTCAAAGCTTCCAGACTCAAGCAAGTGTGGACGCACTTCAAGGCTTTCTGCCTGTAGGTTCTCTGTCAACTCTCAGCACCCCTGAATGTCTCCTGGCTGTAGCTCAGAGCTACATCAGGATTTCAAGGCCCTGACAATTCTTGAGCAACCTTTGTCCACACTTTTATCCAAAGCTCTGTGCCAAGCCCACATGCCTAGCCCAGTCCGTCTTTACAGCTCTGCCTCCCTTCAACGGCTGTCCTAACTTGATAGGGATTCCCATAAAGGACTTCGCGGCACCGATTTCTTTCTGTCTCCCAAAAAAACTTCTAAAGGTCAAAATGATGAAAGGTGACAAATTGGCCTGGCAGACAAGGAAAACGTGTTCCAGAGGTAATGAGGAATATCTGAAACAGATCAGCGCTGCTGAGCTTTCAAGCCCTCATTCGTAATGAGATTCCTACAAGCCCTCTGGTTATCTCCACCCATCTCTCCCCTCTGTACTTCACGGGTGGATGGCCAGGCTTCTAATTGCCACACTCCAGCAAAGCAAAACCCACTTTGCTGCATTTGGCTTACGTGAGTAAGGGTGAAACTGCTGTCCTATTTGTAGAATATTCTTCACCTGCATACCTGCAATTGCTGCTTTTCTTGAAGAAGCCAATCTCGTCTGGAGATAGACGCATGCAGGTTGTCCTGAGCATTGGGCTCCAATGGCTTCAGCTCCATTCTGAGTGTGGTTTGGGAGCCATCATTGCCGACCCTTAAAACATAAAAAGTAAGTATTGGTGTAGACATGGAGAGCTGAAATCCTCAGGTTTCCAAGAATGTTGAGAAAGAACTCTCACAAATGGCCCCTGGGTGGGCTCACCCTTAGGAGGATCACAGGGGTGAAGTCCCTAATGCAAGTTTTTGTTTTAATTACACTCTATCAGGCTTTGCTTCTTCCCAAGGCCAACCCCCTAATACTGGATCTGCACTGCACCACAGCCAGCAGCCACACACATTGCTGAAAGGGCAAAAAACACCCAGACCAGAGAGGCTGAGTCTGAAAACAGAGTGCAAAACAGCTCCTCAGTGACATCGCCGTATCTGTGCCCTGTTGGAATGATCCCACTTTTGATAGATTGTGTTCTATTAAATATGTATTTTTAATTAATTTCAATGCTTTTTTTTCTTTATTTTAATGTGGCTACTAGATCATTTAAAGTTGTGTGTGGTTTATCAGTGATTAAGGACTGATCACAAAAATATACAGAGAACTGATGAAACTCAACAAAAATAAACAACCCCATCAAAAAATGGGCAGAAGAGCTAAAAAGATACTTCTCCAAAGAGGAAATGCAGATGGCCAACAAGCATATGAAAAAATGTTCAACATCACTCATAATAAGGGAGATGCAAATTAAAACCACA
>NW_004567131.1:2763139-2820916 GCF_000260355.1 Condylura cristata
GATCAATGAGGTACACTGCTGAGGGGAGCAGCGGGCGGGTTAGGAGAGGTCTGCCTCGCCATGTGGATCTCCTCCAGGGCAGGTGGGGATCGAACCCATTTGACTTTAGTTTCTTAGTGCTGTGCTTTAACCCGCTGCGCCACTAGGGAGGGCCCAGAATTTTTTTTTTTTTAAAGTAGTTGTTTCAGTAACCTGTTTCTTTCTTTTTTTTTTTTTTTAAGATTTTTATTTATTCATAGAGAACTGGGGTACAGGCCAGAGATGCGGAGGGTGAGCGGATTCACCAGAGACAGAGTGGGAAGCAGAACAGGCAAACTAACAGAGTACACTGCTAAGGGGAGCAGCGGGCAAGACAGGAGAGGTCTGCTGCACCATTTGGATCACCTCTTAGGGCTGGGATTGAACTCATGAAGAAGAGGCTTTAAGCTTCTCAGTCCTGTGTTGGGGACCAAGGCCGGCATCTTGCGTCTGTCAGCATCTTGTGCCATAAAAAGGTGAAATGGAGTCCGGATAGAGAAAAACATACGGGTTGCAAAAGGCATGTGGGAAGCACTCCCTGCCCCCACCTTTTCCCTTTCCTCTTTCTTTTCTCACCCACTTTGGCCCCTCACGAGACCAACTGCCACCAAAACATGCTGCATTTCTATTGGCCTTCTCCCTTTCTGGCATCCCTCTCCTCTTGTATATAGCTGAGGTAAAAACCCAATAAAGAGTTCTTTCTTGTTCTGCTACACGTGTGTGACTGATTCTTTTGTTCGCCAGATCTGGGGCCCAGAATCTCCCGCCTTGCTGGTCAAGGTCCCCCGCAGTCCTGTGCCTTAACCCAAAATCAGAATTTTTAAAAAAGGAATTAAGGGCCCTACCTGGTGGTGCAAGGAGTTAAGCACAGCACTATGAAGCTATAAGCAGCTACTTCAGTGCAAGTTCAAACCCCAGCCAGGGAGGTGACCCACATGATGTGGCAGACCTCTCCTGTCTCACCCACTGCTCCCTTTATTAGTGTATTTCAGTAGATCTTCCTGTTCTGCTTCCCACTCTGTCTCTGGTAAACCTCTCACTGCCCCTGCATCTCTGTCCTATACCCCAGTTCTGTGTGCAGAAATAAATTTTTTAAAAATAAATAAGTAAAAAAAAATTAATATGGTTTAAGGAAAATGCATATCATCAAAAAGTGCTTTTAAGTACACATTCAAAGAACTCAAAAATACTTTTGAGTATTTTTCACTTTTCACTTAGCAAACTGGCAAAACTTTCATAAACCCTAATTCCTTCCTGATAATAAGAAAGAATAATTGTAATTTCATTATATTACAACTTTGGATCCTACAGTCCAACTTCTATCACTTCCTTGTATATAAGTAATCACAGATATGTACAAAGATTAACTACAAAGATACCACATTTTTCTTAGTGGCCAAAGACTGAAAGCACCACAATTATGGTCCCAACAAAAGATGAAAGCTATAAGCCATGACACCCCAAGGAAGGCTCTATAGTCACTGAAAACAGGTCAGCAAAGAAGACAGAACTACAAGGAAAACATGCATTAAACATTTTAAAATCAGGAATTGGTACTATGTATAACGTGAACTGCTAATCTAAAAATAACATACACATCAAATGAGAAGTAGGGAAATATCCATCAAAACACTATCAACTCTTACTTCTGAGTGGTGGAACAAGTCAAACTTTTCTACATTCCCTGTAGAGCACCTGTATTTTTTTAGAACTAAAATGAAAAAGTTTTCTACCACACACACTAGTAATTGTGCTATTTATTATTTTTAAAACCAAACTATTGTGGCCGTTGTACAAAACATGCCTGTGTTTGAAATAAATTTAATTCATACGTTAATGATCAAGAGTATTTTCCCTGCAGAGAAGCAGATATCTATAGCTTCTGGCAGCTGAAGCATGAATTAAAGCTGTCAGCTCCTCCCAGGAATCTCCTTCGACACAGGTGGAACTTAGCTGACACGTGGTCAATTCAGGGCTCATCAAAGAAAAGCATGAAGATTCATGTTCTTAGTTCCACATTCACAAAAGTGTTCTCACTCCCTCCACTTTGTGTAGAAAGAAAATGAGTAGTCTTGACATGTCTTCTCATTTGTTCATCTCCTTTCACTCCCAGTCTGTTTCATTCGTTTACAAAAAGAAAAAGCATTAATCCTGCCTCCCACAGCTTGAGCAGTAAAAGAAGTTTGATGCCCACACAGAGCAAAAGAGACCAGCACACACACCAGAAAATAAAGACACGGATAGTGGGCTCCCTAGTGGCACAAGCGGTTAAGTCTCAGCACTACGAAGCTATCTGCAGTCACCACTGCACGAGTGAGATCCCCAGCCAGGGAGCTGGCCCACATGGTGCAGCAGACCTCTCCTGATCCACCTGCTGCTCCCCTCAGCCGTGTATCTCAGTAGATCTGTCTGTGCCGCTCCCCCCTCTCTCACCCCCGACACCTCTGGCCTATACCCCAGTTCTAGTACACACAATTAAATATTTAAAACAAAAAAAAGAGACATGGATATATGTTTAACCATGTATCCAGAAGCTTGAACAAATTACTGTAAAAGCTGAAAGATAGAAATGGGTCTCCACTCCCAAAACCTTATTACGGTACTTACAGAATAAGTGAGTCAACCAACCTCTCCAATGAAGCAGCCCTAGTATGTTTAAAAACAATGGTAGAAAATATGTCATTTCAACTTTGCTAAGCTAGAAAACAGCCATTACAAGGAAGGAACCTTTGCTTATATCCTAGACTGACACAGATTCAAATTATCTGAATAATCTTGAAATCTGCCTACTTATAACACATCAGGGAATTTCAGAAATTTATTTCAAGACATGTTACTCACTGTTTCATGTATTTAAGACCAAACAGTAATAGTAGCAGTAATCAAATTTTTTAACTGCTAATAGTAAAATAAATTAATATAGACTGAGAATTTATTGTACACCGGACATCACTTTTATCACACTCACTTCTCAGCATCAAAACTAAGATAAACAGAGCCCTCCCTGGTGGCACAGTGGGTTGAAGCACAGCACTGAGAGGGTAAGATCACTTCCGCATGAGTTCAATCGCCGCCTGCCCCGGAGGTGACCACATGGCGCGGCAGACCTCCCCTGACCCGCCCGCTGCTACCCTCAGCAGTGTACTTTGTCGATCTGCCTGTTCTGCTCTGTCCCTGGTGAATCCTCTCACCCTCCGTATCTCTGGCCTGTACCCCAGTTCTGTACAAATAAATAAATAAATCTTTAAAAAAAATTAAGATAAACAGATTATTATAGGCTTTCCCCACTCTCCAAACGTAGACTGGGCCTGTGAAAACTTTATGCTGAACTGGCATAAAGCCAAGAAGCAATTATCATTCATTTATAAGGAATTTTTTTTTACATTCCCAGCATATTTGGTACGCTAAATCATACCAAATAATACATCAAACCTAAAGTAACGCTAACATCTAGAAAAGCCATGTGATGTGAGGTGATTAATCCACCACCTGAAGGAAGCAGTTCCCTGCAAAGCAGCTGGGCAGCGCCATTCTCCCTACTCGGGTTACCCACTGCCCCTAGAACAGCTACAGCAAAACAAATGCTCAACACAGGTCTCACTTTTAACCTTTCATTATAAAACCAAAAATCCTCATGGGGTTCGCTTCCATTCGCCAGGTACTAATGATAGTTCTTATAAGCAAAATGGCAGAAGGCAACTTTTTTAAAAGTAGGACGTACCTGCATTAGTTTTGTCAACAAGGTGAAGGGGGGCACTGACCTGCTCTTCATTGTACAGAGAGCAAGAAGCAGAGTTGGGGAGTCAATGACCCCTCAAGTTAATTGCTCCTTTCGAGCCCTCTCTGGACACCAAATGCCATTAGCCTCCTCTCAAAGTTTTACACTTCCATTTCTCCCTGACTTCACGCCACCCACATCCATTGATTAATTTCTCTCACTCTCTATTTACAGGAATAACTGAGAATGACGTGGCAAGATCAGTATATGGAGGTAGAAGACACCGTTTCAGCCTTACTTCCACATTTTCCTAGTTATGTGTCCTTGGTCTTATCTAACCTCTCTGAACTTTACCGTCCTCATTTTTAAACTAGGCATGATGATGAGCCCTCCCTGGTTGCGCAGGGGTTCAAGTCTCAGCACTATCAAGCTATCATCGACCAATGAAGCATGCTTTCAATCCCCGGCCAGGGAGGTGACCCACATGGCACAGTGGAACTCTCCTGTCTCTCCCGCTGCTCCCCTCAGCAATGTATTTCAGTAGATCCACCTATTCTGCTCTCCAATCTGCCTCTGGTGAATCCTCTTACTCCCCGTAGCTCTGGCCTTCACCCCATTCTTATATGCAGAAATAAATAAAATCTTTAAATAAGTAAAATGGGATGGTAATGATGACAATGGCAATGCCCTCCTTCCTGTATAGCTGATTATGGAGACTAAACTTATCCCAAAATGACCACTGAGTGCAGTGAGCAGGTAACTTCCTCACCCTGGGGCCTTAAGGAGAAGGAGGAAGAAAACTCAACCCTCCACGTATTTGCTGTTGACTGTCCTGCAACATTTGCGTTGGGAAAAATAACTCTGCACTCCTGTCCAATGGACACAATGTCCTACAGGGAGAATAACGATTAAAATTGAAATGATTTTTAGGATCTTTACATGTATCAGAGACGTCTCCAGAATGAAATCATCATCAGCTACTGATCACTATGGGAATGGGATGTGCTTATACTTCTCAGCTCCAGAATGTCAGCCTGCTCACTATGTCAGCCCAAGGACTATGACCCTGGGGCCAGATCGTCTCATATTGTTGCCTCCAGTCACCTGCACTGAGTAGGGACTTAGCAAACAGGTACTGAGTGATTTAATGATTCCATAGACTAGAAAATCCAGAAGTCGTTTATATTCAGCTTTCTAATGCATTAGATCAATCCTTTGTACTAATTTATTTCCCAATTTGCTCTGCTTGTGCAAATATTAAGAGTCTCCAGAATTTCCTAAACAGATACCATCTGGGTTAGGATGGGAGTTAGTGAAGGAAATCAACATAGAATTGAAAATTAGCTACAGAGGAGCTACAAGAGGGTAACTGGGAATTCTCCATATTATCATTAATCACATTTATTACTTAATCCATAGGAAAAGCCCCTGTGATTAACCAAACTCCTCTCTGTCTCTTGTACTTTGACTCTGGGTATAGACAGTACTGACAGGCGACTGAGCCATGGCCCCAGGATGCTCTGTGGCCCAGTAATGAGGCAGGGGACAGGTTTCTTCCAAACCTTCAGTTCTCTGAACCCTACTCCCTATCCTTCTACAATGTTGTTCCTTTTATATTTAATAATTCTCAATGTGTAATCCCTAATGTCAGTGCAAATTAGCATTGCTGCTATAAACTAATCAGTATGTAAAATGAGCAAATCCCTCAGGGGCTAGAATTAAAAACATGAGAGCTAGGATGTTAGAACAGCATTGGTGCCAATGGGGACTTGGGTGTCTGAGACCCCACTTCAGTCCCAAGGTTTCCTACAGACACCCCCGGGGTAGGAGGGAGCCAGGGACGACAATCCCGAACTTTTAACTTTTGTCCTTCCACCAATCATTTAAAGAAAGGTAAAACCCATTTATCCCACTGAAAATATTTTAACTCCAAATTTCCCAGGCAGATATTTTTCATACGAGGGATAACATTCACAGGTGACTTTAATGCCTGCATAGTTCAGTAACATTGAGAAAGAATGAAACACCTTCCAGGTGTAAATGTTTTCTAAAACCGATGGTAAGTGAATGTGAGTCTGTGAGGAGCCCACATCACCACCTCCTCTGTCAGCCTTCAGGTCTCCAGAGCCTCCCGCACCCTTCCCTTGTTTATGTGTGTGCAACGGGAGAGGGGTCTTCAGGATCATCGCAGTGAGAATATGGACAGGCAGAGGAGAGACCAAGCAAGTCACCTGCTTCAGGACAGACTCAGGTGAATTCAAGTGAATATGGCTTGGGACACCTTGGGAAGCTTGTATTTATAACTTACCAAGTCTAAAACAAGTTTTGAGGAATCCTCTATAACTCACTTCAACTTTTCCCCTCCTCACTTCCTCCCTTCTCAAGACAATGAAAAGGCCCAGGAAGCAGTCTCCTGGACACGGGGCACAAGCCTTGCCCATTTGGCGCCCCACCACAAATTCTGATTTGGGGTTCTGAAACATATCCTAGTATGTTAGCAACAAAGATTTTTTGATGAGGTACCATAATGGTCACCATCTTGTTTTATGTCTCTGGTAAAATTGAGTCATTTTTGCATTAATGCAGTTTTATCTCCTTTCCAGTCTACGAACTTAGAGCTGACTGTCACTGAATCCTATGGTGTGATGGTCCCAACAAGACAATTCAGTGGAAACAATGAATCACATGTTCAAAGGGAATAAAGGAAGAACTGGTCAGGGGAAAAAGGACTCAGTTCCGGAAGTAGCATGAGTTCTACAGCACTTATCTCTGTGAACATTTATCTCTGTTATCTTTGGTTTCCATCAGAAAGGAAGTTTGTGAGCAGGAGCTATTTGGACAGGCAAGCTGAGCTCTGCCTTGATAAGCCCCAATGGAAAACCATTGCATATCCTTATTTTTTTTACTTTCTTTCATTTCGTTTCAAGTAATCCTTTGGGAAAGGGTCTTTCACAAAGGACACTTTGCACGCACACACACACACACAGACTTTATATTGTAAATGTCACCTATTTTAACACACCTTGGGGAAGTTCCTGTGGAAAAACAGACAGGATGATGATTAAAGATATGTAAAGTATTATTAAGAAAAATGATCAGTCATATATATAATAGCAGGCCAAAACCCTCTATTAGGAAAAAGGAAAAAATAACTTTTTGACTAGGTAAAAAGCACAGCCAGAATAGATTTCTCTCTGTCCTCTTCTTGCTTGCTGAGAGAAAATATTGAGGTAGAATTTTCCAGCTGCTCTAGAGTTAGAAGCTAATGCTTAAGGACACAGGCCTAAATGCCTTCTATTCCAAATCCCTAACAGTGGGGTAGGTTGCCCTCACCCAAGGGTGCATAAGCAAAGGTATCACAGTCAACAACGAGCTCCACACACACATCTACTGGCTGTGTAGGGAACAGCATCTTCGAGAAAGATGTCTTTCTTTCCCCTTCCCACAGTCCCACTTGGGGGCAAAGAGGGGGTTGGGTGAGGAATGAGGAAAAGGAGGGAGAAGAGGAGAGAAAACCCCACTAGACTCACCCATAAAGACTGGGTGTACCTTGCAAGAAGGCATTCTGGAGGCCCTCCCTGATGGCTCGACCTATTAAAGCACAGCACTATGAAGCTGGCCACAGCCACTTCACCTCCCAGCCAGGGAGGTGACCCACACGGTGCAGCAGACCTCTTCTGTCTCACCCACCCGCTGCTTCCCTCAGCAGTGTACTTCATCAGTCTGCCTGTTCTGCTCCCCACTCTGTGTCTGGTGAATCCTCTCACTGCCCCCACATAAATAAATAAATCTGTACGCATAAATAAATAAATCTTTTTAAAAAAGAGGTCCCTCCTTGGGGTGCAACACGTTAAAGCGCAGCACTGCAAGCTAGCAGCAGCCACTTCAGTGGGCAGACAGGGTCTGGAAGCTGATGGCCTCCATGCCCACATTCAGGGAAGCAAGAATTTATGAGCTTCCCATAAATCATCAGGATCACAGAACTTGTCCTCCCCAACAAGTTCTCCACTGGGAAAAAGGGACCCCACAAAAATTGTTGAGTGATGGATAAAATGCATTTTTGTCCAGTTGGGGTGGAGGAGACTAATTCACATCAGGATCTAGGCCCTGGGAAGGCCCTGAATTGCCCTCTGAGGCCCACAAGACAGAACTTCAACACCTACACACAGTGGGTCCCCAGGTCTCTGTTAAACAAGGGAGGCAACCATGGCCAACAAGAGATGGATTACAAACACTGAAGTTCAAGCTGGACACGACTGGAGGATGTTTGTCCATAACTGAAAATGACTGAAGGTATGTATCACCTGCCCTGAGATCAGGCTGCTGTACCCACACTGAGTAGAGATACCCAGGCAAACCATTTATATCACTGAACAGTAAGGAACCAAAAACAGAGGGACGGGGTGCCCACCCACCTGAGTACCAGTATGTGCTATTAGACAAGTCAGTCAATATCTGAAAGTCACCCCTAGAAGTCTCTGGGCTGCTGGAAAGACCTCAACAAATCAAGTGTGTCTCATTTTTATTTTATTCAAGTTCAGAGAATTAAACCGGTAAGTTAAAGAGGTTATTATTTTTTAATGGAAAGGAACTTTAATACAATAAGTATACAATACAGAAGACAACATAATTTCTAAATCAAAAACCTGAAGTTACCCATCCTCTCATAGGTAAAAGTCTACCCAAAAGGGGGCCCTCCCTGGGTTAAAGCACAGCACTACGAAGCTAAAGCCACTTCCCCATGAGTTCGATCCCTACCTGCCCCAGAGGTGATCCACTTGACGCAGCAGGCCTCCCCTGGCCCTCCTGCTGCTCCCCTCAGCAGTGTATTTCTTCGATCTGCCTGTTCTGCTCCCCACTCTGTCTTTGATGAATCATTTCACTGCCCCTGCACTCTGGCCTGTATCCCAGTTCTGTATACATAAATAAATAAATAAATCCTTTTTTTTTTTTAAATCTACCTAAAAGGGATTGGCTCAAAGCAAAGGCCTGAAAGTCCATCACAAAACTAAAGCACCTTCTGGCCGGGACCCATAGAAAGGGGTCAGAAATAGCCAGACAAGTCTGGGAGGAAAAGAGCAAAATCAAAATTAAGATAAAGCCATAATCAACCTCCTCACAGGTCTGTCACCCACATCTAAAGAGGTTATTTTTTAAGTGAAAACTAAAGCACCTTGTTGTCCAGGAATGTTTAATTTTCCTTAATTCTGATCCTAAGCCGAATTCTCTTAACCTGAGACCCAAAGCCCCTCCACAGAATGACTGGATGAGCCTCAGATCTCGAGACTACAGGATAGGCACACAGTCATTTGCGTGTTCATGAATAGTGGTTTTATGATAGAAGTGTATAGTTTTCATCAGATTCTCAAAGAAATACTTGATCCCCAAAAGGTTAAGAGGCGATTTTTTGTGTTACTACCTGGTATTGAAAATTTTCCACATCAATGCAAATATTTTATTCCTTAGGGCCATTCGTTAGAAAGTACACTATTTCCTTTACTGGGAGAGAGCTCTTAGCCTAGAAGCTCCCGCCAGACACTGTGTCCCCCTGGTGGCTACTATGAGAATTGCAACCATAGCCCTTCATTTAATACAGCCGAGACAAGGGAGTATGACAAGATAGGGCCCCAAAGACCAAAAGGAAAAAAGAGTTCAGTAGAAAGCTGAGTTGGGAAAGACCCGCTGAAAAATGGTGCAGAAATGAGGTGATAATGCAACTTATATATGACAAAAGAATAGTAATGGGAGATGGTATTCACCTGCTCTTTCAGGAGACCATGTAGAAAATCAGGAGACTTAGCAGCTACCAACCAAACAGATGAAAAAAACAGCCCTCACTGCTAAGAGAGGCCATGGGGAGACACTGAGACACTGAATTACAATGCT
The DNA here is from genome assembly GCF_000260355.1 of Condylura cristata. NCBI lineage: Eukaryota > Metazoa > Chordata > Mammalia > Eulipotyphla > Talpidae > Condylura > Condylura cristata. Next base: position 2,772,762 of record NW_004567131.1, read on the forward strand.
ATCTACACTGACTAAGAATAGGCCAGATGATCTTTGGTTGTCAGGGCCCAGATTGTGAGGATGCTTACAGCCTCCAACACAAGCTGGTTCCCTCTCTAACCTTCCCAGGGAGAGTGGTAACAAGCAGTCAATGAGCACAGCTGCCCACTTTTCAAACATGCCAGCAGTGGGGCCCATCCCTAGAGAGCCTGACTTGATTGGTCTGGGTGGAACCTGCACACTTTATACCTCCAGGTAACTCAAACAGACCGCCAGCTCCAGGGGCCAGCGGGTTAGAAGCAGTGGCTGCTCTCTCTCTGTGTGACCTATCTCAGGAGACCCTGAGTAGTAGGAACAGTGAGAGTAGCTCAGGAGCTAGAGGGACAGATCAGGGAAGCACATTTTCATCCCTCATTCAATGGAACCGTCTGTGGCTTTCACAGACTCAACACAACCAAGAGCCACGCTGTCCTGCATATGACATATGACATGAAAAAAATCCAGCCCACTTTCTCAGAAGGCCAGCCTCCAGGAGAAGCTTGACACCAGCCCTGTGCATGTTGTCAATTAACAGGAAGGCCTTTCCTCTTCAGGGAGCATGACCCACTCTGGAACCTCACTCTGGAAGAAACCCCCTCCTGCTGCACCAGCAAAGGGAGCACCCCCAGGAATAAGTAGCTGAGGTCTCCCCAGCTCAGCCCTTCCGGGTCTTTGCAACACAGGCACCCAGAGAGGAAGAGAGCCTGGCAGGCGTCAGAGGGATCCCCCAGGTACTTACTGCAGAGCCCGGTGCACAGCACCCTGGGCCTGTGCTCCCAGCTGGCGCAGGAGGATGCGAAGGGCTGGCTGCTGGGAGGGAAGCTGAAGCTGCAGGTCGCTTTTCTCTTTCTCCAAATCTTCTAATTTTTGCTTTAACATCTCAGCTGGAAGCCCAAAATGAAGAGAGAAGAATGAAGAAGTGTGAAATTCAAAATAGAGAATCCAGCATCTCTTAGTCTCACTCCCGGTCAACATCCACCTTCATGACAGAAAGCAGCAGTGACTGGTTTCTAAGCCAGCATATCTGTGCCTGCAGTGGGGCTGTGAAGACTCTTCTGTCTTTTGACTGACAGCATCACGTTCCTACCTTTTGTTCTTCTACTACAAAAGGCTATCATTTATGTATTTATATGATGGTCAAAATCAGGATCGCCACATCCAAGGATACTAACACTGTTTGTAAAACCATGTGATCATTTGGGAGAAAACCCACTTATGCAGCCTGTGTCCTGGGGCCTCAGCTGGGCCATCACCCCCATCAACGTGCATGCATTGGGACCAACAGCCAGAAACCGGCCAAGAGATTCTGCCAAGGAACCACTCAGAAAGGACCATCTACTTCCTTTGGAGGCCAAGTCACAAGTGTCTGCCAGGTTCTCAATCTGTGCCACCTTCTTCAAAGTGACAGCTGGAGCTATTTCAGACACCGCACTTGTAATGCACAGAGGAGCTGGCCTGGCAGCTCTCCTGAGACAGCCCCCAAGGGATCTGCTCCCTAACACCAAGCTTTATGCTTCAATTTTTTTTTTCTTTTTGTATAGAAGAACTGAGGTACAGGTCAGAGGCGTGGAGGGTGATACGATTCACCAGTGACAGCAAGAGGAGCGGAACATGTGGATCTACACAAATATACTGCTGAGGGGATTAGTGGGCTATACAGAAGCCTGCTGCACTGTGTGGACATGAGGTGACAGAACTGAGACTTAACCCCTGGGCCGCCAGGGAGGCCCTTAAATTTTTTTTGAACTTATTGTCATTAATTTATTGATCTACTTATTTCGTGCTATATGAAATCAAAACTTCAAAGACTTTTTACCTTAAAATAAACTTTAAATAACATTTAAAAATTTAAATAAAATTTAAAATAACATCTCAACTAAGTCATAATGCTTAGTCAAAAATGAGTTGCAATCCTTTCATATACAGATGGAGACAACCTCAGTTTGTATCTCAACTGTCAGTTGCCATCTCTTGCTGTTTGACCTTTAAATGACTTAACCATTCTAATATTCAGCTTTCTAATGTATAGAAACAGGGATGATAATTATATCCATTTCATACAGTTTTCTGGAGATTAAATGAAACCAAAACATTCAGCCCCATGCTGGCACCCAGGACTTGTCCAAAAGAACTGGCTATTATCAACTGGACCACTAAGTATGAGTTTTCAAGTGCTCACAATAACATCAGAAATCCAATCTGGCCTACCTCTGTTAACCCCCTACTTTAAAGTGTAACCTCTCACTGTCCTCAGACAATGCAAGCTGCTCCAGCCAAAAGAACCCCTGGAAGTGTGAGTCAGCAGCCAAAAATCACATTCAGGAGGGACTGCCAAGGAAAACATTAAGTTATCCCAGGAAATACCTGTGATTTGCTATGTTCTGGGCTGTCACTCACCTTCAAAAGTATGTATAGCTAAAGTTATTAGAAAAGTTTATGGTAGCAACACCAGCAATTTTATAGCCGATAACTGCCTCGAATTTATAAGTTACTTCCTACTCCAGTCTTCTGAGCGGCTATCAGCTACTGAGGGTTACACTTCACATGCCAGCGTGCAGGTACAGAGGTCAACATTATAAATAGAATGTCTTCTCTGTGGAGAAGAATTGGGTTGTAACCATCCTGTGGAAGAAGGGGGCTTAGAGGGAGCACACAGGAGCACACCCATGATGCAGGGGGACCTTGGGCAGCCAAACACAGGGACGTGCTGACATACTCGAGCCTGTACCTGCCAGTGCCTATAGATAAGGTGGACAGCAGGAGAAGATAGGTGACAATGAGAAATAGTGAAGTTGGACTTAGCAGGTAAATAGGCAGAAGATGAAGAGAGCCAGGCTCTTAGTACTAGAGAATGTATCGCCAACTCCTGAATAGCATGGGTATGAACTGCAAGGGTCCTCTTAGGCAAGAATCTATTTCTATTCAAGGTTCCACATTCACAAATTCAATGGCTGAATCCAAGGACATGTACTCATGGAGACAGAGGGCTGACTATAAGTTATACTCAGGAACCAACACTCCTAACCCGTGTTGTTCTAACATCAGCTGTGCTCATAGTTATGAAAAGGGGTAAAGAATTTAGGCCTGTTGGGCCCTCCCTGGTGGCGCAGCGGGTTAAAGCACTGCAAAAAGAAGCTTAATCCACTTCCGCATGAGTTCAATCCCCGCCTGCCCCAGAGGAGATCCACATGGCGAAGCAGACCTCTCCTGACCCACCCGCTGCTCCCCTCAGCAGTGTACTTCTTCGATCTGCCAGTTCTGCTCCCTGCTCTGTCTCTGGTGAATCCTCTCACCCTCCACATCTCTGGCCTGTATCCCAGTTCTGTATGAATAAATAAGTAAATCTTTAAAAAAAAAAAAAAAGAATTTAGGCCTGTTATCTGGAATTGGAAGCACTGGAATTGAGTGGTTTTTAGTATAGCTACTCACAGATAAGATACAGAAATAATTAGAGGTATATGCTTGTGTATTTACATTTATGTTCTACCTATAGCCACTGAGAAAGTCTAGAAGAAACTATACTCCAGTAGCAATGCATACATCAAGCACTCAGATGCAGATTTCTAAACACCATGCTCCATGAATAAATAAATAAATAAATAGATAAATAAATAGATAAGTAAATAAATAGATAAATAGATAAGTGAACTGAGTTTTGTATTGACACAGGACAGTATGAGTCTGGAGTTTCTTGTACCCAAAGAGTAAGGCATGCTTAAAGACTGATGGGACATGCCAGAAAGACACAGGAGCCACACTGGAGAAGCTCTCATAGGCCAAATCCAGGATAACTTCAGAATCAGTAAATAATGCAATGAATGAGAATTGAAGTTTGATGGGGTGCAGGGCCCCAGTGTAAACAAAGAATACCCCCCCACACACACACATAATGTACTAATCCACCTCCAAAGGACAATGGTAAGTCTGAGGTAGAGAAACCTGGAATAGGCTTTACTTGGTTCAAACAAATGGTGGAGGTTAACATGGTCAGGGGTGGGGACAAGAGAGGCAGTGTGACACCTAAGGAGACACACCAAGAAGCACACGTGTCCACAATGTTCCTGTCAGGGCTGCGTGACCTGTGTCATGAGAAGCATCCACAGACCCAGATTGAAGTCTGTCCAAGAGAATGTCAGGTCTGCCTTCCTTAGACATCCAAGGTCATAAGAGACAAGGAAAGACCTGTCTCAGGAAAGAGTACCACAAAGACTGAAGAGACATGCCGACTGTCGGCAACTGTGTTCTGACCACTAGGACAGAGAATGCTGCTGGCCCCTCAGGCATCGGGCTGGGTCTGCAGCCCTGAGAACAGTAGTGTGTCAAGGTTGATGCCTTAACTGGGAGAATCGCAGCTGGGCATGCATGAGAGTGTCGTGTTTAGAAGCGAGGACCAGCAGGCATGGTGTCTGCAGCTCACCCTCAGGTGGTCATGAGTCTGCAAGCCTGGTGGGGGAGTCAGAGTGAGACGCATGAGATCTTTGTACTACACTCACTGCTCTTCTGTAAGTAAAAAATTACCTTCCAAAAATGTTAATGCAGCCCTATGAAATGCTGTCCTTACTACTTTTATGACCTTCTTTGTATAAAATCTTGCTGCATCTTTAAGAAAATCCCATTGATCTATTTGACCCGGGGTTCAGGAAACATAACTCGTTGTCTCTGGCTTTTCCTTTTATTAAACCTCTACAAACATGCTGTAGACATTGTTAATCTGATTTCAGTGCACAGCTCAAGATTTAAAGCCAGATTTTCAGGGTGCTGCACACAGCAGGAGCTGAATAAATGGGGCTGACTGACCATTTCGCTGACAGAACAGCAACGTTAGAAATTCTGATTGCACTTGGTAAGCATAACTGACTAGCCGCTAAACCAAACAAACTCAAAGTAAACTGCAAATGATATTGACTATGTCACCAAGCAATAAGCAAAATAACGCATTGAATAATATATTCTAATGGATACTATACATTCAATTTGTAAGTATAATGGGCTTTACCTGTAAAACCTCAGCAATAAAAAATTGTTAGCCATCATCTCATTCCATTATGCAGCAAGCAAATGTATTTTTGGATACTGCTGCAACATATTTATTATGGTTTAATTGAGGGTCAGTGTTCACCTGTTTTCCCTTAGCATATCAGTACTAAGTGCCTGCTGCTAGGGCTACAATATGGAAACAGAATGAAAGACAAGTACTTTCTCCACCTATGAATAAATAAGCAAATAAGCATTTACAGAGCTGTAAGACATCTTCACATATAAAGACATCCTGCTAAATAGATTCACTCCCTACTGCCTTGTTCTGTCTGTGGGATGACAGAATAGATGGAAGAAGCCATATTCTTGGCTAGGCAATCATTCTACATTCTGAGGAGGCCCTCTAAAGTTAAGAAGCAATCAATGTCTTCATAAGTCATTTTCCCTTGGTTTTTACGTAACAGCCAAGAAATGCTATTCATTGAGAGTGGAATATTCTAATAATTCCACATTACCATGCATCTCATGTGTAGATGACCAGTTTACAAAGAATTAGGCTGTAATAAAATATATTTCAGATTAACCTGAGACAACTGAGCCAGTCTTTGACATTTCAGAATACTGGAATTTGTTGGATTCATTATCATAAAAATCAGTCACTATTGGGGCCTGAAGACTTCAAGCATAATAATCAGTTTTGAGCATCTATTACAAGCCTGGCACTATAATATACATTATTTCTGAGCTTTACAACAACTTGAGGATTAGGAATACAAATGCAGGGACTAAAATTCAGAGAATCTAAGTAATTTACCCAAGCTTAGAATGAGTGAGTAGCAAAATCAGAATTTGAAGCTTCATCTTCTCTGTTGCTCTCGGCTTGTTCTATTATGCTTCCCAGGGGCCACCCTGAGTTTGCCACTCACACTGCTCACTCATCTGAGTCCCTGGAAATGGTGAGACCCACTGGGCAAAAAAGGAGCCATAGTCACATCTGCTTTGCCAATGTCTACTCAGTGTCTGCTACCCAACAGGTGCTGAATGAAGGATGTTTCTATACAGGTGAGAGTGGTGCAGACAGAAAAGCAGCAGCAGCCACTGAATGAACACTGCTGGGCACCCAGCACCTTGCTGATGGACCATGCCATCCTCATGAAAACACCAGGAGGGAGATGTGCTTATTACCATTTCACAGAGCAAAAGACTGTGGTGTACAAAAAGTTTGAGAAATTTTTCTAGACTATTCATACAGCTATGTAGCTTCAGATATGAACTCACAGTATCTGACCCCAAAACCTACCATGATCTACCAGGAAGGCCAGATCCTGCACAGTATCCAATATCCTAAAATATAGGCCTGAAGGCATTAAACATGTGCATACATATCCGTCAACCTATTCTCCACTTCATCTACCCCTTTCTCACAGAAAGTATGCAACGACCAAAACAAACAAACAAAAAACTCACAAAAGTAGAAATAGCTCTAGATCCCATTTTTAGGGAAATAAATGGTGGATGGCCACTCATGAGATGGTCAAAGAGCAAGTCAAAAAGCAACCAGAAAACTGTTGCAAAATATTCTAATATTGCAAAAGAAAAACAGGATATAAAATTCTATATACATAGTACCTATAATTTATAATTGCATATGTTTTAAAATTGAGAGGAACTAAGATTTCTGGCAATCGGTCATTGTGATTGTGTGTGATTTTTTTCTCAACTTCTCTTCTTAAAATCAGCTGTAAAATCTTGAGTCGCTTATTATTGAGAAAAGTATATTATCTATGCTAAATAGCATACTGGTAAATTGTGCTACTCTCTTTGATTTCTGCATAAAAGTGAAGATTTGGTTTCCTCAAATTTTTAATGCTTAAGCTACTTAGGGTAAGCTTTGTTTCCCTGGGTCATAGATCTTTTCAGTGTACATCAGAAGAAATGTTCTATTTAAGCTTGCCAGTATGTGGAAAGAAGACAGAGATAACTTTTGTGGTATGAAAGGAAAAACAAATATTGGGTAGAGACAAACAAATTTTTTGGAAGACAAGCCAACAGTTCAACTGTGCTACTTCTCCCCTCAGCACTCAGCCATCACCTTGCCCTTAATACATATTTGTTGATTTGTTCTAAATTATTTCAGTGAGCGTTTTGGTTTGTAACATATGTTCTTTCCCAGCAAGAATTTACCAAGCAACATGAAGTGAGTGATTAAAATTACAAAAGCAGAAAAATTTTCAGATACTTCTCCAGGTATTGGATGTCAGGTAAGTCAGCACTAGCACCGTGTGTGTGTGTGTGTGTGTGTGTGTGTTTGAGCACAAAGCAGGTTCCCGACAATGTAGTTTCATGCAATGTTGTTACAGTTTAGCAACTAAAAAAACAATCCATTGGCAGTGGGGTAGTGGGCACTGTCTTCATGAAGTTGACAAATTCTCCCCTAGTCTGCATGGGTACCCCAGCTTCCTCCCATACCCCAAACATATGCATGTTAGTTTCACTGGTATCTCTCCAATTGTCCCAGTCTGAGTGTGATGCACCCCTGCAATGGAATGGGGTCCTATTCAGGGTTGTTCTAACTTGTGCCCTGAGCTTCCTGGGTAAAGCTGGCTACCCTACCCCTGAACTGGAATAAGCAGCTCAGAAAATGAATGAATTGATAAATGAGTGAATGAATACAAATGATTGTTGTATACTAGAAGTGTTTTGGATTTTTAATTAAAAGTTTGGTGATTTCTCTTATGACAAGAAGGACTGTAGGAAATTAACTACTTAACTAGGCCTACGGTAAATAGTTTTTCACTTACAGATTCACTCAAAGCCCCAGTTTCTAATCGCTTGTCAACAACATTGAGGACTTATTGTATGAGTGCATATGAGTGTGTGTGAGGGCGTATATGAGTGTGTGCACACACTGGCAGTCAGTAGACTTGCAAAGTGTTTAAAGCTGCAATGTTCAGACATGTCAAAGAAAGAAAATACCTGAGGGTCAGAGTTTCTGAAAAGATGGTTTAGTTATGGGTCACTGCAAAATATACTTTGCTTCAGTGATTAAAACTAAACTCATAAGAAAGGGTTTCTTTCACCAAAAGTCCTAGGGAATTAACCCGCATACTGAATGTTGGTTACGTTTATAAATGCCTTGAATGTTCAAAACTACCAAAACCTTTTCTAAAGGATGTTTTCACAAATGCTGAGAAAAAGTGGATTACTGCATACGCATGATCCATGTTCACTGCTCAGAATCTGGGGTGGCTGAATCTCCTGCTGGCAACTCTCAGATGTCTGCTTTGTTGTTGCTGTTGTTTAAATTGACGTAACACCGATTTACAGCACTGTTCTTGACTTAGGGGGCTAGGTTCACCTCCTCCGACGTATGGCACTCACCACACCCACCAGCAAAGTGCCCACAGCCCCTTCGCCTCCATCCCTGGAAACCTTCCCTTTGTCCCACCCTTTCCCATCCGCTTCTAGTGGCCTCAATTCTGCAGTCATATTTCTAGGGTTTGTTTTGGTTTAGTTTTGTCTGTTCTTTTGTTACTCTATTTTGCACATATGAATGAAATCATCTGGTATCTGTCTTCCTCTGATTTATTTGATTTAGCATAATCCTCTCCAGTTCTATCCATGTTTTTGCAAATGCCAAACGTTCATCTTTTTGAATAGCCATGTAATATTTGATTGTAGGCATACACACTTTTTTAATCCACCCTTCTGTCACCTGATGATCCACTTTGTAAAAAGCTGTGAAATGTGTTCCACATCTCCTACCCTTTCGACATCACTCTTCCACCTCTACAGTTAGCACCACAGCTCTGATCAACAACAGCACACCTGTCCCACTGCTGATCTTAATAAAGAGACACATGCGCCTTCCCAGCTGTTTGGTAGGAAATCTGCATTGAAAACATCTATGCAAAAGGAGGGCCACTCCCAGATTCTTTCCAAATAGATACAAAACAAGGAACTCAGAAAAAAAGAGAAGAAGAGCCACTCAAACACACAATGGACACAAACCAAAATGTTAACAGTGGCATGAGAAAAATAGTCAAATTTTTTCTTTAATTTTTATTTCTGACCTTTCTAAATGCTTTTGCAGTAATCATGCTTTGCTTTAATAATTTATTTTTAATTCATTTTTAGAAATAAAAGCAACCATTAACCATGACATTTTGGACAATGGCAAGTAGGAGAACCTACCTGAGTTCAACTAGCATGAACTAGGTAAAACAGTACAGTCCAAATTCTTGCTTTGGCACTTTTCATGCAATCTTTGTGAACTGCAGTTTTTCTTATATACACAAATGATACACTAGATAGTTTTACAAAGAAAGATTAGAGGATGTGATGTATGGGAAGCTCCTGGCAGAGCAATGATTTATAATGGTTAGTTATCATTAATAGGCTAGACTGATTAAGCTATCAGCTCAGCTACACAGTATGCACCATTTCACCTTCCTCATAGCAGGGTAATCCAGAAATGTCTTGCTAATGTGCTGGCCAAGAGAAGAGCTTAGCAGGACTCCAAGGTATTCATACTCAAGGATTAGGATTTAGATCACAGATTCTGGAGAGGCTGCTTCATATCTAACTCTAAGTCCATTCTTCACTAGCATCATGATTTTAAACAACTTAGACACTGTTTAAGATTCAGTCTTCTCAACAACAAAATGGACCTATCATAGAACTTACCTTATGACTTTGTGACATAGTGTAATGCTTGGCTCCCTGTTTGCCTGCTTTGACATGTTGTAACCATGAGGTGGTGAAGGAGATTTAGTTAAAGGTTAAGGATCCTTTCTAAGTTAACTTGCTACATGATTCCCAAAGTGAATATGTGGCTAAGAAGATAATTAATGGGATAAAATTGAATAGATTAAATCTTTAGTGGTACTTCCTAGTTAGTTTGGAAACCTTCACTTAAAAGTTTTTGATGCATTTTTTTTAATGCATTAAATTAATGTGACCTTGACATATTAAGAAAAATATAAAACTATTTTAGGAATGATATTGCCTAAAAAATGGGTTATCTTTCAAGGTCCCTTCTAATTAAATCTTCTGGAAGGCACAAATTGAAAAACACAAGCTTGGAATACAGCTCATTTACCTCCCTCTTCTGTTTTATATGAAAGAAGAAACCTACCCACAAAAACTGAGGGGTGGAGGGAGGGAGTTATCCATTTAAAAATTTGTAAGCTCTTGTTTACAATGCAATGGTAGATACTCCTACATAAAACAATTTTTATGGCCTGTTCTTCACTTAAATTGAATTTAGATATATGATCAGTCATTACAAAAATGGGTTAATCACTTGGGAAATTACTAACTCACTTAGCAATCTAGATGCGCAGCTGATAAGTGAATCAACTCTGTAGACTGAATATTGACATTTACTAGGTAGAATGTAACAAGGAGAGAAGTTAAAAGAAAAATCCTTTATAGCAGGCTGTCTATACCAACGAGAGTATACCAACGAAATTTCTGATAAGTAACAATGTAATTTAAAATGTCAGTCAATGATTCTTGGACCATTTCCACATCAGCAGTAGCCTTGAGAATGACTCTATTGACCACCCAAATGGCCACTTTTTCTTAAAAGATTTATTTATTTACACATACAGGCCTGGAGCACAGGCCAGAGGTGCAGGGTATTTTCCAGAAACAGAGTGGGGAGCAGAACAGGCAGACTGATGAAGTACACTGCTGAGGGGAGCAGTGGGCAGGTCAGGAGAAGTCTGCCATGGCCTCCAGGGCGGGGGATGGAATTCACACTGAAGCAGCTGCAGCTCGCTGATAGTGCTGCCCTTTAACCTTTTGCACCACTAGGGAGGGCTACCCAAATGGTCACTTTTGAATTTCTCCTTCAAGAACTTTTCTCTCTTCTTTCACTTATTTTGAAGGGTCATGAACGATGGAGTAGATTGATGTGCTTCTCAGACACAGGAACATACTATGAGCACTTTTAAACAATTTTAAAGAAATGAATTTATGAAATCCCTACTTCTCACTACTGGTTTTGGTTGGATTCAGTTTTCACTATGAAACTGGGCATGGCATTCAATTAGTTTCTATGAATAGACTTTTCACAAGTAATTTGTTCTGCAGTGTTTTCATAAAAAATTAGCTGGACACATCTGCTTGTCGGCGCTCAAAAACCGCAGGCTCTCTCACCCTTTTAATGGTAATCACTGCAACCTGTAATCTTTTTAAGACTTAATTGTTTTGTTTTGTTTTTTTTTGTAGAACATCTTTTAACATATTCATCTGTAATGGAATTCAGGATATTAGGGATGCGCTATTGAGCAACCACCATCATCATTATTTTAAAAAATATAATGCAAACCACGTGCATGTGCAAATCCCTTTCTGCAATGGACAAATGGAACACACCAGTGTGATGCTCAGTGCCAAGAGGATTGTACTAAATTGGTCCCTGGCTAACGATATGGCAGCACAAACAGCTTAAATTCTTTGAGTGGCATACAGGGATCTAGATACAATGGCATAGTCCCAAAAGAAACTAAGATTAAATAAATTATTTTCACTAGCCTGAGCTATTCCAATTAGGATGAAATCCAATCAGAAGGAATAAAGCATGCTAGAATATTAGTTCCTTGGAACAAAGTAGAATGAAGCTGTTTTCTTTTGGCTGAAGCACCATAATACAAATAAATCAGTGACCTTCAATTCAAAGCAATGTTAATAAGAGAAATCACAAAACAGCAGCCAATGATGAAAATGACTAATAAAGAGCAAAGATTTTAGCATGCTGTGAACCTACTACATTTGCACTGGTTTCAAGCAATGCCTCTATAAAGAGTAAGAAATTAAAGGCTGTATAAGGCTCTCTAGAACTCATTTTAGAAGTATCTTTTCAGATTCCTTAGATACCACACAGACTTTAGAAATAAAGCTGGAGTTTGTGGTAACATTTTCCCAAAGCAGGAATGCAATAGTAACAGAACACTGATGCAAGAAAGACCTCGGGGCCTTTCTCAACCAGCTAAAGTCCCTGTGCAGTTCCACATGATATGAAGTCATGGTACCTGGACATTAAGCCCCTCAGTGGCAACGCATAACTAGCACTGAGCTTCAAAATCCCTGAGCTAGAAAAATAAAAGCAGTTGACAGCCTAGTGACCCTGACTTGGTGTAAAAGTCTAATTCTTGGGCCCAGATGGGAAGTGCCAACAGGTGCTGACCAGAAGCAGGACAAAGCTGTAGTGATTTTGCCGTGTTGACACCTGTGTCCCCGGTACCTAATGCACATAATTAATATTTAAGGAATCAGTAAAAAGTGCTATGTTATGCGTTCTCTTAAAGCCCATCTTGACTTTCAACACTTAAAACTGAAATCTTCAAGATAACTTCATCGATTGTGTAAGATGCATCAAAAAACATATAAAAGAATGATGCAAACAATGCCAAAGAGAGTGGTGTGTTTCTCTGTCTTGTAGTATAAGAAGAAAATGCAAAATTGTAAGTGATTTCTATGTTTGAGGATGAAGAGATATAGACTTTAATGATGAATTTAAAAAAGTTGCCAGGACCAACTTTGTAATTTTGGAATTATTTAACATCTCTAAGAATTGGTTTCCTCAATTTATAGATGAGAAAAATAATTCTAGTCCAACAATGGGTTATCTTGAAGTGGCAAGAAGAAAATTTCTGTAAACAATTTTGAAAAATCTAAGTGGCAGAATTATTATAAAAAGTAAAAATGATGCAAAGATTGCTTCAATGGTCAGACCTATTGACTCAGATTTCATTCCACTCAAATTTACCACTTTCAATAAGACCCAAAACCTGGAGGACTGTCAAATGCAGAGGATTTTATGGCCATCCTTGCTGTTTTTCTTTTTATGATGTAAAGTGAACAAGAGCTTCATTCTCTTTTCTGGATTCATTCTCAGTCCTCCATTCAAATATGCAGGTTACCTTTAGCTTCTCAGGTTACGGGGAGCTATAAAGCCCTTTGAGGAAGTCCTTGACACCTTGGTACTCTAACTACCATCAGATGAATCAATAACAATATCGGCAACAGAAACACCAAATGTATATAGTAAAAAACAAAGAGAGAGAGAGAGAGAGAGAGAGAGAGAGAGAGAGAGGGAGAGAGAGAGACAGAGAGAGAGAGAGAGAGAGAGACAGAGAGAGAGCTGTAAGAATACATATGATGAAGCATTTCTGAGTTTTCCACTAGAATTCTCTGACTATATATTCATCTACTTTACTATCTTGCAGACACTAATGACAAGTGGTAGCAGGCAGATGTGGCTAGTGTTTTCAGGAAAAGGTATAATAATATTAACTACCAAGCACTGACTGCATAACTATTCCAGCTCTACTCCTAGGTGATTCTCTGAAGCATGAAAGTCCTATTTTTATTGATATGTATTTATATCATTGTTCTTTTTTGTACAAAGTATGTTAGTATGGCTTTTCCTCTCAAGTGTATTCCCCATAAAATTCCCTCCTTTAATTAGCAATCCCAAAGAGTTACACATCAGACTCACAGTGGAGGGTAAAATCTCCTTATTGCCCCTCAACTAATCATAATGCCTACAGTACCATTTTGGCCTGAATGCATTTTGAAGCAACACTATCAACCTTTAAGAACTGACTTGGGAACACTTTTACATTATGTAGAATGCTTCTTCCCTGCTCTCCAGGTGTCCATGGGGAAGACTAGTCCAATTGCCCTGTCCCTGACATCTGCCAAAGGTGACAGAGTGCATTTCCTAACTGGTGTATTGAGAAGCAAGAACAAGTAAACATAAATCAGTCTTTGCCCCCCTCCTTTCTTGTTGAAGGCCAGATGACCTTCAGAAGCATTCATTCTGCCTGCCCAGGTTCACAAGGGCAGACCCCAAACAAAAATGAGCCTATGGTGTATTCACTGCCTATGGCTGGTAGGTAACTCTTATTCTGGGGCTGGGAATTAGGGGATCTATTGTTGCAATATATGTAAACCATATTGCATAATGTTGGCTTTATCAGTTAAAGAGTTGATATTGAGATCTCCATCTACATAAATCTTTTCCGTTAACGCTCGATTAGTTCATAACATGGAAAAGCAAGATGTTGTTCGGGGCAGGGAACATACACCAGTTATTATGCTATTATCTCTTAACTTTTGTATTTTTCTCAGGGATGCGGGGGCAGGACCACTGCGGATCAATATACTTTGACTCTGCCACCAACTGCTGCCAGCTCAGCAGTGCTGGCCTTCAACATTTCACTCCAGGAGCTGTGGGAGACTCGCACTCACAGTAGCACCCTCACCCCCTGAAAGACACCAGCACTGCAAGTCAGTGCCACCTCTTCAGAGTTAGGAATACAGGGACCCTTAGCCAGCTCAAACAGTGCCAACCTGATTTCTTTCCAGCACACTGGGAAAGTACCCTGCTTATTCTGGGATGTGCCTTGTAGTATAAAATGTGAGAATTGGGCCTTCCCTGGTGGCACAGAGGGTTAAAGCACAGAACTAAGAAGCTAAAGCCACTTCAGCATTAGTTTGATCCCTGCCCAGAGGGGACCCACATGGCGCGGCAGACCCCTCCTAACCCACCCACTGCTCCCCTCAGCAGTGTACTTCATCAGTCGGCCTGTTCTGCTCCCCACTGTTAATGGGGGATCCTCTCACCACCCCTGCACCTCTAGCCTGTACCCCAGCTCTGTATGCATAAATAATCTTAAAAAAAAAAGTGAGAATCCTGGAGTCAGTAACCCAGAGAGCCTCAGTTCCCCTTAACTGTGGCCCCTCCATGGACCCAGATTACAAGGGATATCATCAGGGTAGGTTGGTGTAAACTCTCCATCTATGTAGTGTGGCCCTCTCTGTGGCCACCATCAGAAACTGTGAAAGTCATTGACCAAGACAGTTACTTGTCAGAGAGCAGCACTGAGTACAAAAATCACGCCACCAAGTTCTTGAACTCCCTTGTTACAAGCAGACATAGTTATCCCACCACCCCAAAAGCTGGAGGAAGGATGGAGGGAGAGAAAGAAATGTCAATTCCTTCCCTTGGGTCCCAAGGCTATCGACATCCATCTGTGGAAGGAGAAACAGAAAGGGGAAAGGAAGCTTGAGAATGACATTGAGAATGGCTGAGGGTGTAATCACCTGATTAGTGAAACAAAAGTCACCAGAGCAGATTCTAAATTCTCAGGTAAGACTAGCTAGGATAGGATCGATATTTTTAAATGTCTGCTCTGGGCAGACTATGTGAAAAGTTTGACAGAATAGACACATTACAAGTTTAACCTTTGATGTAAGCGTGAAACTGTATAACAGAAATGCCTCTCACTTAAACTAGGTCGGAAAGGGCTTCCATAAAAAAAAGGGAGTCCAGGGTCAATACATCTGCCTCACAGCCACATTACTGGAAGAGGGAAAGACTATCACCATAGTACAGACCTGAGTTGGCTGAGTGAGAGATTCCCTGCCCAGATGTTCTGCCTGCAATTAGCACACACTGCCCCCAAGGGGAGAATAAGTGCTAGTTAGGGTCCTCAAGGACCCCAAAGTGTAATCCCCATAACTGACATTAATCGCAATGTATTTTTCTATTCACTTTTGGGTGTTTTTTTTAATATCCCTACAAAAATTTAATTGTCCAAGCACAGATGTTACATGATAATGGTTGTGTATTCCCTGGTAGGGGATAGGGCTTCAGTGGGAGAAGTTGGGGCTGTGTAGAAAAGCCCAATTGACTTTTCTCAATCTACAACCTCTTGTTAATAACTGTCTTCAAGTAGGTAGGGGAAGGGGGGTGGAATTAGATGCTGCCCTTATCCTAAATGAACTGACTCTTTTCTGAGTCCTTTTTATTTCTTTTCATTGTGTCTAAACAAATATTGCTGGGCTTTCTGTGTAGACATCTGTCTTTGTTTTATTTAAAATTTGGGGAGTTTCATTAATTGGAGTTTGTTTCAGGAGTTTGAAGCTCGCTTGGTGGATCCAAAGCAATTGGTCCCAGCTGCCAAGAAGAAAATGAATAACTCTAAGTGGAATGGACACAGCATAACAACCTTGACTGGGACTAATAGCGTTAGCAACACACTGCTGCTGAAGCTGGAACACCATGCTTGCATGAGCTAATCAAGCACTGTACCAGTGGGGATAACAAGCAGGATTTGTTTCACAGCAAAGCATGCTTGGCAATCCTGTTGTCACTGTTCAGGACTCAATTCCAATCAAATGCCATTATCCCTCTAGGCTTGACAAAAGTCAAGCTTCCATTCAATATGAAAACGAAGTCTAAATTTGGAAGGAATCTTTCTTCCTTTCCACAGTTTCCTTTCCACATAGGTATCATGTTCAGGTCAATATGATGGTGCTTTTCCAGTATTTCTAGTTACTTCTTGGGGCTGGAAAGATTGCCTTATTTTTTTTTTTCCACCAATGGAACCCCTTTTGAGATGAAATCTTACAGGAGTACTCACAACAGAGAAAAGCTGAAGTACTCTGGTCTTTGGGGGTGCTACTCTGGTCTTTTGGGTGCCTTCTCATCACTCCCAAAGCATACATGTGACCGCGCAAAACAGTTTGAAAATCAGTCTTTCAATCTTCTGAAACGGCATGTATCAAAGAGATGTAAAAACATTGTTGAAGAGATGTAAAAACATTGCCAACACAAGTCTGTTGCTGTTTCAAGTTCAGATGATATAAATGAACATTTCATTGGGAAAGGTTTTTTTTGTTTGTTTTTGTTTTTGTTTTTTAAAGATTTATTTATTTATTCATACAGAACTGGGGTACAGGCCAGAGATGCGGAGGGTGAGAGGATTCACCAGAGACAGAGTGGGGAGCAGAACAGGCAGATCAACGAAGTACACTGCTCCTGAAGTACACTGCTGAGAGGAGCAGCAGACCGGTCAGGAGAGGTCTGCCGGGCCACGTGGTCACCTCCGGGGCAGGCGGGGATCAAACTCATGCGGAAGTGGCTTAAGCTTCTTAGTGCTGTGCTTTAACCCGCTGCGCCACCGGGGAGGACCGGGAAAGGTTTTTAAGAAAAACCAAAGGTTTGTATCTTCAACCTCTGTTTTGATAAAGACTCATCCCAAAGATGTGGGTGATCTGATTTTACAGCTATGCATAAAAATTAATCTTAGCCACATTGTTTTACTTGGAATATGAGGCCAAATCCTGAACTATGGTACTGAAGTTTGTTAAATTTCTAATTTTCCAAAACTTTTTTTTTGCATATTTCCTTTTAATTTCTTCCTTTTGAAAAACTTACTTTAAAATTCTCTTACTTTGGGCCCTCCCTGGTGGCGCAGCGGGTTAAAGCACAGTACTGAGAATCTGAAGCCACTTCCGCATGAGTTCGATTCCCACCTGCCGCCTGCCCCGGAGGTGACCACATGGTGTGGCAGACCTCTCCTGACCCGCCCGCTGCTCCCCTCAGCAGTGTACTTCGTAGATCTGCCTGTTCTGCTCCCCTCTCTGTCTCTGGTGAAGCCTCTCACCGCCCCTGAGCCTCTGGCCTGTACCCCAGTTCTGTATGCACAAATAAATAAATAATTTAAAAAAAAAAAAAATTCTCTTACTTTGTTTTATGGAAAAGATTTAAAAGCAGAAAACATTATCCACAAGCCCCTGATTAGACATGCTCAACTAATGTGTTGGCATTTACTTTCATTAATACACTGTTCATAGATATTACTCTTGTCGTTTTTTACATGAGCCAAGCCAGGTGAATAAAGCAGATGTTATCATACCCATTTAGCAGATGAAGGTGTGATTTCTCGTATCACAGCAGATATGGCTCTAGGAAAAGTTCCAGAATGACATGCCTACTTTTCACTGATATATATATGTTTATTTTTACATCATTTTGTACATTTTTCAATCTCATTTGCAATCCCTTTGGGCTTCCCATAATCAAATCACCCATGTGTCATCACCATAGTCCAGTGCATTTCCCTCCCCCCACTGTTTTGATCCCATTCCCCACTCCACCCCCATAAAATGTCCCTGGTATATATAGCTGTTCATCATTATCATATTTTTCTCGCCTGTTCCGTTATATTCCTGCTATGAGAGAAACCATCTGGTATTTTTCGTTTTCTTTCTGGCTTATTTCACTAATTATGATCTTTTCCAGCTCCATCCATGTTGCTGCAAAAGACATGTGTTTCTTCTTTTTGGGTTGCTGAGTAATATTCCATTGTGTATATGTACCACATCTTTTTAATCCAGTCATCCATTTTTGGGCATTTGGGCTGCTTCCATGTCTTTCCAATTGTGAATAAAGCAGCAATAAACATGGGAGTGCAGATATCTTTTTATGTCTTTTGGGTAGATACCTAAGAGTGGGATTGCTGGATTGTAGGGAAGCTCCATGTTTAGCAGTTTGAGGAACTTCCAAACAGTTTTCCATAGTGGTTGTACTAGTTTGCATTCCCACCAGCAGTGCAGCAGAGTTCCTTTTTCTCCACATCCTCACCAACATTTGTTGTTACTGGTTATTTGACGATTTGCATTCTCACTGGGGTGAGGTAGTATCTCATTGTGGTTTTAATTTGCATCTCCCTTATTACAAATGAGGCTGAACAGTTTTTCATATGCTTGTTGGCCATCTGCATTTCCTCTTTTTAGCAATTCTGCCCATTTTTTAAAAGGGGTTATTTATTTTTGTTTAGTTTCATCAGTTCTCCGTATATTTTTGTGATCTACTTTTCACTTTTAATTTTCATGATTTAGACCAACAGTGGTCCATCCACACCAAATGACAACACAGCCCTTTCACTGGCTTTGTAAGGAGCAGCAAATTACCTGTGGTTGTCCATGCAGTTCATATTAGATACAAGGCTACACACCTAGGTCTTTAAAGTAGCACTTTCGTCTGCCAATACTGCAAGGCACGGCCATATATTCTACCAGCTCCCAGAACTACATGTGCCACACCACAATCTCAGGAGAAGAACAAATGTGCAAAGTCCACATTTTAGTCCTCAGGTAGAAAAACCTTAAGAGAGAATCATCCAATGGTAGAAAGCTACAGGGGAGGAATCAAGTTTTAGGGAAGAGCAAAAATGAGGCTCTCAAGATGATGAGAAGAAAATGTCCTGTGATGTCTTGGAGAGGAATAGTGCTCACAAAGACAGAAAAGTCAAAAGAATAGATGTGTTCCAGTCAGAGTAAATAAGTCCATGGTGATAAAAATTCATTGTGAACAAATCTCATTTAAAAACGAACTCCCAGAGGAACTCATTACACTAAATGTTCTGGCAGTGACTTAGGTAGCAGTCATTTCTAAACCACTCTTGGGGATATAAAAGTCACTGCTCTATAGCTAATGGGGGGTGGGGAGATGAAGGGGGGCTGCTTTAGTGCCTGTCTCCTTCCCAACAATAAGCCTCTGTCAGGTTAGTGTTCTATCAAGCCTGTCAATTGTAACTTATTTTGTGTTAGCAGACAAGCTGGCACATTGTATAAAGGTCAAGTGGAAAACTGTCCCCTCTGCTACATCACTGTCATCGACTGATAAAGGTCATTCCACCCAATAGATTGCCAGGATGGAAAATAACTTTATTTATCGACTGTAAAACATTAAGGAGTCCCTCTGCCATGGGCCTTCTGGTTTCTCTCCACTCTCAAAAGGCATTCAACTAACCACCCCAAAGTATTCCAGCAGTTGCCATGACAATGATCTATTTGGAAACAATTTGGACAGAAAAACACAGAGGCAACAAGCTTAAATACACTTATAACTTCTATTTTACTGGTGTTGTTGTTTTTTGAAGATTTATTTATTGGTGCATACAGAACTGGGGTACAGGCCAGAGGTGCAGGGGTGGTGAGAGGATTCTCCAGAGATAGAATGGGGAGCAGAAGAGGCAGGTAGACGAAGTACACTGCTGAGGGGAGCAATGGGTGAATCAGGAAAAGTCTGCTGAGCCATGTGGGTCTCACAACTGAGCCAAGATAGAACTCCCACTGAGGTGGCTGCAGTGTTGTGCTCTAACCTGTTGTGCCACCAGGGAGGTCTTTTACTGGTGTGTTTAACTGGAATAACTGACATTAATCCAGCCTTAAAAAAAAAAAACCAAATCGCCCTTCCCTGGTGGTGCAGCAGGTTAAAATGCAGCACTGCAAGCTGGCCACAGCTGCTTCAGTGTGAGTTTGATCCCTGGCCCCAAAGGTGACCCACATGGCGTGGCAGACCTCTCCTGACCCACCAGCTGCTCCCCTCAGCAGTGTACTTCATTGATCTGCCTACTCTGACCCCCACTTTGTCTCTGGTGAATCCTCTCACCACCCCTGCACCTCTGGCCCGTACCCCAGTTCTGTATGCATAAATAAATAAATCTTTTTTAAAAAAAAAATTTAGTATATACCTTCTCACTTAATTCTTTTTTTAATTTATTTTTTACATCATTCTTCATTTTGTGCATTTTTTCATCTCAGTTGTAATCCCCATGGGCTTCCCACCACTAATTTACCCTGTGCCATCACCATTGTCCCGTGTTATATCTCTATTACCCCAATTTACAAATGGGAAAATTGAGACTTAAAAATATTAAGTTATTCATTCAAGCCAGTAAGCAGCAGAATCTGTCACTGTTACCAAGTTTTTAAAGGTTGACCTGAAAGGCACTGATATTTTATTACTCTAGTACTAACAGAATTATCAATTATTAATAGCACAACAGAGATAATATCCATCCTTTGTAGTTTAGATATTTTGAACAACAAACACTTCTTGGGAGTCTAGTCTGCCCATGATGCCAGGTGCTAGGGATAAAGTTGAAATTAGACAGAACCTCCTTCTCTCCAACAGGGAGCCTACAGTTCAGTCAAGGGAACAGTCACAACTTTATGAAAACAGAAAGTGTATGAGGATAGGGAAATGTGCAGAGTGCCCAAAATAAAGGTGCTGAAACCCAAGTCCTGGTGGCTTAGTCACCTGAGAGCTTCAGTAAGGTCTAAGTGGAGAAGGGAGCAGTAAATAGTGTAGACGGAGGTCTCAGACAGTATGAGAAACCACACAGCAAATACTGAAAGACTAAAGAAATGGTTACTTGCAGAGAAGAGAAGTAGAAGGAAATGGAGTTAGAAGACTAAGGAATGGTCAGGGCAAGAGGATGTCATTGTAGGACAAATTTCACACTTATCCTGAAAATGCCAGTCATGGGACAAGGTGAAGTGGGAAGTGATTTTGTTTTAGAAGGAAGACTGGCTTCGATGTAAAAGATGAGTTTGAGTGGGGAGAAGATAGAAAACAGAAACTTTAAGAGACAAATATGTGTTCATCCAGGCAAAAAAAAAAAAAAAAAAAAAAGAACAGAGGGAGAACTATAGGAGATGAAACCAGAAAGATACAGTGGTTCAATGTCTGGGGAAGAGCAAGCATCTGGCACAACTCCCTGTTTGCCTTGTCACTTACTGCAGGAGGAAATTCAGGAGGAGGAGCTGAACTGAGGTGTAACAGAGACCAGAAATTTATAAACAAGGCAAGGTAGGGAAAATACAGTCTCTAGGTCTTATGGGAGGGAGATATTGGATTATTCAAGTCCCCCTTATTTGTGCAGATTCGAATGTCAGAAAACAAAAGTACAATGAAAACAGTTCTTAGGCTAAGATGTTAAATCTCTATTACCCCAATTTACAAAACAGAAAATGTATAAGGATAGGGAAATGTCTCTTATGAAATGAACTAAGATTCCAAAATTGTCTGATGCATGTAGAACACACAGAAGTGAAAAGTGTTCCTTGGTGGGGGTCAGAGAATATTGGCAACTAGCTCACTGAGGTTGTCTCTCTCCACCACTGCATTTTAGAGCTCCACTAGTGCCTATTCTCACAGCCCCTCACACTTTGCCCCACCTGCCTGCCGCTCCTCACTCATAAGACCAAGGCTGATGCCAGACTGCACACCGATGGCGCTGTGAAGCACAGACAGCCTTGGGCGCTATTTCTAAAATGTGCTGAGGCTTCTACTCACAACCTCCTGGCACCAGCCCAATGCAGACGTGGACAGTTCCTCTATTTATACCCATGTGATACCCTTCATTTCTACAGAATGTCTGCCCCTTCCAACTGAAGACCCTAGTGAACCCTCAAATATTTATATGTCATAAAAGTGTTTGTCTCTAAGTTCTACAGAAAACTTATTAGTTTCCCTAGATCACTTGAGGAAAAGGAAGTGGGTCAGCTTTCATCTGCCACAACTGGGCTTCCAGAGCAGCTGATGTGTTCACATCATGCTTTTACCCTCACAGATTACAGAACAGGAACAACAGGCAGGCTGCAGAGCCTGTTAAATCTGAGGGGACAGTCATTCAAGGTTTTCTTCTGGTGTGTGCCTCTGTCACCCAAACATGTTGGTAGAATATTTGCTGTCAGGTCCTCCCTGGTGGTGCAATGAGTTAAAGCACAGCACTATGAAGCTAGCTGCAGCCCCTTCAACACCAATCCCAGGCCAGGGAAGTGACCCATATGGCACGGCAGACCTCTCCTATCTGGCCTGCTACTCCCCTCAGCAGTGCACTTTGTCAATCTGCCTGTCCACTCCCCACTCTGTCTCTGGTGAAACCTCTCACCGCCCCTGCACCTCTGACCTGTATCCTAGGTCTGTATGCCTAAATAAATAAACCTTTTTTAAAAAAGAATATTTGCTGTCAACTTTTTTCATTTTATATATATATATATATATATATGTATATATATATATACATCCTTCTTCATTTTGTACATTTTTTCATCTCAGTTGTAATTCCAATGGACTCCCACCACCACTTTACCCATGTGCCATCACCGTAGTCCCGTGTGCTCTTCCCACCCCAGTTTTGATCCTATTCCTCTCTCCTCCCCCATAAAATAGCTCTGGTTTATAGTTGTTATTTGATTTTTGCCTTTACTTTATTACACTTACTTTTTTTTCCTGATCCCTTACACTCCTACTATGAGTGAAACCATCCAGTATTTTTCTTTTTCTTTCTGGCTTATTTCACTAAGCATGATCCCTTCCAGCTCCATCTATAAAGGACTGATCACAAAGATATACAAAGAGCTGAAAGACTCAACAAAAATAGTGAGCAACCTCATCCAAAAAATGATCTGGACAGCTAAAAAGACACATCTCCAAAGAGGAAACACAGGCAGCCAAAAGGCATATGAAAAAATGTTAAGCTGTTGATTTTTTATCAGACCTGATGCAAGATTAAATTAAATGCCTGAATAGTTTATAAAAACAAATTAGCTGTCCTGCGATGCATCACCCAATGCCAGGAGCCCCTCAAGGGAACAGGAGCACCGTATCATCATCATAATGCAGAGGAAATGGATGCCGTGTTTGTAAATGATCACTTTCAATGGACAATTAAATAGCTGTTTGAGAATTGCACCTAACCCTCTCTGCCCATCAGAGGACAGGTCACAAAACAGCAGAGACCCATAGAAAAATGACCGGAACACAAAAGCTCTTCCAGTTGCATCTTCCCCAGTCTTGTCTTCGGTGCTCCATCTACATCTCATTTTCTTCCTTTTACAATTTTTTCCACTCACCCTCCAGACCAGAGTCACTAATTCTTTCAGAGCCCAAATACAGTTTTAATTTCATTTTCCTGAAGTCATCCAATGTTACACAGTGGAGAAGGAGACTCAAGGTCATGAAATTCAGATGCAGAGAAGAAAAAGCATTTGCCTTAGAAAGATGTGAAGAGTAGTCTAATTTTAAATGTCTCTATAATTTCCATGTTTTAATATATCTTGCTTTATAATATTTCTGATCTTTTTGCAGCTTGAAAGAAAACAGACTATAAACAAGTAAACTTCTTATTAGCAAATAGAAAATAAGTAGTCATATCATTCCTTCTTATTTTCTGCTAGCCATTGATGCTGACTGCCAGCAGGGTGATTATTCAAAAGCAGCCACACTTTACACAACATTATCTCACACATAACACCCCAGGGTGGCAAATAAAGGAAAAAGAACAAATAATCTCTCAATATCTGTGGCCACCATTCGCTTCAACTCCCCACCCACACAACAGGTTAAGCGTTACTGTCTCTAGTGGATCTGGGAGCAGACCTGCTCAAGGGCAGTGACGGGAGGATGGACCACCTCATGGCGCTCCCCTCACCCAGGCCCTGGGCACTGCGCTCTGCCTGCGGACCTGCCTGGCCTCACCCAGATGTGCACAGCAGGTGAGGGGCTATCTATCTCCTAGCTCACTGTATGGCAATTACACGTCAACTGAAAATATAGAGAACATTAAAACTAAATATGTAAATAAGCACTTGGTCAAGTTTCCCAGTTCATGAAGGCTGTATGTCCTGACTACCCCAAGTTAAATAAGTTCATTATTTCTTGTTTTTTAAAAGGTTTATTTATTTATCTATTTATTTATTTATTTATACATATATACAGAACTGGGGTACAGGCCAGAGGTACAAGGGAGGTGAGAGGATTCACCAGAGACAGAATGGGGTGCAGAAGAGCCAGATCAACCATAGCGAGAGAGACAGGAGAGGTCTGCTGTGCCGTGTGGGTCACCTCCAGGGCTGGGAATTGAACTCGCACTGAAGTGGATGCGGCTAGCTTGCAGTGCTGATTCCTCGAACCCACTGCACCACCAGGGAGGGCCCTAAGTTCATTATTTCTAATTGCCACTTCATGTAGAAATAGAAAAATCATTCTGCCAACTGAATTCATCAGTCATCAGTTCAGTGACAGACATGGACCCATTACCCCATATCATGTACATAATATGTATATATAGTATAGTGTATATTATATATATACATTATACATACATAAAATAACCAACTGATATACTGAAAGTTTCCTAAGTCTAGTACATACAAGCCCCCTATACACAATCAGAGAACTATCAAAGGTTACTTTGCTTCCTAGGAAAGATTAGGACGGAGGTCTCTGGAAAATCTCTAATAAGAAGCAAAATCGAGTGAGCATTTTGGGAGAAGGAAGGGAAGGACTATGTCTAGTTAGCCTCCACTTGCCATCACTAGAAACAGTGGCACTCAATAAATGCTTTCTAACTAAATAAATAAACTGTGCAGCACCCTCATTTTAATCTTCTTGTGTATTTATTAATATCCCCCCCATTTGTAAATTCTTGCATTGCTCTCAATCATTCCTTGAGAACCCGTGTGCAGGTTTCACCTGCAAGAGGTGCTTCTGCTGCTGAGCACCAGTCGCCCCCCTTCCCACAGCAGACATACTCCACCAGCCCAGACAACCGTCCCTGCAGGGCAGGCAGTAGAGCTTTCACGCACTTTGGGTAAGTACCAAGCAGCGGTGTTGCTAGATCATATGTTTTGCTTTGTTTTTAATCCCTTTTTTTAAAGATTTATTTATTTATTCATACAGAACTGGGGTACAGGTCAGAGATGCAGTGGGTGAGAGGATTCACCAGAGACAGAGTGGGGAGCAGAACAGGCAGATCGACGAAGTACACTGCTGAGGGGAGCAGTGGGCGGGCCAGGAGAGGTCTGCCGGGCCATGTGGATCTCCTCCGGGGCAGGCGGGAATCGAACTCATACGGAAGTGGTTTAAGCTTCTTTGTGTTGTACTTTAACCCGCTGCACCACCAGGGAGGGCCTAATCCTTAATTTTTTTAGGAGACTCCATACAACATTGTGCAGCAGCTGCCCAGTTTCTAATACATTCCTTCCAATGGGTACAAGTCTTCCCTTTTCGCTACACCTTCACCACCATTTGCTGTTTTGTATTTTTTAACAGGCTCTCAACCAATGATGGTGAGTATCATTTCATG
The DNA here is from genome assembly GCF_000260355.1 of Condylura cristata. NCBI lineage: Eukaryota > Metazoa > Chordata > Mammalia > Eulipotyphla > Talpidae > Condylura > Condylura cristata. The sequence goes on from NW_004567131.1 coordinate 2,798,501, forward strand.
TTTTTACTGCCATCTGTATGTCTCCTTTGAAGAAATGTCTATTGATATCCTTTGTCTACATTTTAACTCAGGACATCCTTTTTTGTTGTTGAGTTGTAGGAGTTATTTATCTATTAATCATGTATCTCAGATACATGATTTTCATATATTGTCTCCCATTCTGTCAGCTGTCTTTTCACTTTTTTGAAAAGGTGCTTTGATATATAAAAGGTTTAATTTCAATACAATTTACCTAGGATTTTTTATTACTTGTCTTTTTAGTACCAGGTCTAAAAGTCCATTGGCAAACAAAGCAAGGTCATTAGTATTTATCCCAATGTTTTTCCTACGAATGTTGTGGTTTTAGCCCTACTATTTAGGGCAGTGAAGCATTCTGAGTTAACTTATATGTGATAAGAATTAGGGATCCAACTTACTCTTTGGGATGTGAAATGTTGACATGAAATCAAGAGTGGTCAAACCAAATCACTTGAACTTTTGTGAAAACACCTGGGTGAGCTTAGTATATTTATCTGCCCTGAGTCTATTAGGCTCCTTATTGTGGGCTCATGTCACCCCAAAATTCACATATTGAAGTTCTAAGCTCAATTACTTCTGAATGTTACCTTATTTGCAAACAAGGATTTCAAAGAATTATTAAGTCCAAATGAGGTAATGAGGGGACTGTGATTGAATATGATTAGTGTCTTTTTAAGGCACAGATAAAGAGGTGGCCGTGGAGTGAAGACACCATCCACAAGCCAATGAGAGCCCCAGTGGGAACCAGACACTTAGATCTTAAACATCCAACTCCTAGAACTGGGAGGAGATGTGGTTCTGTTGTTTGTCACCCAGGCTGTCATATTTTTCTCTGGCAGCCAGAGTGACTAACACACTCCTGCTATTAAAGAAAATCAACCAGGCGTACCAAAAACAGTCAGTTTGGACATGAAGTGATTTGGGGGGGAACTGGGTGCTGCTTAGGCCCTACCCCTGATCACAGACACATCTGACCAGGGCTATAGTCTATTTCCCAATCTGGAGAAGGACAGTGAAATGGTACCTAAAGTTCTAAAGGCCCTCAAAGCGTGGCGCTCTCCATCTCAGTGAGCTGGTCACCGTTGTTTATCTCCCCTGCCACCTCCAGCACTGAGTGCCCCATGCCGATGACAGTCCTCAGTTGAGCTTGTTCCCTGGATCCCAGCCAGGAGAGTGACCAGTACAAGGAAAGCCTGTGAGAGCTACTTCAAAGTCAGGGTCAGAAAAAGAGGGACTTCCTGTCCACCATCCTGTTCCATCAACCATCAGTGCTTAAGGAACAAGGTCACTTGCAGAATTTCATAGACAAATGCATAGAAAGGAAAAATGCTATCTTTATATTAGCACAACTGCCTGCTAACCTCATTCAGCAGAAAAATGTCTCTGGGTTCCAACTAAGCACCTGGTTAGGGAGAAGTGGAGGAAAATAACCATTCGTTCATCTTGGTGCTTTGTATTCAGCAGCACACCCTGCCTTGGAGCTGTCAGGTTTCGTCATGAATAATGCACGTGGCAACACTTCACATGATCCTGCAGGACAGCCCGATTGCCTCATGGCCAGGGAAGGCACAGCAGAGTCCTACCACTGACCTTCGGCACTTACTGTGATGTGGTCATCCAAAGACAACATCAAGTCCCAGGGACTTCTACCTCCAGAGACCCAAGAGGGTTGAGAAACCCACATTTGAACACCAAAATATAAGAAAGAGGTGAATGTGCACCCGGCTGGAACAGCAAAGAGAAAATGCATCACTGAAATCACATTTTGTGTTACAGGTAAAAGGGAAGAGGATCACATCTCTCAAGTAGGTGCTACCCGAATTAGCACTTGTCCTCAAAGCTCAAGCACATGGCCAGCACACGCCTGCAACACTAGTGGGGATGCTGAGAGCCCCTGCAGGCCGGCTGAGGTTTCAGCCCTAAAGTGGCAGAGTCATAAATTCTCCAGCAGGCCGGAAAAGCAGCTATGGCAGCCTAATCTAGTCAAGGAAATAGCATTTTATAAAAATTCCTTTCTATAAAAATTAGTTTCAATGTGTAGCTCATCATCCAATTTCCACCTTTTTACTTAAATTAAGAGGAAGTAAAGACCCATTCTTTCTTGGGAGAATAATGCTGAGGACTCAAAAGTTCAACAAGCACAAGTCCTAATTTCCTAATAGCCTAATTTTTTAGATAAAATCATGGAACATGATGACACTTTCCTGGTCATCACAGTGTGAAATCTTCATCTGTTCCTTTCCTAGAGGTCAGGGAGATAAGTGTCCAGAGGACAGAAATTCCTGGTTAACTCCTGTTCCCATAACTCCTAGAAAGCTCAAATTTCCACATTAGGATATAAAAATGCTCTAGACCCAGCAAGGGGCAAAGCAGGGCAGCCAGTCCACAAGACAGAGCCCTCTAAGCTGCTTCCCCGAGCTCTCTGAGAACCAGTGGTAACAGTTCACCCCACGGCAATGCTGGATGTAAATAGGGGCACATGGAAATGTGCCCAGCGTGGAGCAGACACAGACCAGCTGGACCTTGATAACAACACCCTGTAGAAAGAGACTACATGCGCAACGTCATTGGCTTCCCTTGTTGCAATAGCTCCTTTTCCTGCTTGCAGGAGACTTTAAGGGCTGAGATCTCACCTGTGGAGTCAGTTAAGGACTGATATCTCACCTGTGGAGGCTTTCAGCATCAGGTTTAGGTACTGGCACTTTCCATGAGGACTAAGGATTTGATAAGTAGTGAAACCACCTTGAGATTTGAACTATTGTGCTGATATTTGTTTGGAATTGAAGCTTCATTGTGCAGAACAGAGGGATGTTCACTGCAAGCCCGCCTTGGGTCCGTGGGAGCAGAGCAGGGAGATAACAAGTCAGATGGTGGCAAGGAGATGCTCGAGCAAGGGGCCTGAAGACAGAACCACACCACAACCCATGCCTTGCTGCTCTTTTTCCTGGAAACATTTGAAGGTTTTGTTGGACCTGTCTCTCTGAGCAGACAGCAAATGCAGACCACTTTGTAAGCCAGAACACAAATAATAAAGGCTGCCAAAAATAGCATATCTATACCTTAGGCTCCAAAATGGATCCACGTCCCATTTACTCTGGCAGCCCTGGGGTTGTAAGATGACCACATTCTATTAAATCTTGTTTTCTTCTTTTGCTACCAGAATGAAATAGGGTACAAAATAATCTGGGGGAAGGGAGAGGTTGCTGTATTCAATCACATCTCCTTCTAAGAAGAGAAAGCAGGGGTTCTGGTGCTGAACATTAGACCCCAGAAAGCCGCTCAGATACCAAGCCCTAGGGAGGTAGAGTGGGGTTTCCCATGAAAGAGAGGTTGACCTGCATCCTATCACCAAAGTGCTACTATGGATGGACAAAGAAATCTTGCCAAAGAAAGAATTCAGAAAAAACAAAGACTGTGCAACTTTGGGATGGCTTCTATGCTTGGCCTCTGCTGCAGCCCTTTTTCTTTATTTAGATGCTTCACATTTTAATGTACTGGCTTTTTGTCTTAACCGATATTGGTCGAAGCAAAGACTAACTCAGTGCTGGCCACTTTTCACTTTAAGGAGGAAGTTCTAGGAAGCAGGGTAAAGCCAGCACTGCTTACATCACGTTGAGGTAAGTCACTGAAATGGTGGTTGGCTTCTTTTCCCTTGCAGCTTCCTCATTTCAGAAGGGAAGTTGGTAGGCTGGGCTGGTAGGCATGGCAGGTTGGGGGATGTTAGGGACCACAAATCGATGCAGGTACTAAAGCGATAACCATATCAAATATGGCCATCCAGGTCACAGGACCTAACCCTCATCTCCCACTTCTGCACTACAGCTTCACCCTCGGGAGCACAAGTTTGGCAAGATCTCAAACTTGTCCCTTAGCTGACCACAGACATGGCCCAAGCATTAATGCAAGGACTGTAGTGAAGCATTTGAGGCCCTTTAGAGAAAGACCCTAAGCAAATACCACATCATATTATTCTTTTTCTCCCAAGCCCTCCCAGATTTAAGCAAGAATATAAAGAAATATTAACTTTACTTCCCTAGTGAGGAAGCGATGTAATTAGAGCCCTGAGGTTTCCCCACAGGCATCAGTGGATGAATTTGCCAGCACTTTGATGAGATAAAACATGGAACTTTCTATTCTGTGCCAGTTGCTCCTTTCTCTGGAACACAAAGTCATTTTTATGAGTGAAACTAGAAAGAAAAAAAAAAGCAACAAAACCAAGAGAGATAAGGTCACCCTCTGGATTCTCCTTGCAAATCTATCAGATCCCAGCAGACCACAACCCCTGGGACATGGCACAGCTGCATAGCAGCTCCTAACAATGAAAAAATAAGTCATTCCCACAAAAATTGTAAAAGTTGAGTATAAAGAAGAATTTCCATCGTTCCAAGCATTTTGTAGTCACCCTGAAAAAAGCAAGCACGAAAGGCAATACTATTCAAATCCTATTTCAACCAGTCTCATTACAACAAATTCTCCAACTCAATGTTCTGGAATGACTTAGCAATCAGCTCAAAGAAATCATCGATGACCTACTATGTGCCAGTTTAGGCACCAGGGCCTGCAGTGATCCATTCCAGAGGATAGGCAGGTTCGACTTCATTCCACAACCAAACTCTTGGATGCTGGCTCATAGTCATGGTGACCGTCCTCTGTGCCTTCTCTAAAAGGTCCATTCAGATGGGTCATTTTCACCCTCCAAGGTCCACTGGATTACCACCTTCTCTACAGGACTTTGATCCTTTGCCCACCCCAAATCCAACAGAAGTGTAATCTCCCCTTTTGGAAATTTCTTTGTCTATAGAAAATACATATAGATATATAACATAGATATGTAACATATAGATGCAGACACAAATATATATTGTATCAATATAGATACAAAATGGTATATCATTTTATGTGTACTGCTCTGTTTCTTTTCCTAGACCATAAACTCCCTGAAGTGAATACCTTGAAAGCGCTCTCAATGCACCTGTAGCGATGCTACCAGCTACTTTCCCATGTGCTATCAGTACTCCCAAGTGTGGTTCTCAGGCCATCAGCATGCACATCATTTGGGAGTTTATTAGAAACAGAGGTTCTCACCAGCACTCCACACCTACATAATCAGAATGTGCATTTAACATGTTCCCCAGTGATTCTGATAGACTTTGATTGGGAAGCACTGTTATATCCAAGGGATGCTCAACAGGTATTTGTACATAACAAGCCCAATCTACACACAAATACTCCCCCTCACTTAATTCATCCTGTGACTGCAGATGGGCAAGGGAGTATCTCAGCTTGAAGGGGCTAGAGTAGAGTGCTTTCTGCTTGCGCTCTCTTTAGCTCCCATGCAAGGCCTCTCAGTCTGCAGGCAGCAAGTCACTTATTCATTCCCTTGGGAAACACTGACTGAGCGGTAACCTACCACTTGGCATTTTGCAGATGGCATAAGGACACTTCCCTCTCAGCACCCTGAACCAAGTTTGCAGGTTTGGGGAGTTTAAATTGAATGGGAGTGGTACATGGCCTCAGGGTGCCTATCTATTCCACTAACAGTGGGTGGGTCAGAGTGACAGAGTTCAAGGCTGAGCCGTATCTCCAGGCTTCAGCAAGCTGCCCTACCAAAGGCCTAGATCTAGTAAAGCCCTGCTCAGTGTGTAGTTGTAGTCGTCAGCATGCACCCTGTCACCTGGAAGGCTTGAGAAAGCACAGAATGCTAGTCTACTCAGTAGTCAGAGATATATAAGCAAGAAAAAAAAGGCAGGAATACTAAGTAAAGGTGTCTTTGTTCTTTTTGCATAATATCCTGATCAGCTTTGCTCCCTTATGTATTTCAAAGACATATGAAGAAGAGCCCAACGAAGTAAGGTCTTCACTTAATGAAGACCATTGAGAGAACCAATTCCAGAAAGCTCACCAGCTTGCAATCAAAAGAAGAAGATTTGGTTGTCTACTTGTGCCATAAGCTTTGTGTGCTACAGCCAATGTTCTGTTGCTAAAGGTAAAGGGATCAAGACTCAGTCCATGGCAGAGCAAATAAATTTATGCAATCGAGGGGAACCTCAAAACTAGGTTTAATTGTCTTTCATAGACAAGAGTAATCAGGTGCCCTGCTCCAGCAATCATTCATTTGCTCTCTCGCTCTCTCGCTCTCTCGCTCTCTCTCTCTCTCTCTCTCTCTCTCTCTCTCTCTCTCTCTCTCTCTCTCTCTCCCCTCCCCCCCCCAGCTATTCACAGGGTTGAGGGGCAGAAATAGACTTTCTCTTGCCCCAGACTTGCCTCCTTTCTCACCCTTCCCATCTTCCACCTAGCATCATTATGAAATCAAGACAAACTAGAGAAAGGGAAATGGGATTGTTCAGAGTTCCAGAATTCCTCCCCTTCCTCCCACACCCCCATCACTTTCTAAACCCCAGATTAACAATCTCTGAAATAAAAACGCTAAACAGGATCAGCTCTGGGTGACCATTCCTGTAGTGTTCCAGCTTCACATATTCATTGGGAATACCAGAATATGGGCCAGTAAGGTTGAAGACCCCTAACTAGATTACAGAAAAATCCTTACATCTACATTCTATTTACAGACCTGGGTGTGCTAAACTTGGTTATCATTAGGAGTATCTACCAAGTACGTAAGTGTCAGGGGGAACTGGAATTCATTTTAAGTCTTCTCATTTTCCCATGTCCAGCATAAATGGGGGTAAAAACTTGCAATCACCATGCAAAAATCCATAAGATGTTGCCCATGCCATCCAGACCTGAGGTTCTTCCTTGACTCAATCTACCCTGTCACCCACTTAGCTGCTAGGTCAGTCCTTATCAGCATCTGGCCCAACTCCTATTTTGGCGCCTCGCTTTAACCATTCTTTCCTACCTTCTTGACTTGCTTATCTTCTGGCCTCACACTACTATTTTTAGTACACAGGTCGTTGGCAGTGGTAATCCCATACATCTGATCCCTTTGTCAAAGCCATGCATCTTCACTCATTCCACTCCCTAAGTCTGGGCCCAGAGAGCATGAAGTATTTATAGGCACTCTGAGGTCAGATATGGTGTCTACCTTCCTTTCCTCTTCCTGCCACATTGCTTAGCACATAATAGATGTACAATAAATATCTTTTGATGAATGAGTAAATTATAACTATCTCACACCTTAGGCAGACAGATGGAGGGTTAATATAAAAAACATACAAAAGTGTCCCACATGTTTCTAGAGAAGCAATAAAATTAAACTTCTAACCCACAGGATTAATTTATAACCCACAGGATTAATTTAAAGCTCATATAGTATTTTAAAATTCACTAAATGAAAGAAGGGACCAGGAAAAAAATAATAATTATAATAAATTAAAAACAAAATTAACAGGTAACTATTAATCAGAGACACTATGCAGGGGAGAGGCATGGGGAAGGATCCAAACAGGAGAGGGAATGTGTTCTTGCACAGGACTATGGTGACAATGCATGGGTAAATTGGGGGTCGGAATTCTGCAGGGATTGCCTGAAAGGGGAATGCATGCATTGCACAAAAATGAAAAATGACTTAAAATGTTTATAAAATAAAATAAAACTTTTAAAAAGATGCCTGAACAGGACCTCCCTGGTGGCATAGGACTTAAGTCTCAGCCAGCACTATCCACCCATCACTGTGATCTGAATTAGATCTTCAGGCAGGGAGCTGACCCACATGACACAGCAGACCCTCTCCTGCCTCGCCCTCTGCTCCCCTCAGCAGTGTATTTCAGTGGATCTGCCTGTTCTGCTCCCCACCCTGTTTCTAGTGAATCTGCTCACCCCCCTCCACACCTCTCGCTATACCCTAGATCTTATATGCACAAAGTAAATAAAAATAAATCTTTTTTTAAATCCACTAAATGATAGTGTTGTAAATTAGTCAACTGCTACTGAGTGGAGATGATCAGAGGGACAGATTTCATTACTCATTTGGGTATGGAAGACAGAGATGAGTGAAGAAAGAAAGGAAAATGGGAAAAAAAGAATAATAAATTTATGCTCACCTTTATCATAATCATCATCCTCAATTGCTTTTTCTTGAAGTTTCTGCAGATTTAATCTTAATGATTTTACCTATGTTGGTATGAAGGGGGGGAAATAAAAACCACATTACAAGAGCATTCAAGCAAACTCATTTTGTTAAAGCTAAGACATTTAGAAACTCTTTAGAAACTGAATTTCGTTATTCTTCTTTAAAAAAAGAACCACAAATGTACAATTTTCCGATGCCAGATGCATCCATTTCTCTAAAAAATGTTATATAAAGAAAAAGTGTAATTTGAGCATAAAATCCACAGAGTTAGAATGTTATTTTAAACAAAACATCACACTGTACCCTTATCTGCATGGGGGGAAAATGCATAATAAAAAGGAATACAGATTTCCTGACCTGACCAAATGGTCTCTGTTATAAAAATCACATTAAAATTATGAGGATAAACATATAAAAAAATGGGAAAGAAACCAAGAAAAGAACAGCACGAACTTAAATTCACCAGGCTGTCCCGAAGGCTGAGTGAGCATGACAAGGACTTCACCAGACGCTCCTATGACGCCTACAACTCTGGTTTACTAAGCCCCTGATATTTTCTGCTATCACTGACCAGTGCTAACTAGTATAGTGCTCAAAGCCAACAGGTTGCCCTAGTACTAATGGGAATATACTTCCTGAATGAAAGAATGAGTGATCATGTTAACATCTTTATAACTGCAAATTTTACCAGTTACTTAGTCTTTCAAGATAGGAGCAGGGGAAAAGGCTGTATGGTAGATAGAACTGCTACATAAAGCTATAGGATCACCATCACCACATCCAAATAATGGCAGTAATAAACGCTCACTAGAACCAAAGCAGAATTCTATATACTAAAGCAGGTCAAAGAAAAGTTCATTTACAACCAATGCCCACCTCATTTTACCCCTCTTGGCTAATTATCCCTGCTATGAGATAGGTGCCCTGAATGGGTGCCCTGGATATGCCTGAATGTTCATCTTGCTGGAGCAGCTATCTTTGCTAGTGACACATCCCAGGTGTGGCAGGCAATATCTTTCCTTTCCACCAGCCTCTACAACCTAATTCCCAGCCTTCTCAGACTTAACACCAGACGACACTGCAGGGCTGTGATTGGAGGCCATTGTACACAGTAAAATCACCAACAAAAAGCACAAAAAACAAGATGAGCACAACATTAAATAGACCACCAAAAAGGCTCTGAGACCTGACACAAGAAAGCAGGATGTTGCCTTGTCTGACTTTAGCTGGGAGCGTGCGTGTGTGACTCGACTTTTCAGCCACTCTGCACACGTCCACAGATGGCCAGGAAAGCAATGCCAACATCAACATTGAAGATACCATTACATTTTAGAAAGAAAGCAAATTCTCAAATATAGAATCCACCAATACTAAGGGGCTGCAGTATTTTAGAAGGAGCTATAATTCAAATTTCTAAGCTTTGCATTTTTAAGAAGAGAGAGGGAATTAAGGACTCATGATATAATATCTAGAATCCCAGTCTTTCAAAGGATTCTTTTGAAGACCCTTAGCCCAGCTCCCCAATCCTGAGTAGCCCAACTGAGCAAATTGGGGCCTCTCCACAGACATAATAGAAATAGCAGGTCCTTCCCATGGTCCTCTCATCTCTCACAACCCAGCTATATGGAGCTTCTCCCTCTTACTGAAACAAAATCTGTCTCCTCATAAACCCTCTGCCCTGGGTAAGATCCTTCCCTCACTCCCACTACTCTGAATAAAATTAATTCCTTTTCCATACAACAGAGACATTCACATAATTGAAAATGGCACGATGTGTTCCCCTGTCCAGATGTTAAATTACCATAAACAATAATACTTAAGTTATAAATAAACTGCCCAGAGCCTATCCTTTGAGATATGAGTTTAATTTTGAGCTTCCTTTGGTGAGAAGGCTTCCTTTCTTTTTCTTTGACCCAAATTTTATTAATCTTGAGTTATTTTCTTATGGCTAATAATAGGCAATGCTCCGGGTACCTGTGTAGGGCCAGACTCAGCCACCCTGGATGACCACATCAAATCCTCATGGCAATGCAATAACATTACCGCTGCCTTAGACGAGAGCATCTTGAACCACAGAACAATTAAGTGAGAGCCTCAGGTCACATAGCTAGGCAGGGAGAGCAGCAGGCTACCCTCCCACTAACCCACCATGCTGCAGGCTCCATAGGACAGCTCACAGGGACCCAGCAGGCTGCTCCCCCAGAGTTCCTGTAGCAGGTAGTACAGGCCAGGCAAGCTTCGGGCACAAACCCCAGCAACCTGACACTCCTTCCCCGTGAAACAACTCCCTAGTGGGTTGTGACCAACTATTTATTTCTAAAGGGTGCTGTTAGGCAATAAACAAGAAAGGAAGGAATAAGTCTAAGGTTGGTTTTCTTTTTACAATTAAACATCAAGAAATCTAAAAGGGGGTAGATGTGGTGTAGTGACATGCAGTGTTTTAAACTAACATTACCTTGATTTTAAAAAGACAATTTTTTAAATTAATAAAATAAAAGATGAGTCAAGATAGCATGGGACCTACTTTGAATCAAACAATCTCCAACTTGTCTGTAACTACCACAAGAGATGAGTTAGATCCCCGGCCAGGAAGGTGACCCACATGGCGCGGCAGACCTCTCCTGACCTGCCCACTGCTCCCCTCAGCAGTGTACATCGTAAGTCTGCCTGTTCTGCTCCTCATTCTGCTTCTGGTGAACCTCTCACCCCTACACCTCTGGCCTGTACCTCAGTTCTGTATGCATAAATAAATACATCTTTAAAAAAAACAGACTTCACCTTAGTTCATCCTCCTCTTTAAAACCACCCTGAGCCCTGGCCCTGATGGAGCACACCTGGGACACCTCAAGGTTGTGAGTCCAAATCATGAATCTTATTCTTAGATAAAAGTTTGTCTTTTCTAATAAAAAAAAGTAATACACACAAAAAAAGTTTGTCTTTTCAATTATATTATAGTCTGCTTATGTCTCAGTGAGCAGTGGCTCTCCCCAGTCACAGTCACTAGAATTCCAGCTCCCAGGTCCTCCCGTAACCCAGTAATAGAGAGCTGGCATGGTGAACTCGGGGCATGGCTGGTTCCCCAGAGTCACACTGCTCAGGGTTGCACAGATTCCAGCCTATCTGAAAGTCTAGGTTCTCAGAAAGAAGGGACATAGAGCCAAGTGAATGTAAAAGGAAAAAAAACTATTGGTACAAAACCCAGAAGATGATTCTTGAGAACTATAGTAGAATCATTGCCAAGGAGAATTTCCCTCTGGTTGGTTATTTAGGAAGAAAGGGAGCCAGTCATACTAAGCAGAATGTGTTCTGCTTTGCTTCTCTTGCTTGGATTTTGGAGATAGAGAAACACAGATATGTTGTAGAGATTTTTTATAAGATCTCCGACACAAGGTGCTGAAAATTGACATTTAGGGTCAGTGAGTGCTGTAACGGGGCCTGTCCTGAGTGCTGTCAGAAACAGAAGGAAGCCCTCATTTGCTCTGAAATGTCCTACAGGAACACACCTTGGAGTCACACCTACGGGATAACATAGGGCAAGTGTAGGAAGATCATCCCAGGCAGAGGGAAAGCTGTAGGCTTAAGACTGAGGGACAGCTTTCCCTGATGTCTTCGGGAAAGGAAGCAGTCTCAGATGGCTGTGCCAGCATTGGAGCAGGCTGGGGAAAGTCTCCATGAGCAGAATAAGGAACAAGCAAACTATCCCGAGAGGAGCCAAGAGTCACACAGGGCACAGGACCACACTATCCCACCAGCCTTTCAGAAGGTAACTACTGCCCCTGGGGAGGACAAATTGGACTAAGAGAGACACTGAGAGAAGGTAAATATGTCAAAAATCTCTTGCAAAATCCCAGTGAACGATAAGAAGAATGCAAAGGAAGGGAGTGGCCACAGCTGTGAGAGGCTGGTTGGCCACGGGACTGTGAGGGCTTGGAGCACGGCTGACCACATGCAGAGAATGAGGGACAGGGAAAGATGACAAAGACCGCTGCTTCTCTTAGGAAATGCACAGATTCTTTACACTCATATCAGCAAGTATGTATCAAGAGTAAGGCCCTTTTGAGTAGATTGGGTGGAGGCGACAATGGCTTCTGTTTGGGCTGCATAAAATTCGAGGATTCTGTGCACCACCTGGGAGTAGAGACCTCCTTGTCTAGCTTGGCTTTGCTGTTTACCCGAGTTGGAAGTCAGATGGCAGGTGGAGGGGCCCTGTGGGCCAGCACAAGGCAAGACGGAAGGACAGGAAACTCAAGCTACTGGGAAAGAACTGAAAGTAAATGAATCTGCTTGATGGGAATGAATGTGAACTTAGCTCCTCAGGTGCTCATGAAGAACAGTGCTCGACATCCCTGCCCGTGAGTATATGTACAAGTGCAGATACAAACATGACCACACACCCCAGGAGGAAGACAGCTTTCAAGAGAATGAGCCTCCACCCCTGGGCCAGCCACAAAGCAGTTCCACCTGGGGGTCAGTGGGAGCCTTACAGGCTTGAGCAATGATGCCAGCGCCCATGGAGCCGCCTCTCAGACAAGCGGAGAGCAGCAAGGTCATGGCACTGGACTTATATTTATCCATCTGTGCTCATTTCCAAAGCGTTTCTGTTTTTATGTGGGTGACAGAGCCATCTGTGCAGCGTTACCGCTGTCTAAGGAGACTAAGGGCCAAGAAGTTTGTGTGATGCTCAAGATCAGCCCCAATATGTGGGAGTCAACATCTTCATATCACCTGTTCCCTTCTGAACTTTGGCCAGTTCACCTCCCTCCATCCCTGCCCCAGTTTCCTGCTACAAAGCAGAGCGGGGCTGAGCTAACCTGCACATGCATCCCCCCGGCCAGCAACGGTGCAGGAGCCTGCAGCCTGAGCAAACGCGGGCATCTAATGAGAACAGATTGTTCAAAGTGAAACAAGAGACAGAGGGCAGCAACATCTCTGTACAGTCGGCCACAAAAGGAGCTGCTGCAGTTTCTAGGGAGGAAGTTGGTCTACCCAGAACCACTCATTTCCTGCCCTTTGCCCAGAGCTAATCTGGGCTTATGACAATCTAGGGGCCCCAAAGGTTGCGCAGACACCAACCTCCAGCTGCCTCCGGTGGCTCAGCAGGCAGTCCAGTAGCACAGACTCACATTTCCTGAAAAGTAGGTCCAAGGGGTGGGCATCCCCCGAGATGTTACCCTGGAGCCAGGAGGGATCCGGGGAGCAGGAAGAGGCAGTGTCAGCAGCCAATAAAGCAAGTTTCTCACAAGCCAAACTGGGACTGCCCCCTGCGGCCTGCACACAGTGTTCTGGGCCCTGAGCTGAGTTGAGACTGAAGGACGGAGAGAAAAGTCGAGGGTCCCCATGAGGCCTTTCCAAGCTAGCAGCCTTGGTTGCCATCTCCTCTAGACTCTGACAAGGGGCTTCAGCTTCTCTGGATGGTGGGCAGCCTTCTGCTTCTCCACGTTCCCCAGCAGAGTGAAGTGAGAGCCGGATGAAGCTAAAGTTGGAGGTGAAGGCATCCTGACAGCCCTCCGGAGCTGAGGGGGCCTTGAGGTCACTTCCAAGGCTGCAGCTATTGCTACTCACCTCCTCTGAGGTCAGAGAGCCTTTTGTCAAGGTATCCCTTGCTCCTTCGCTGCAGGCTGCATCACAGCCCAGGTCTCGGGGCTCAGCATCCTCCATGGATGGAAGCTCCCTCTGACAGCCAATGTCCCCAGGGCCACATGACCTGGTTAGCCTATTGGGAAGTTTGGTGGCAGCTCGAAGCTGAATCCCAAAGAGTCCCGTGGCTCCTCTCACAGGGCTCAGGGCCAGGCGGAGGTGGCCCCCAGAGGTCAGGATGGAGGCTGTTGTGCCCTTGGGGACAGGGTTCCCAACAGAGGGACTTTGCCACTGGCTTCTAGAGTCAAGGCCACAGCCTGCAGCCCTGGACTCCTCACTACAAACCCCTCCCTGGACCCAGAATGGAGTGCCCACTGCTGAGGAGAGGAACCTGATCTGGGGCCCAGCTGTGCTTCTCATGTAGCCCGGCCTCCGTGGCAGTCTCCTCCTCCGAAAAGATGCTGCAGGTGGTATGCAATCCTGGTTGTCTGGGGAAAAAAGAGAAAATGGTGCCATAAATACACAGTTCTCACTGAGTCAACTGGAACTGCATTTGCAGAACATCCCTGGTGCACTTGTCCAGGAGAGATTCTGGCTCAGTGAACACAGGGTCAACTCCCTATGAAAATTTCTGATGATCCTTGGGAAGTGTTTGCTTTGATCATACAGAAACAACACAGCATCTCGGCACCCCTGTTTGGCAGAGCGGCTGGCATTGTTGTGAGTTTTGCCAAACAGTCGGCATGCAGACAGGACACACAACCTCAGCAGCCCTTCCTGAATCCAGCCATCATTCCTGTTGGTCTTTTAGGCGCATCAGCATTTTCTTCACAGAATGAGCCCAGAGAAAGCAAATGACTTGAAACCAGAATGCCACAGCACTCCTCGAAATGAGATCAAATCACTTATTCTTGCTACTCATTGAACAATAAGTCAGTTTTCATTATCTGAGCTATTGATGTCCCTGCATGACTGTGACACAATTTCTGTCCATCAATTCATCCCACGCAGTAGACTACAGGGGGGCCTGCTTTATGAATTCTCCAACTCGGAGGCTGTGTTCTTCTCCCCTCCAGTCCCCACCGCCAGCCATGCAAGAGGAATAGAAACAATGAAAAATGCTGACACTTCAAAAAGACAGGACAGTGTAGCAGTTGAGAGCACAGATCTGAGATCTTGGCTGGTTGAAATGGTTGTCTGCTGGCTGAGTGACTTTCCACAAGTTACCTAACCTTTCTGTGCTTGAGTTTCCTTATCAGCAAAAAGGGAATATTAACAGTACCTGTGATTGGGTGGTTGTTATAAGCATTAAATTAAATGAGTTGTTAGATATAGATAGCTTAGGACGGCAGCTGAGACTCATAGTACGTATTGGTTAGTATTTGCACACTGCATAGCACTATGTTAATCATAATGCATCTTCATCTACATTAATTTCATTTGTTCCCTGACAAAATCATGTGACACAACAGAAGAGGAATTACGATTTTCCTTTTAGAGTTAAGGAAACTGAAACTCAGAGAATTTGACTTTCCAAAAACCCCATGAGTTGTCAAATGACCAATATAAACTCTCTGGACTCTGATGACATAGAAATAAGACTGACAGTATTAAACACATCTATAGGTATTGCAGCCTGAGGAGCAAAGCAGAACAAAGGCTCACTGCAGGCTTGCACACCTTGCTATGTCTTCTAGAATACAGATGGTGCCAGGATCTTTGCTGAGGTCAATAGAAATCACCGGGTATAAAGGACCCAACAGTTGCCATCATGGCACACACCATTCTCTGAAATAGGTGTCATAAAAAGCACCGGGGAAAGGAGCACAGGCTACCTACCTGTTCCAGAATGCGAGCACCCGGGAACAAGACATGTTCTGCCATCCACTGGGCATACCAACACCTGGGACCCCAGGAAGCGGGGTCCCAATGTAAAATGCTGATGCTTCAAAGAGGTAGGATAATAGAGCAGTTAAGAGCATAGAATCTGAGATCTTGACAGTGTGCAGTGAAGGGAGGGATGGAAATAAAGATTATGAGGAGCTGAGAGAAGTCAAGGCAAAGGCAGGGAGGAGCATGTAACACAATGCTAGGAGCCTGATACTATTTTCAGCTTATAAATAATAAAATCATGCCCAGAAGACTTGAGTATGACCTAGAACTCCTAGATCACAGTTTCCCAAAATTTCAGTTTGAGCAGAGGCCTACATCAATTCTACAGCACATGCACTTTCTCTACCCAAGGGTAGCTGTTAGCATAACTTGAAATGGCAAGAAGTTAGAAGAAAGAATTTTTTCTTTTTCTTTTTTTTTTTTTTAACAGCAAAGGCCATGGAAAGTTGGAGTCAGCAGAAAAGGGCATAATGAAATGTGCAGAAAATAAAGAGAAAGAATCATGAATAGGCCCAAATAGAGTAGCTATCACAATGGCTATTACAGAAAACAACAGGATTGATGAGGATGTACAAAAAATGGAATCAGCACACATGGTAGGTGGGAGTGCAAAAGGCTACTGAAAATAGATGGCTCTCAAAAAGAGCAACTACCAGTCCCAGATGTTGATAATGGGGCAAAAGAGTGATGTGGATCCTTGGGAAAGCCCCACGAGCTGCTTGCTTAGGGCAGAGGAGTTGATGGGGAAGGGACTGGGTACCCAAGAATGGGAAGACTCTGGATGGATGAAGGTAGAAGATAGAACATCAGTCAGGACTGATAGGATTCTTGCTGATCTGACTGGTTAACATTGACTTCCCCAGTTTTTTCCTTAAGTTAGGTAAGCAGGTGTTTCCTGGTACCTTATTCCAGTGTATGTAGAAGCCCACTGACATCTGAGTCTACTCTAGGCTCCTGTCTTAAATTAATTCCCGCTTCTGTAATAAGTGTTATTGATTAACCCTTAAATTAGAACTACTGGCCCTCCCTGGTGGCGCAGGGGTTAAAGCACAGCACTGAGAAGCTAAAGCCACTTCCGCATGAGTTCGATTCCCGCCTGCCCCAGAGGTGACCACATGGCGTGGTAGACCTCTCCTGACCCACCCACTGCTCCCCTCAGCAGTGTGCTTCGTCAATCTGCCTGTTCTATACACAACATGGTATAGCAATTCCATCTCTCAAGATTTACCCAAAAGAATTGAAAGCAGGGTCTCAACAAGATATCTGAATATCCATCATCACAGCAGCATTACTGAACAGCCAAAGAAAGGAGACAACCCAAGTGTCTACTGACAGATGAGATGGATGTGGCATATACATACAATGGAATATTATTCAGTTGTAAAAAAAGAAGGAAATTATGACATGTTATAATGTAGATAAGCCATGAGGGCATTAACTCAGTCACAAAAGCACAAATTTTAATCCACTCATATAAAGTACACAGAATGACTGGGTAGCCAATGGCAGGAGGTGGGCAGGGGTTGTGCAGGGACAAATAGTGTTAATGGGAACTGAGTTTCAATTCAGAAGAGAAAATTCTGTAGATGGATGGTGGTGCTGCTTGCACAACAAGGTGAATGAACTTAATGTCACTGAATTGTACACTTAAGAATGGTTGAGAGGGTAAAGTGTGTGTGTGTATGCAAGTGTGCATGTGTGTTTTATCACAATTTAAATATTTTTTAATTTGAATAAGCCAATTGGGTCACTATGTTCTCTAGGTCAAAGGACATCCTATCCCATCCTTCAGGGATTTCACTATCTGAGGGTATTCTCTGTATACGGGTATTGTACACAGAACAGTCAACAGCACAGAGCTGTGGGAAGTGGGGATAGAGGACAGCAGAAGAAGGACAGATTGCCATTATGTCCTATAAAACTGGCAAAATAATTTTTAAAGAACAACAAATCCAAAAGGAAATAAAGAGAACATTAAATTCTGGCTTCAATTACCAAAGGAAAACAACTCAGCAATTTCCTATCTTGAAAAAGGAGTCCTGTGAAATCTATATTGTCTTTTGGCTTACATACTTTTAACTGCTTTTATCCAAGTTCCAGTCACCCGCATAACCCTTCTAAAAGAGCAATGCTGAGTGGGAAAGAACCATCTGAAATTTCCATCCTTTTCAAATGCCTGAGAGCACTACAGCATGAGTAACTTTTTCCAAAGCCACTCAACCCCAGGGTTTTGAAATCCCCCCAAGTCAGGCTCCAGGAGCTGCACAAAGAAGTTCCCTGATGTGAACCTGAGAGAATCCCGTTGGGGGTCTCTCCAAGGGTCTGCTGATCTAGATACCACTAATCCACCATCTTGTACAAGCAACCAGTCAAGATGAGCAGACGTGAGAAAAGTGTTTCTCAAAGGTGGAGGTGAGAGGGAGCCGTTGGGCCCACGATGGCCCCGTTCTGCATCCATTTAAGCACACATACATCCTACATCCTGTCACACACAAACCCCAGTTAAGAATTCTAACTAGGAGCTGACAGTGTGGGATCCAGAGGGCACTTCAGAATGAGCCACAAGGATTACACAGTGGCTGCTCTGACATACTAGGAAGACCTCCAGTTCTTCACTACCAAGGTTTCCCTTTTCACTTTTTTTTCCTATATATATATATATTTTTTTTTTGAGGAAGTTTATGATGTCTCTTCAGACCAGAAATCATTTGTCACTTACATATCCTAGCTGAAACCCTACTCTGAGGTTTGTTCAAAAACCCAGCCCTGGCCCTCCCTGGTGGCGCAGCAGGTTAAAGCACAGCACTGAGAAGCTAAGGCCACTTCCGCATGAGTTCGATTCCCGCCTGCCCAGGAGGTGACCACATGGCGTGGCAGACCTCTTCTGAAACCCGCACGCTGCCCTCTCAGCCCAGCCCTGCCATGACATACACCCTGCAGTTAGGGAAGTGTTCTGAGGCTCTCAGATTTGAGAGGAGGACTTCTTCCTGATACTTAACTGCTTTCAGCTTGGAGAATGGCACTTTGAGCAGGCAGGAAGTCCAGAGTGGCCATGCAATGGAAGGCAGGAAGTGAGAATAAGCAAGCTTTTCAAGTTGGCGAGGAAAATCAGTGGTGCCTGCTCTTCTGTGTAAAGCCCATCTAGCCACAGAAAGGCTCAGGAGGAAAAGGAAGCTTCACTCAGGCTTCTCCATCTCCCACCACCTTGTACTCCATAATCGATCCTAAGGAGGAGAGCACAGGTATCTGTGTTCTCGCCATCATGCACAGCCCGGTTCTGCAGAATACTCACCTCCACCCCATCCTGCCCAGTGAGCTCTGAGATTAAAGGGAAGTAAAAGTAATTTGGAATAGAACCGGATGTCAACGGGTTTCTGTGTACACTGGAATAAGATGCCAGGAGACATCTGCTTACCTAACTTAAGGAGAAAATTTGGGGGAGTCATTGTTCACCAGCCAGATTGGCAAGATCCTCTTGGCCCTGACTCTAATGCTCTACCTTCATCCATCCAAATCCTCCCAATTCTTGGGGGTCTCAGCTCCTTTGTCCATCAGCTCCTTCACCCTGATCACTCAGTTCATGGGCTTTACCAAGGATCCCTATCACTGCCCTGTCCCAATTTATTAATGCCTACAACAGTACTGGTATTTACTGCCTTTTGTGTACATAGTGTTGCCAATTTATGTGATGCAGAGGCTTCCTGATGTCTTTATAATCCCCCAAATTCAAGTAGAGTGAGAAGGAATTCTAATACATATTGGCCACACACAGGATTCCCCATAGTCTGAAAATAGAGGATTCTCACAAAATCTTTTGTAAACTGAAATGATGTAAAGCCAAGAAGCAATTACCATTTGTTATTTATATAGAAATTTTTGAGCATTTCCAGACCCAAAAAAAAACATACCAAATCAACACATCAAACCTAAAATACACTAACATATATTAACGCCAAAAAAATACTATTTTCACTTGTGTAAAAACAAGCAAAAATCCTCTTCCTATTTCTTTTGGTTAGAGAAAATGGGCTAGAAGTAAAGCAGCATGACAAGAACTTAGATAAAGCAAGCACAGTTTAAGAAAGCAGGATACTCAATGAATTTACTTGGAAGATGCTAAACTTCCAAAACTCAAACTTAAAGCCTACACATGTTCATTTGGGCTTAGGCAAGTCACCTGACTACCCTATACCCCAATATTTGTAAGACCTTATGGGTAAAACTTGTGTGCCTCAGAAAGGGGATACACAAGAGCTTGGAGATGACTGCTAAGAGCAAACAGAATAGTCAGAGAAGAACACGAACATGAAGATTTTACAAAACATGACTTGGGTATAAATGTAGAGGTGAATCAAAAGTGAATATATTCTTTTCCTCCCAGGAATTTTAATCCTATTTGTCATGGTTAGGAACAAGACTTGTATAAAATGTTCAGGTTAACCAAAGATTTAAAATCACAAAAAAAGTTCCTTTAGATTAGCTTGTTTTTAAATCATCCAAATTCAGTAATATGCAGTAAGTGCAAAACACAACATCCATCTCGGGTATCTCAGAGTGCACTGGAGCATTCGGAAATTCCTTCAGGTCATCATAAGAAACATCTAGTGAGCAAGGTAAGAGCTGGTTCAGAATAAATCAACCTTTGATGCATTTCCATTTTAATTGTGTAATGCACTACAATGAAACAATTCCTTACTGAACACAAAATACTGTTTGGGGAGGCAGACAGCACCATCCCTGCTCCCAAATTATTCAAATGAGGTAAGTCATGAGACAGAAATTGTCTCATGACAATTTGGAGGTAAGTCATGAGGCAGAAATTGTCACAGAAGGGTATGTACAGTGTACATGTACTACTTCAGTCACAGAAGGAGAATTCTGTTTGAAATTAAACTAATGAAGTAACCAGGTTAACCCAGTTGATTTACCTGACAGATCTTTACTCTTCAGCTATACAGAAGAGTCCATGTCTCCAAAGCACTCCTTAATTTATGTGCCATCCCCAAAACCACTTCATGTGATTAGGGAGAATTGCAGTGCAAGCACTTTCCATGGGACAAAAGACTCTAACAAGCAAACATAAGCTCAAGAACTCCCCACCAGCCTAGTCAAAACTTAGGTCTAAGCAGTAGCTTGAGACCTCTGTCCTGTCCCACCTCTTCTGCCTACCCTGATCTCACTCCTTCACCCTTCACGGCCATTACCCTCAATCAATTTCCTGCATGTTTCATTACTTTTTGGTGTCTGCCTCAAATAGGACCCAAAGGAGGTCAACCACAAACATGGGGGTCATGCCTTTTGGGTTTTTCCATCTTTGGAGGTACAGACAAGTAATCGAGTAATCACAGAGAAATACTGATGAGGTGTTGAAGGTCACCATTCATAGTCAGATTCATATGACAGGGCCCCTGGCATTGGTCAACTGAGTAAGATTTGGTTGAGACCTGGCAGATGACTGGGACTCACAGAGGTCACAGAAGACATTTCTAAAAAGAATCTGAGAACACGGCCTGTTGGAGGAGAGGCTCAGAAGTGCCTGGTGATGGACAGGAGATAAGATGGAGCTAGACACTACCATGCACATAGGCAGCATCGAGGTTTGACCCTTGTGCTAGATAGAATAGGAAGACTCAGAGGGACATTTAACAGAGGAGAGGCATAACCTGATCATATATTTCAAAGTGATCAGCCTGTGGAGAACAAAGCAGAAGGAGCATGATCAGGAGGCACCAAATAGAGGGCAAAAGTGGGGAAAGTGAGTGTATGGTGCACATGGTGGCCTGGTGTTTTATGGAGGTGAGGTCACTGCATGAGAAGGAAAACTGATATTCTGGCATATATGCCCATGCTATGCTCACAGAACATATTGAATCAGGACTTCTGTAAGTTGAGGTAAAAGGAGCATAGTTTCTTCTTAACATCCTAGAGAAGTCCCCTACCTTCCATCAAACTCCCCCAAGCATTATTTAGACACATAAATACTTTGGGCCATTAACCTTTCAACAGAAAACCCATTACAAAGTCATCCTAACTAGTTCCACAGATGTCTTCATTTTTAAAGCACTGTTAGTGTACAATGTCTTTCTTTTAACTTGTTATCTTCCACTATAAAACATACAACGATACATAGTCAGTTTCCCTTACTATCCAAAAGGAAGCATTCCTAAAACCAAGAAGCAATCAACATTCCACTCAATTACCAAAAGTTGAGTGTTCCCAGATGTGAATAACACACCAAATGTAGGATATCACTCATACAATAAAAACAGGGATGACACGAAACACACAGCCTATAGAAAGCAGGTCCCAGGGAAAGATCCTAGTGGGGTCTCTCTTGCTGCTTATATACTGGCTGCTGCAAAACCAATGATGAATGCTTTCATATTTATTTTTTGTGTTTAGCTGTAAAACAGAAAATTCTCTTGATATTTATTTTGTTTGCAAAAACAGGGACTAATGTCAGTGTTTTATAAAAGGGAAATGGCAGAGCACAAAGTTTCAAAAAGCAGGGGATATCCAAGAAGCCAACAACATCCTCAACAACCTAGGCTAAGTCTGGCTTAAAATTAAAAGTCCAACAGGAAGCACATTTTCAACAGCACCATCTATGTGCATGAACATGGTGTGTGTGTGTATGTCTGTGTCTGCCTATGCAAGCTCACAAGAACATGATATGTGAATATGTATGTTGGTATACAAACATTTATATAGAATGTAAATAGGAGGGAAAAAAGCCCTCCCTGGTGGCTCAATGGGTTAGGATGCAGCATTGCAAGCAAGTCACAGGGGCTTCAGTGTGAGTTCAATCCCCACCCCAGAGGTAACCCACATGGTGTGGCAGACCTCTCCTGTCTCGCCTGCTGCTCCCCTCAGCAGTGTACTTCATCAATCTGCCT
>NW_004567131.1:2821371-2824935 GCF_000260355.1 Condylura cristata
CAGGCCAATAAAATAGTCACCACAGACACTTGCACTGGACCTGCTGACAGCTTGCATTCTAAACTGACACTCTCCATCCCTCTGAAAAGCAGATTGTTTTCCTAAACCTGATTATTCACCAGCTGCTCTTGGTGAACTCAGTCACTTTATCCTGCTCAAGCATTTCCATAATCTTCAAAGCAGCATGCACTGTAGGTACAGATGCCAACATGCCTGTAAGGCCCAGCACTCTTGCTTCAGGGAGTTCTGTGAAAGCTAAGCTCTGTTCTCCACCAGCCTCCTGGTCACCCAAATGCAAGATCTTTGACTCCTCACTTGCAGACACCACTTCTTATCATAGCATCAGTTAAATTGTGATTTAATGGTCTACAGCTCAGCCCTGAGACATTGAAACTGGAAAACTTACTCTGTTCAGAACATAGGGGGCAGGAAGAAAAGCAAAGCAACAGTAAATCCAGCATAAACTGGTCAGCAGAGAGTGACACAAGCTATGCAAATTCTGTTAGCCGACAAATTCCAGATGGAAGGGAAAGCTCTGAAAAATCAGAAATTCCATGCTGACTTATGTTATGACCTCCCTTTTTTGTATAATCCTAATATCAAAATATTCTGAGCAACCATCAGTTTACAACTGGATTGCCTTAGCTTCATAAGGCTGCGGCCTGGCCCAGGCAAGCAGGCGCTGACCCAGAGTGGGAAATTCCTCTTGAAGTCAAAGTAATTTTACAATTGGCTGATTAATAAAAACAATTGGCTGTTATAGCAAAATCAATATTGTAAAACTAGGCAGTACTAGAACATGTTAAAAGTAACCAGAGTTCTTTTACTGCCCAGACGAGAACCCAAATCCCATCACTCTACTATCTTACTTAAGCTGTCTATTGTTTAATCTTTAAATGAGGAATTTTACTAAAGTTCTTTTAGTGATTGATTTACAAGAAAACTTCTCCACCCTAGTCCTCGACCTTACTTTACCCTCTTTCACCTACAGGATGTCTCAGTGAGAATGAAGGTCATTAAATAGTAATTGGGGTTAAAGGGACTTTATTTTAGCTAATTATTACTTAGTAAATATAGAAATGTTAGTCTTAAATTTTATGAATTTATGTACCTGTTTTAACTTTAATAGATTGATTTTAAGAATAATGTTATAATCTCAGCTGAAGGCCAATACAACCCCAAACTGTTCTTAGGAAAAAAAAAGATGATTATGATCTCTCTGCTCAACTCATATGCTAATGTTATCCCACTGCTTGCTTGTAATGTATAAATAAACTTCTGCTGAGACCAGAGCGGGAAGACTTGTACCCAACTCTGACTCCTGTGTCTTTCTTGTGCCCGCTGCCCTTTTCCCCCTTTTAGGATCTTCACTCACTATCGCCGCTCCCATCTTTAAGACTCTGCCTGTTCTACCCTCCAGACAGCCAGTGGCTGGGCCAGTCCCTGACAAGAGGGGACTCCAAGGTGACAATCCACTTCTTAAACTGAGCAGTTGCTACCTGGGTGCTGATTGTATTACCATTCTCAAACAGCCCATGCAAATGTATTTATAATTACTTAGTGAAAGGATAATTTTATACATGCATATTTACTTTATAGCTATGAGGCAGTTTATGATAAATATTCGCATTTATGGTCTCTGCCCTCAAGGGGCTCACTGTTCCGTGGAGAAGCATATTTACCAACAAGCAGATGCACACTGGACATGAGCAACTCCATCATCAGAGGCAGGGTAAGACCTCGTGAAGGAGCTGACCCTGCAGCTGAACTTAAAAGATGAGGCTACAGTGGGCAAAAAGAAGGGTAAAGCCATTGCCTGTGGAGGGAGCAGCAAGGGGAGAGGAACGGCGGTATGATTCAGAATGGCTGAGGGCAGGCAGGTGGAGATGAGGCAGACAGCAGGCTGTGAGCAGGTGCAGGGGCTTACAGGTGAGAGATAGAGACTGGAGTGGGGCTGAGTGAGGTCATGTGCTGGAGAGAAGAAAGTTGGAAACAAAGGGTATACATGCCGAAAAGCAGGGAGAGCTAGTAATGCTTCCAAAGTTGGACTTTGGGAAGAAGAGAGGGCTTGAGAAAGAAGTGACCAGAAGAAATGACCCAAAGAAACCACCAGTGATTCCAGGAAATGTTGGCTGGAGACATTACTAGATCCACATGCAGCTGCTCTGTGTCCAGTATTGCTCTTTATAGTGAGGGCACCCTTGGTGTTCATTGTCCTCGGTTTGAGCTCTTCAATAGATACACTGAGACTCTGGAGTAGTGGTTCTAAAACTGCACATTGCAGTCAGCCAGGTATCCTTTAAAAATTCCAAAGTCCAAGCCACACCCCCTGACTGATGAGGTCATAACTTTGGGGAGTAAGACTCAGGTCTGGGTGGCTCTTGAAGGCCCCCCCCCGCCATGTGATTCCAATGGGGGCTAGAGCTGGGAACCTCTGCTTTAGAGGAAATTTCTATTTACTTGGAATTCAAACGTTTCGTTAACTTGATGGTGATGTGCAGATATTGTTTCTTTGCAGATTCTCCTCTCTCCCCCTACCACTTATGTGTGTTGGAACTTGACTTTATCTGCTAACTGCCACATGTGCATAAAATGGGGTCTATATATATTTAAATTGTCCCATGGGTCTAAGTCTTCAATCACACATAGAATTTCCTCTTTCAATCAGACAATGGGAGGCAGGAATCCCACAACGTGACCTCCCAGGAAGAAGGGGCAGGAGGCAGACAACTGCTGTGCAGTCTCATTTCCCTAATCTTCAGCAAGGAGCAGTGGGTCCAACAACAGTTCAACATTCAACCCACTATGATTTTTATGGGCTAAAACTCATGCCTGCAACATGCAGTGAAAGACCCTGGATTGGATGCTGAAATAAAGAAATTAGTGGGGAATGAACTGAAATCCAACAAGATCTGCTTTTTTGGTTCATTGTACCAATGTTCTTCTTCTAGTCTTAATCACTGTACCACAATTAAATGAAGTGGAAAATAGGTGAAGGAAATGCTGTATTATCTTTGCAAATCTTTAAGCATCCCAAAATAAAGTTTAAATATCTATTATTTTTTAAAAAACAAACCTGTGCACAAGTTTATGTGCAGCTAATCTTTGACAAATGAACAAAGAATATACAATGGAAAAAAATAAAGTTTGTTCAATAAGTAGTGCTGGGGAAACTGGGATGCTACATGCAAAAAAAAAAAAAAATGAAACTTAGATCACTACCTCGCACCATGCACAAAAACCAACTCAAAGTGGATTAAAGACCTAGACACATGAATGGAAAACATAAAATACCTGGATGCAAAGATGGGCAAAACACTATACAACATGCACCTCAGTAACATCTTTAAAGAAGTAGCACCCAACACAACGATAGTGAAAGAAAGAGTAAACATATGGGACTACATCAAGTTAAAGAACTTCTGTACAGCAAAAGAAACATAAAAAAAAAAAAAAAAAAAAAAAAAAAAAGCAGACAGCAGACATCCCACCGATTGGGAAAAAATTTCCTCACACAGTACTAACAATAAAGGGTTGATCACAAAGATATACAAAGAACTGATG
>NW_004567131.1:2825165-2922745 GCF_000260355.1 Condylura cristata
GATGTGGAGAAAAAGGAACTCTCCTGCACTGCTGGTGGGAATGCAAACTAGTACAACCACTATGGAAAACTGTTTGAAGGTTTCTCAAACTGCTAAAAATGGAGCTTCCATATGACCCAGCAATCCCACTCCTAGTTGTCTACTCAAAAGACACAAAAATGCTGATTCAAAAAGACACCTGCAGGCTCTCCCTGGTGGTGCAGCAGGTTAAATTATAGCACTGCAAGCAAGCCACAGCCACTCCAGTGTGTGTTCACTCTCCAGCCCCGGAGGTGACCCACATGGTGTGATAGACCTCTCCTGATCCGCCCGCTGCTCCCCTTACCTCCTCGATTTGCCCGTTCTGCTCCACACTCTGTCTCTGGTGAATCCTCTCACCCCCTGCACCTCTGGCCTATACCCCAGTTCAACAGGAATAAATAAATCTTTTAAAAATATTTTTTAAAAGACACCTGCACCCCCATGTTTATTGCTGCTTTATTTACAATAGGAGAGACATGGAATTAACACAAATACCCAAAGTAGATGACTGGATTAAAAAGATGTGGTACATATACACGAGGGAATATTACTCAGCAATCAAAAAAGATAAATGCATGCCTCTTGCAGCAACATGAATGGAGCTGGAAGGAATCATGCTTAGTGAAATAACTGAGAAAGAAAAAGAAAAATATCAGATGGTTCCACTCACAGCAAGAACATAAAGGATCAGGGGGGGAAATAATAATAACAATAATGAACAACTATATTCCAGAGATATTTTATGGAGGTGGAGGGGGGAATGGGCAGGTAAAGTACACATAATTATGGTGATGGCACGCAGGTGATTTGGTGATGGGAAGTCCATGGCAATTACAACTGAGATGGAAAAAACACAAAATGATGTAAAAATAACTACTGTAATATTTTTTTAAATGGTACACACACATGCACCCATGACTTATGAACCTATATTTTGCCATAGTAAAATGAATGAAGTGAGGCTCAGGAGTTGAATTATCAGCTGTCACTTCTGAATGAATGCTGCCTCTCTGCCTTCTTCATTGTCCTGCCTGTAAAATGGGACTCTAGTTCATGGAATTGCTGGGAAAAGACCTAAGAGCATAAATTTCACTATTCTATACCATCATACTATGCTGGACACAAAGTAATTATTCAGAAAAAATTTCATTTTCAGCTCAGGAATAAATATAAGAAATTTCATCCTGAAATAAAGGCACCTGGAGTCAGAGTTCAAGGCAATGACAAAGCAGATCAGCATCAGCTCTCATTTAAGCCATTCTTGCTACTGATGAGATTTTAGGAACCCAGAGAGATCTGTACACACACACACACACACAGTGGTACATGGATACTTGACTTCGGCTTTCTTGTTGACCTATACCTGCTCCACTCTCTGATCTGACACTGTGTTTTTTTCTTTCCTAAGTCTGTATCTCCATTCTGTAGTTGAAGTAGGTAGCTCAGGAATTTAGCATCAAGAGATTCATAAGCCATATGAAAGGGTCTGTTCCAAGATCACAGAACAGCCTTCCTCCCCTGTGCTATTAATTTTTATAAATGATTGTCTTTTTCTTTTCATGTAAAGTGCTACTTGAAAATCTGATCGCCATCTGAACTCCCTCAAGAGTGCTGCTAGCTACAGATGGGTGTTTCTAATGAATTTTTTAACTGCTGCCCTAATAAAATATGGATGAACCAGAAGGAGCCCTCTCTATAGCTGTTATTTCTAAATAACTAAACAACTTAAGTTTCTGTTCTTATTTTTGCAGCAAAGAGCTGCAAACTCTCGCATCCACCCTAACAAAAGATAGCTTTTATTCATGCTAGTCCATCTGTAAAGTTCAGTTACCTTTTTAATGCCATATTTTATGCATAGGCTTATTTTCATAGCTTTCTAAATGCTCCGCTTTGCATGCCAGATTTGAGAAGTGCTTATTAAAAAATGATCCCAATTGTCAGCACTTCACATGTAAGTAGTTCCTAGAGACTAGAACATCTTTCAAGGAAGTCCCTACTTTGCACTAAATTTTTATAATACTCAGAATTTAAGCCCACATCAAAGGCTTCTGCTAAATTCCTGACCTTAAAAATGATATAATTATTGCATTGCAAATGTCCTATTGATGGACCTACTACAAAACAATAGGAAATTCAGTCATTTTTCCTCATTTCTATACAGGACCACGGTACAATGTTGTGAGGGAAGAAAAGAGAAATCAGCATTCCAGGATTCCTGTGTTATAAAGAACTGTACCCTGTGCTATACCACAGAGTAACCTGTAGTTTAAATGGATCTGTGATGCAAGGAAACATTCTATAATACAATATGATTGTGTTTTGTCTACACTTGAGAGTTCTTCCTTCCAAAACTTCTCTAATCTCACTGCCTATTGAGATAATATACATAGCTTCAAAGTTTTAAGGGGCTATGACTATATCTACAAAGTCCAAAGCTTTCTGAACTGATTCAAACGCCAGAAGTATTTGGAGTTGCTGATACCTAGGCAGGAGCTCGACTGGAACTAACCTTTGCACTACTTATAAGTAAAGAGTATGCTTAAGCATTAATACTTCACAAAAAAGTACAGTGGGGAATGCTTTGGATATTTAAGAAGAACAAACTATTTTCAAGTGCCCGTTTACATTCAAATGGTACAAACTAATTATAAAGGGTTCTTGTCTCTTCTTATCTTCCTAGTGCCTCTTCTCTATGGAGTCGCTGTGAACAAAGCAATACATTTTACTGCTAAGAATAGCCTCCACGGATGCTTTGATGTTTAAATATCTGAAGTGTGCTTTGGTGATAGCAATATGTTCCTACACTGTGGGAAGCAGCTAAACATTCTCACTAAACTCCTTGTGAAAGCTTTTGTTCCCCAAATGGTATATTTTATTATCTTAAATTACTGAAGCAAGACACTGGTGTCTCTACCAGTCGCTACTATCAGGTAGCTATCACATCAACCCTCAGGTCAGGGCCATCTGCCAGAGCCAGCAAAGAACCCAGTGTAGCTGTTCTCCCATGGACTGGAATTCTGAATGGTGGTGACACCCTCTACATAATACAGCTGGGCACAGATCAGCCCAAGCTAGGTCACTGGACCTATCAGGAACCAACCAGGAGAGATCCACACATGCCAGGCTTACCTAGGAGGTGAGTGCATGGCAAAAACTGCCTCTCCTCTTCACCAGCAAGCTCGTGAACCGGTCCCCAACTAACTCTCCACTAGAAGAGTAACAAGTGTTCAGCCTCCCCGAGTAACAAGACTTGAAGGAATCAGAAAGACTTTCTAGGAGAGATCAGCCTAGGTTTAAATCCACCTCTGCCCTTTGTAGCTCTAGGACAAGTCAGAATATACCATCACCCGACCTTAGCTTCCTGCTCTGTGGAATATGAATCATCTCTTTTTTGTAAGGGGGTTCCCCAGAGGACCTGTGCTCTGAGCCACTGGCCACACTGCCTTCTCTCAGCATATCCATGATCTTGCAGCTGCTGAAATCCACACCCATAACAGAGTGAACGTCTCCACAGGCAAAGCGGCAGGCCTGCCCAGGAGACGGAAAGCTTCCGACTATTCTCATGACTTCCTGGGCCTAGGAAGACATAAACAACACATTCGCCTCTTCGCCTCACTGTTTACAGCTGCAAGCTGATCAGTCCTCTCTGTTAACAATCACTCTTCATGTGTACTCAGTACCAGTTTCTTATTTCTGATCTCACTACAGCCCTGCCTTTCTGAGATGAGAGCCATGGCACCTTGAATGACTTTCCCCTCTGCATGTATGTGTGTGGGGGTAGAATCTTTCATCAGTTATTCAACAGTCTGTTTCAGAATTAATTTTGTTCTGCATTTTTTTTTCTTTTTTAAAATCTTCTCATAGTCCTAAGAGAATAGAATACAGTGAAAATAAATGGGTAAACATAAAAGCATAGTTCATGGAAAAAGCTATCAGGAAAATATCAGACAACCTGGCAAGTAAAAAAAAACTCCTGAAATTTTTAATAAAGTAAAAATTTCCCCTAGAGCTCCAGAAATCCTCTCCATGTCCATACCTTGGCCAAGCACTTTTAAAATCTCATTTTCCTTCAGGGAGGGATTCAGGGGAAAGAAGAGATATTTAACATACTCTATAAACACTCAAAATCAGGGTTTTCTTCCCTTTCTCCCTTCATTTTCCTGTTTCGTCTGTGGGCTATTTTATCACCCACTGGCAACATCCAAAGGCCTATTTCTTTTTTTTTTTTTTTTGAACGTTTGTAATAGAGAAAACCAACTGACTAAGCTAAGTCTGTTTTTCACTAGAATGGGCTTTAAACTGGAGCTAGCACTCGCTTAGGGAATACAGCTTCCTTTGTTCACAGGCTATTTTGAAATAAATGAGGCGATCCTGAGTAATAAATTGGCTTGAATTCACTTATTAAACTCAGGGAACATGAAAAGGAGACCTGTAGATTGCTGGGGTGGCCTCTCAGAAATCTGTGCAAATAGGAGCCATGTCAACAGACTAGAAACACACAAATAACCCTCTCATGTTCCAAATGGGGAAACAGGTTGTTCCTATAAAT
Source organism: Condylura cristata (assembly GCF_000260355.1). NCBI lineage: Eukaryota > Metazoa > Chordata > Mammalia > Eulipotyphla > Talpidae > Condylura > Condylura cristata. The sequence goes on from NW_004567131.1 coordinate 2,829,736, forward strand.
TGAAGTCCAGGGATTACAAACAGTATGCACACAGACAAGACACCAAATAAGTGTCAGAAGGTTAAAGATGAAGTTATTTGTGAGCACTTATAAATGAAAAAAGCCTGCATGGGCTTAGAAGAAATAAATCACGGCATACTAACTTTGCTTTACTTAAACTGGCAATAAGAAAAGGGGAAATATGATAGCATTTATTGAGAATTCTACTGTAAGCCAGGCCTGGTAAGTTAGGGGTAAGGTGTAAGTCAGGGGTAAGGTAATGGACACAAATATCTGAACTTTGCCCAGAAGGTTTGAGAAAGTATTTCCTGATTTCTTTGTGTGACAGTAAAGGTTAGAAGCTGGAGAGGTCAGACAGACAGGTGGAGTAGTAGCTGGTGACTTGACAGTTCTAGGCCAGAGTCCTGAAATTTGAATGGAGAGTTCACTAGAGGGCAGGCCCCAGCTCCCTGACACTCAACCTTCCCTTTGTCCTCTCCTGTTTAATAATGGAACACAGCATCAAGACCTAAATATGTCTCAAAGGGATGAGACTCCCATAACAGCTGTATATTGACAAAGGAGAAGTAACTGACTGAGACAATGGGAGGACTAGAACACACCTGCAGAAACTCACAGCTACTGGGAGAATCCAGTTCATAGAGAAACAATGTCCCAGAGTGGACTAGGAAGCAAGACAAGCCCTGAAGGATGAAGGTAAGACAAAGACAAAGTCTTCAAGCAGTGAGCATCTGAAGGATGCAGACCAATGGCACATAGGTACGTTCTAGACAATCCAATGGCACATGGGTACCTTCAGCCTCCTCAAGAAACCTCTGAACTGAGGAAATGTTAAAAGAAAGCATGTATATGAGTGAAAAAAATTATAAAGAGCATATAAACCTTATAAAGTGAACTATCTTCTTGCAGTCAAAAATCAACCTACCACTGTTTTCATATGAAACTCTCCTTCTTACCTATATCCCCTTCTCTGAGAATGAAGACTAGCAGCTACAGAAGCCCCAGAGCAAAGGTGAGATTGGGACAAAAGGTAGCATGAGGACCCCGAGGGCCCAGCAACCATGGAGGGTAAGCAGATGTGCCCTTTTTTGTGAGGCAGATCAAGAAGACAGTATCAATTGTGGTGGTTAGGATTAGCTTAGTGACCAATGAGCAATGTGCTCAGGTGTTTGTGTGATTCTACACCAAACACACATAAGCTGTACACAGCACGGGGTTCTCAACTTTCACCATCAATTACATCTTTTTTTTTTTTTTAAGATTTATTTATTTGTGCATACAGAACTGGGGTACAGGCCAGAGGCTCAGGGGCGGTGAGAGGCTTCACCGGAGACAGAGTGGGGAGCAGAACAGGCAGATCCACGAAGTACACTGCTGAGGGGAGCAGCGGGCGGGTCAGGAGAGGTCTGCCACGCCATGTGGTCACCTCCGGGGCAGGCGGGAATCGAACTCATGCGGAAGCGGCTTTTAGATTCTCAGTGCTGTGCTTTAACCCGCTGCACCACCAGGGAGGGCCCCTCAATTACATCTTTTAAAAAGAGATATTTGAACCCTCCCTGGTGGCTCAATGGGTTAAAGCGCAGCAGTGCTACAAAGCTGTCTGCTGCTAACTCAGCATGAGTTTGATCCCCAACTAGGGAGGCGACCCACATGGTGCAGCAGACCTCTCTTGTCTCGCCCACTATTCCCCTGTCAGTCTGCCTGTTCTACTCCCCATTCTGTCTCTGGTGAATCCTCTCACCGCCCCTGAACCTCTGGCCTGAATTCCAGTTCTGTGTGCATAAAGAAATAAATCCTTAAAAAAATAAAAGAGAGAGAGATTCTTCCAAAAGACAAGAAACAACAAGTGTTGGCAAGAATGTGAAGAGAAGGGAATCCTTATGCACTGTTGGTGGAAATGTAAATGTGCAGCCATTATGGAAAAACACTAGAATTTTAAAATTAGAAATTCCATATGGTCCAGTCATCCCACTTCTTCATATTAACCTGAGAAATTCAAAAATACAGCTGCACCCCCCATGTTTACTGCAGCAGTATTTTACAATAATCAAGAGCTACAAACAAGCTAAAAGCCCACTGACAAATGACTGGGTAAAGAAGATATGATACACACATAGACACAAACACACATACACAATGGAAAACTACTCAGCTATTTAAAAAAAGATGAAATCTTGCCACTTACAACAACACTGATAGACCTAGAGAAGTTTCTGCTTAGTGAAATAAGTCAGAGGAAAAAAGACAAATACTGTATGATTTCAGTTATATGCATCATAGAGAAAGCAAACGGCCTACGGCCATACCACCCTGACCGCACCTGATCGCGTCTGATCTCAGAAGCTAAGCAGGGTCGGGCCTGGTTAGTACTTGGATGGGAGAAACCAGATGACTAAGCTAGACAAAGCCAAAACAAACTTTTAGACTACAATATAAAGTTAGCAGTTACCAGAAGGAAGAGGGAAAAGAATGAGTAAATCAGGTAACAGGGGTCAACTGTATTGTGATGGATATAAATGGACATTTAGCGGTGAACTTACAATAGTATGACTATAAATCAACATTTGTTGATGCACACTTTAATGTTCCAATGCAGTATTTCTTCAATAAAAATACTATTGTAAAAAATTAATAAGTGTAATTCTTTTCAATCTTTAATCAGCTTTGTTTTAAATCCACCAATCCAGAGATTATGCTTGTGGGCACATTGTCAATTACACAGCCAAACTTGGTAAAGGGTCAGACAAGATTAAAATCACACAGTCAGTTTGAATGAATGGAAGCAGTAGTGAAGTAGGCCAATAGTTCATCAGGGATACTCCACAAACCCTCACTCTTGGAAGGTAAATTTTATATCTTTGCTAGTGGTTTGACAGTACAGAATTTCCTCCCTCCAGTGTTGTCACTGTAGTTAGAAGGTGATTTTTATGGTTATTTTTGGAATCTGGCATTAGGCATATATAGGTATAATGGCTATACTTTCATTTAACTATGTTCTTAGTAGCTATAGATAAATGGACTATACACTAATTTAACCATGTTCTTAATAATCACAGGCATAGTGGCTAAAAATGTGTCTTCACTGTGCTCTTAACTGTATAGCTCAACTATATACATACGGCCACAATGGCACAATGCTATTTTTCTTACAACATCCTTTGGAGTTTAGCATTATAGATCCAACAAATGCTCCAATGCCCAACAAAGGGAGCTTCTTTGAGGGCATGGCAGACCACTGAGCCGAGATTGCATACCTAAGTCAGATCCACCTGATGATGAACATAGAAAATCACTTCTGTGCACTTCAGTTAGTTTTGTTTAAATGAGGTAAGACAAGAGAAAACACACTGTAAACTGTAAAGTGCTATAAAAATGAAATGGTTTACAAATGCTATTTTCTAATATTTGTTATTGTAGCAGCCTATTTACTACCCATGATAGTTCTCCCCCACCCTTCTCCCAAACAGTAAGGCATTACAATATACCTAATAGATGCAAACTAGACTTTTTTTTATTTATACATATAAGAACTGGGGCGTAGAACAGAGGTGCTGGGGGGCGAGGGAGTGAGAGGGTTCAACAGAGACAGAGTAGGGAATAGAATAGGTGGATCTACTGAAATACACTGTTAAGGGAAGCCCCAGACAAGACAGTTCCCTGGCCAGCGATCAATCAGTGATCAAACTAATAATCGAATGTCTGGTGGCTGGCAAAACTTAATAGTGCTGAGCCGTTCTAAGACACCACGAAGGCCTAGATGAAAACTAGAAAATTCAGGGGATTTAAAAATAAATGTCAAATACTCGTTTGATGAATTTAACATAATCTGATGAACACTTAGTCATTCAATATTCACTGAGCATCTATTAAGTGTTGGAAATGTTCTAAGCTCTTAACATAGTTTATGTAACTTAACTTTCACCAAAACCTACTAAGTTATTATTATCACTGTTTTTAGAAAAGATTACTGAGCTCATAATAGATACATAATTTGTCCAAAGCTACCCACCTGCTTAGTGCTGGAGCCAGAACTGGACCTCAGGAAGCTAAGCCTCTTACTCAGCCTTAATCCTTTCCTGCAAGCAACAGGCATTGGCTTGGTGTGTGAGTCTGGGCTAAATACAGATCTCTGAGCACATGGGACTAAAAGTTTCTTTGGTGAAAAGCCTTCCACATTTTCTGACTCTCAGATGTGAACTGCTCAGTGACGTTACTCACTATCTATGAAATAGTTAACCTATAAGAACTAGATTACTAGGAGCTCTAAGAGAAACTCAACTCAACAATAATGTCCAAATGTATCTACCTTGCATGATTTACAAAGTTTTTTAGACAAAAGGTTTCCAAATTGAAAATGTGCTGAGGCCTATTTGGCTTCAAGCAGAGATGCCTAATGCAAGATCTTCCCTTGTGAATAGCATTAGATTTAATCTGACAACCACACAAAATGTATCGGTTACATGAAAGGGATAGAAAGCCTCTGGAGAAAGAGATCAGTTCAACTTGAAGTTAGAAACTGGCCCCAAAAAGGGAGTTTGGGTGAGTGAGCTCCTCGCCATCAATACCCAAGAGATGGGCTGGGAATAGCAGTAAAACATTAAAGATATGAATTATTTAATTTATTGTTATTAGAATAGATTCTATTTCATACTTAAGACCATGTTACTCTCACCCACATTCAGTTGTCTTTCTTGAATGGAAATAAATTAAAGCCAATAGGTGCTTGATCTTGGGGTAAGCCCCAGGGAGAACCACATGCTCACTCATCACCCTTACTTATGACTTTAGAAAGGAAAGAGGTTGGCAACTCTGCTCCAAACTAGCTGAGTATGGCTTGAGTAGGGGATCACATACATCAAAATCATCAAAATCAGTAGGGAGGCCTGTGAAGATGCAGATTTCTGAGCTCTTCCCCAGTCCTCCCAAACCTAGAGTAGAAAGTCAAGAAATGTGACTTTTGATATGTTTTTCAGAAGTCTATGGCACTTAATTAGTACAATAATCAAAAGGCAGGCAAAATGGGCAGGGCTTCTAGAAATACAGTACTAATAAGATTACAAGGGTGGTATTCTGAGCGGTAGAGATTTCCAAAGGGCATGAGCAAAGGGAAATAGAAGGGAAATAACAAGGAATGAGTACAACAGAATCAGGAAGCAGTCATAAATATGTCAAAAAGACAAAGGCCAGAATAAGGACAGCAAAAAGATGTGCTTCAAACCAACAGACAGACAAACCTGGGCAAGAAAGTCAAACAGGCAGAGACAGATCCAATAAGCTGGGATATATTAGTAGCAGGTATGGGTGAAGACAGAGCAGAATTACAGCTCAAATTTTCAGCCTCATCTCTATTAAAGAAAATTATCTTCAGATTAAAAGGATAGGGATAGCATAATCTAGGAGAAAATAAAGCCCCCAAAAACAAAACAATAGAAAGAGAACACCTCTTCATTTCAAATGAATACATGTCTCCACATAATGCTGTATAAATTATGACCCACTGCCAAAAGAACTAATGAGCATAACCACGGACTATGTTATAGGGTACAACTCCCACCAACGGGGTAGAAGTACCACTGCGTGATGGGTAATGATGGGAGTGGGCATCGTGTTTTTCCATTGCCGGCATCTCATACTCCCTGGATTACAACTCACAAATGCCATTACTAGGCTTCCTGAATGAAGCTGCTAGGAAAGGGGGAAGGTGCAAGGGGGATATACGTTGGTGGGAAGTGGGAGGAAGAAGGAACAAGAGGAGAGGCTGCTCCTGGTCCTTCGTCCTGGCAGCTGTAGTGTTCACCCGCCAGGCTCTTGCGAGGCATTGGCAGTGGTCATCTTGACAGCTCATGGTGGGTTATCCAGCTTGAATGGTGCATTGTGAATTTTGGGTACTCTCTTTTCTCCCAGCTTCCTGCGCCCTGCCCAACTTAATACTTGTTTTTTCCTGTCTGTAATCTATTCTCCTGGCAGATCAGCTCCAGGCCCTGCTTAATCAGCTGGGTGTTTGCCTATGAGGGAATGGGTGATTTTGAAGTTTGACTCTGAGTCTGTTATTTTAAATCCTTCTTCTGCTCTCTCTTTGAGCACACTAAACGTCAGCTAATTGGTCTTTATGGACACAGATGCTATAGGCTCTCAGAAGTGGCGACATGGATTTTTTCCCTTAACAGTTTGGAGTTTGTAGGCACCCCTTGGTTTTGCCCAGTATCAAATATGCTCAGTAAGGTTTGGAAAATCATGACCTTACCAAAAAACAAAGATTGGCAAGTTCTCCGACTTCAAGAAGGGAAAAGGTAGACTCTCAAGGATAAACCAAATATATTCTAAGTGAAATTCTAATGTCAATACTACATAAAAACTTAAACAAATGTGCTATGATCAAAACAAACCAAGCATCCTCTGGGACAAGAGGATGGAAAAAAGACAAGTTAGCAGCTCTTCTGTGGACCATTGAAATGAACAAATCATAAGAAGTTGAGGAGATGTAATTGGAAATATATGATCACATGGCATATTAATTTACTAGGCACTAACATATAGTTGTTCTCTTGAACAATGTGGGGTTTGGTTAGGAACACTGGACCCCCATTAAGTAAAAAACCTATATTTGATTCCCTCAAAACTTAACTATAGTCCTCCCTTGGCATCCAAGAGGAATTTATTTCATTATACATAATGGACATCCTTCCCTCAATCCCTTATTCCCAACTTATCAAAATCTGAGAATGTGATAAAGATGTGTAATGGTCAGCCTTCCATATCTGTGGGTTCTGCATCAGCAGATTCAATCAACCAACATCCACAGTTGGTTGAATCCATACATACAGAACCTACTGTGAGCCTATACAGTTCAAACCCGCTGTTCAAGGGTTAACTGTAAACTATTTATTATGTCAGGCACTTTTACAAATATTTTATAATTATTAATTTAACTCATTCTCATTAGCAGTCCTATTCCTAGAACCATCCTACAGGTGAGGAAAAATAAGTTACTGAGAGGTTATATAAATTTCCCAACTTCAGGAAAGCAGAAGTTAAAACCCAGGGAGTGTATTCCAGAGTCATACTTTCAACACTGCATTATTTCTCAAATCTATGAGGAATTACTGAAAAATACTGCACACTTTGAAAGAAAATAATAGCAGACACTAAAATCAATGCATTCCTCTCCAGTTCTTGAGTTAATTTGAGAAATGTTAATATTTTAAAATTTTTAAAAACAATAACCTAGGAAGATTTGCCATACCCCAGTAGATGCCTATCAGGGTGTTCTATCAGTTTATTCATAAAATAAATCCATCCCAAAAGCAACAAGAAGTAGAGTTCCAGCTTAACACATTATCAAGAACTTGGAATAGTAGCTTGAGAAAATGAAAAAATGTAGAGGAAAAAATGAAAAAGTAGAGGGGAAAAAAATAATTCAAAAGATATATAAACAGATGATATATAAACAGATAATGTACACCTGTGGACCACAGGTGTTAGAAATAGAGAACCACATAGCAGCATTCACAAGAACCAAGACTTGGAAACACCCTAAATGCTCATTAGCCGATAATCAAATAAAGAAGTCATAGAATATATACCTAATGGAATATTACTGAGCTATTTAAAAGATGTAATTGCATTTCTTTGACCATATAGGTGGAATCTGAAATATAGCTTATGCCTCTGGTTACCAGTAGGAAGGGGAAGGGGTATAGAGCAAAGGATAGAAGATATCAATGTGATAGAATAATGGCACTAGAAATGTAATGGTAGGTAAGTGAAATATATGTCTATTGAGGTGTAAAACTGTATTCCTGCAATTATATAATTGTTTAACAAATGGGAAATCAATAAGATCTAATTATAAAAAGAAATAGGGCGCCAAAGACATAATAGAAGAAAACATCTGTGGAATAAAACTTTTTAATCTAAACTTATAAAAGATGTAAGTGGCATTTAGGAAAAGTATAAATCACCAAGAAACCTGGTAAGAGAAAAAGAACGAATCTTATGTGAATCTCATAACAACTCAAGTCACAAATATAAAGGGCAGAATTAAAACTGGGTTCTAAAACAACCTTCAATGCCAAATGACACCATTATACATTAGGTTTGGGGGGACTCAAGAATGTTATACCCAGTTGTCAATGTTATAAAGACAACAAAAAGTTATTGAATGTGTATGGATTTGGATATTAAATCTCCTATAAGCCTTCTTGAGGAACAAAAAATAAATAAATAAAACAAAAAACTTCTTTATGGTGAAGTCCAGACAATAAAGCCAAAAGGTGGAGGACTCAGAAATAGTAAAGTCCTTTTATGAAAGGACTACTGGGGAGCAATAGATGCTTTCAAATCAATAAGATGAGACAATAATGAAAAGTACATATACAGAATCAAAAATATAGTAGCAACAATATAATGAAATAATAAAAAGATCATTTTGACATTTGTTGGCTTATCAACATCACTTGGGTTAACCAATTTTGGGGATACGAATCCTTCAAGCTCACAGAAGCTAGCTTCAAAAATACTCTCAGGCCCTCCCTGGTGGCGCAGCGGGTTAAAGCACAGCACTGAGAATCTAAAGCCGCTTCCACATGAGTTCGATTCCCGCCTGCCCCGGAGGTGACCACATGGTGTGGCAGACCTCTCCTGACCCGCCCGCTGCTCCCCTCAGCAGTGTACTTCGTCGATCTGCCTGTTCTGCTCCCCACTCTGTCTCTGGTGAACTCTCTCACCCTCCGCATCTCTGGCCTGTACCCCAGTTCTGTATGAATAAATAAATCTTTAAAAAAAATACTCTCAAAGACTTTCCAACCAAAATCTTAAAAATCTTTCATATTTACCACTGATATGAATATCTGAACTCCATTTTTCTTGGAACTCTTATTTTGGACACTGATATAAAGACATGAGACATAAATATTGTTCCTGAAACTCTACCCAGTTGTACCTCATAAAAATTCCCAGCCATCTCCCTCACTGTAATACTTTCTGTCACCCCTAATTGTCTCCTTTGGGCCCTGATTTCCCTTTCTCATATGACTTCGAGAACTGTTCCTTCATATCAGAACAGATTGATTCTAGGAACACAAAGAACAGGGAGTTTCCCAAGAGAGAATCTGACAGACTCCTGCAAAACTGGGACTGGGAGCAGCATATACAGAGCATGGGAGCACCTGGCAGGGTGAGACACAATGAAGGAAAGCTTTAGAAGTGAGTACTGTCTCCCTATATTTGAAGGGCTGCCTCATGGAACTGAGTAAACCAAGCCTTGTCTGCTACAAATGGCAGCTCACTGATCAATGGCCCAGCTCTCAAAGACCACAGGAAGCCACACATCCCAATTCCGAACATCAGTGGGTCCACACCACTTCATGGCGCTTACCATATCTGTAGTATTTCCTTATACTTTTGCTTAAATTTTCTCATGCCTTTTACTTCAGTAAATATATTTTAAAGTATATTTTAAGTGAGATATGACAGTCACTTGCCATAATGAAAAGATAGTGATACAAATGAAAACAAAGCAGCATTTTCTGTTGTCAGACAAAGCCTTGGAAACAAGCCTGTTTGGCTCTGTCTTTATCACAGAGGGAAAGTAATTTTAGAGAAGTTTAAAGACACATAGCAGCAAACTGAGTTTCTCCTTGACAGGAGAATAAGAATGGGAAACAACAGTATTTTATGACACAGCCTGTGACTCTGAAAATCATCTTTTGTACCACGAGGGAACACAACCCACACCTGTACAAGAAGGAGAGCTAGAGGGGAAATTTTTTGCTTAATGATTTATAGCTATTCCAACCTGTAATTCACAAAAAGCAAGACAGGTGTTCATGTAAAACTAGTCACAGCAGGGGGGAAAAATCTGGACAAATGCTAGTTAAATTTAACATTAATGTCTGTTGAATGTTCTACAGTTTATAAAACATTTTCATTTACTTAAGTACAAGTAATCTATTTTCAGTAGTGACCATTTTGTTTCCAGGATAATTCAACAAAACACCCCTCCAGTATGGACAACAACTAAGGTCCCTTGTACCACCATAGGTCTCAGAATCTGGCTGCCTTATGAACCTCATGATTCAAAGTGATAATTTTTCAAAGAATAAGAACCCTAAATTAAATCTTTAACCTATGGTCAGTAAGAAATCTGAATTAGATTTACCCAAGTCAAAAGTAATTTGATTTTAACAAAGATGAAGTACAGCCAAGGAAAGTTAACATGGCAATTACTCGTGTATATTAATAAAACAGATGATGCAAACAGAATAACCACCATGTTATTCTGGGCTGTGGAGAGGTCACTGAAGGTCAGGAAGCACTGACATCCTGGTTCCACAGACAGCAAAACTCGAGTGTGGAAATTTATAATTTTTTCCTACATCCCTTGGGAAGCTTTAGACTATCTCAGATTTATCAAAACCAAAAAAAAAAAAAAAAAAAAATGAGATCTCTGCAGGCCTCTTGAATGCCTGAGGTTAAAGGAAATGGTTTGACCATTTGTCCTTCTCGATTTAAGGGGCACTACCTCCTAAATGATCTGTAGGAACTTCCTTCAGTTTCTGGGCTCTTGTCTTCCTGAGGCCAGGTGGCAACCTGGTAAGGTGTCAAGGGAGCCACTGGTTTATCTGCTCTGAAGGTACTACATTTCAGCTGCATTGTTTGAGAACACTGGTCTGGGAATGCATCAACATTTAAATACAAATTCTGGGAACCCCAAGGGGGTTGGGCACAGCCATTCTGAATTTAAAGGGAAAGAACCAGTCCATGTCTGAGAACTTTCAATAACCTCAGCACCTCCTCCTCTGAAGTGAACACTGAAGTCTCTCTACAGATTCTTAGGTTTCCAGTCATCCTCAGAAACCACAATGACTGGGAGAGACTGAAAGCCTTTTCCCCTAAGAGCATTTTTACTTTGCCCTGTAAACTGTAGTGTCACAACTGAAATGGCTAGGAGATCCCGTGCCATCTGAAGAGTGTGTAGGGAGGGGCGGGCCAGGGGTGGGCAGATGCCTACCTGTATCTCTTCTGCTTCTCTCTGTTGCTTTCATATGGTTCTGCTATTTGTTAAAACATAACATTTCTATGTAACGCTTAAAAAATATATAAGATTAGATATTTACTGAGGGTTTCTGATCTGGCAATCATTGTCATATTTTATTTACGCCCCAATGAAAAGTACCATAGCTCTTTAATTAGATTAGCTCTAAAATTTGCCATCTTTCTCTCAGAATTCCATCTGTCTCTCCTTATTAGCCAGGTCTTTAACTCTTTCCCTAGAGACATTAATTCGGTACATTTTTTTCCTCTTTGAGCCAAAAGCTACATGACTCAAAATGGCAGACATTCTATGATATAAAAGAACAATTAATAAATCTTTTGTTTTAATAAGATGTGAAAAGTTTAGGGGATGCAGTTAATAAACACTACCAGAGTGTCCAATGATGATATGATGTGAGCAGCAAAACTAAGCATTATGTTAGCTCACACTGCAGACACCTAGCCTCAGATCAAGGCAGTTCTGCTCTCTGTTCTGTTAAGACCACATTCAGACTTTTCTTTTTCTCTTTGGACAACTTTTAAGAGAAAACAGCTAGGAAGGCCCTTAGCAAGGCATGGCCTTAAGCAAAAGAGAAAGCCTTTTTATACCCATAGAGAGTAGGTTCTGAGTCAGGGAAGGAGAACCCTGGAATATGACTTAGAATGGGAACAGACAGTGAGGTGTGAAATAGGAAATTTTAAAGAACAAGTTGAGAAATCAAGCAGGTTGGGAAAGCAGAAAAACTACTGAATTAGTTTGCTACTGTTTAAAATAAAAATTACCATAAACTTAGTAACTTAAAACAACACAAAGGTATTAGCTTCTGGTTCTGGAGGTCAGAAGTCAAAGTAGTTGTCTAAAATTAGATCATGTTACTTTACATATGGAGGTTCCAAGAGAAAATCTATTTCTTTGACTTTTCAATCCTCTAGAAGTAGCCTAAATTCCTCAGTTTATAGCCCCTTCTTACATCTTCAAGGCCAGCACTTTGGCATCTTCAAATCTCTCTCTGCCATGACTTCTGCCTCCCTCTTCAATCTGTTAGGATGCTGTGACTGCAGAAGGTGAGCAGGGATAATCGAGGCAATCTTGTCACTTGAAGGCCCCTGACTAATTACATCTGCAGTCTCTTTTGCCATGAGGTGTCAAGGACTAGGGTCTTGAGCATGACTGAGGGATGGTTCTATCTCATTAGCAGATAGGAATAATGGGCTTCAACTTAGATCACAGGCAAAAAGAAGATGTTAAAGCCTTGAAATAGGACCAACTGTTAATTTTATGGCTCTTGTGCCCTCCCTGGTGGTGCAACAGGTTAAAGCACAGCACTATGAAGCTAGACCCAGACGCCTCAGCAAGAGTTCAATCCCCAGCCAGGGAGGTGACCCACATGGCATGGCAGACCTCTCCTAACCCGCCCACTGCTCCCCTCAGCAGTGTACTTCATCGATCTGCCTGTTCTGTTCCCCCACTCTGCCTGCCTCTCACTGCTCTTGCACCTCCGACCTGTACCCAATTCTGTATGCATAAATAAATCTTTTAAAAATATTGTCTGTACCGTCACTAGCAATCACATTTGATATTTATTTTACACATGTTTTTACACTATGTTTTAAAAATATATTTATGGATCTTTAAAATAACAATAAGCAAGGGGATTAGGGACATCTGGGTTCAAATTCAAGTTCTTTCATTTATGAACAGGGTAACTATAGAAAGTTATCTAGTATCTCTGGTCCTCAGTTTTCTCATTGGAAAAAAATAAAATAAGAATAGTATCCTCTTCCTTAACCTATTGTGATAGTTTTTACATGGTCAGTCACATAATAGAAGCACATGAAATGGATCTCAAATCTAAAAATACATATGAAAAAAAAATAAGAAATTGAGGCTCACAAGGTTCAGTATTTAGCCATGTCTGTCAACTTAATATCTGTGATGCTTCCACAGGCTAATCCTGAGGGTTAAGATCCTGTGTAAACCATCTATTGATTCAACAGAAAAGTAAGACTCTTCATGCAGGTTGCAGAGCTAAGTGCCAGTGTCTGAAAGGAGCATTAGCCCCAAGGAACTGAAGCTCTTGGTTGGGGAGACTAACCAAATAGGTAAAGTGTAAAAACATGTGTAAAATAAATATCAAATGTGATTGCTAGTGACGGTACAGACAATATGAGCAATAGACAAGGTAAGTGATACAAGTCATCAATCTGGATTCATTTTAAAAAATAAATAAAAGCTTTCTAAAGGGTGTTGAAGGAAAAATGTGTTTCAGACAGGAGAGTAGGAAGCAATACAACCAAACTGGGAATGTTCGTTGCCAACTTGTAGAAACTGTGAGTTAAAGTCAGAATCATGTGTATCAAGTATAAGGATTTGAAAAACAGCAAGCATCAGGCCAAATAATGTCGAAGGCGGCAGGCAGGCCTGCAGACACTTTATTGCAGGCTTATGTGTCCCTTCAATCATGTGGATGTCCACACATTCTGGTGTGTGGACATATAGAATCATATATCTTGATGAATTGCTCTTCCATTATTACCCACAAAAACAGTTCTGCTCAAAGTCTAGAATATGTGAGCAAGAAACAAATTTTGAAAATCATATGACCCTGAGAATTTAGATTTTTATATTACAATAACAGGTGTTATTGTCATAGAAATTGGTGTCTGGTCATAGAGTTCTACCAAAAATAAGGGTCACCAACTTTGTAATCAGAAGCACACAGCAAGGAAACTGATAACAGAGGTTGGAAAGATGGAGACCCCAGTAAGGCAAGGCCAAGATGTCTGGTAAAATTATCACCTTCAATAACTAAGAAACAGCATGCACTGAGCTTGTAGCTCTAAGAAAATAAGTTGGAATGTAGAAATATTTGTAATAAAAAGAAAGAATAGTTAAGATAGGATTAAAGAAAAAAGTTCCCCAGTCAAATTTGTTGGTTTGCAAATAGAAGGGAATAGCATCCAAAAAACTGTGTGCTGGAAGGGTTGGAAAAGCTGACTGCTTCTGAATCTTAAACAGTAAGAAATAAGATTGAAAATGTTTTTGAGTGATGAAGACCAAAGGTAGAACAGAAATAAACTGAATTTAAAATAACTAATCATAAGTGTTTCCTTCCCTTCTAAGCCTGGGAGCCACTACATAATCACCATTTAATTGAGAAGGAAGAAAATGGAACAGTAAGGTAATGTTAACAGATGAAGCCTGGTAATTATGTCTAGGCAAAAACTTCTAGATGAGTTGTTCATGTAAGGAACTCAGTGAGAGAAAACAGAAGAGAAACCTACTGTTTGGGCAAAGAGTCTGGATAAACTGTAGGATCTGAGACACAACACCCTGGACTATTTTTTCCTAATTATTATTTGAGCCTTAAAGAAGCCGTAGGTCACCAAACAAAAGGCAACAAACACTGTGCTCAGCTTTCTGAGGAAGGCAGACTCCCCAGTGGCCACTTTAAATGTTGCTGTAGAGAACTGAAGGAGAGAAGGAAATTGGCAGGACTGAGGATGAACAGGGAACAAAAGATGAGAGGTTTCTTTCAAAGAGCAGAACCAAGGTCTAATGGCCCCTGATTGGGAGCCTTCACCTTGGCGACACACTGGCTTCCATAGTCACTTTAAACCTGGGACTGCTGAGCATCTCCCTATCCAAAATGGGAGTTTTTAGTGCTGTTGTGCTATCTCTGCTCCACCACTGACAACTGGGTGGTGCAGGAGGAGGGACAAATAACTTTTTTCTTTTTTAGTTCATAAGTAATAGAACCATGAGGACCCTCATTTAGGTATGATGGAGAAGACTGCACATTGGCCAGACACCCTAAAGAATGAGCAAGCAAAGGATAGCTCACCCCAACATGTCCAGAACAGGCTGCCCCAAGACTTGCCCCTTGGACATGTGGATCATTTCAAGCTAAGGCCAAGCAAGGCCCTGCAACCTCAAGAAAAATTATTAGCACTCCCTTAGCCACCAACAGTGAAATTACCTAGATTTAGCATCATTTAAAAAAAAAAAACAAACCTTTGCTATAGGAGAAACCTATCTATATGGCAAACATGTAATTACAGGGCATTAGGCCTCTGTCATATGAGCCAACATCTCCTCATCATGGGAGTCCCCCTCCTCTCTCCTTGAAACCCCAGGTCTTTAGCCCACCCTTCATCAGGATAAATACTCTCGTGTCCTTTTTACTTTAGACTTTACATGCATGTAGAGTCTCCATGTGTCTGTCCTTAACTCTGTTCTTCTACAAACCTGTCTGATGTTACTTTGATTGTTTGGCCAGCTTAAGAAGAAACTCTTACCCCTTCCCCCCACAACAGACACTATGTCTGCATGTGATCTTCTGGGAAGAAGTAAGTTCTAGATGAGAAAGAGGAATTTGGTGACCAGAGGCGGAGCTCTGGCAGACCTTTTCCTCCCATATACACAGCAAAGTGACATTTCCCAATATCTCTTGAAGCTTTGATTTGAATGTGACCAATAAGCTTGGTCAATAGGATATACATAGAAGAGGTATCTACCTCTTCCAGTTCTGGTTCCTAAACACCTTTTGTGCAATCCTCCACTTTCTCATCCACTATCTGCTGGCTGGGTGCCAGAGACCAGGGCAATCTTGGAAGCCACGGGCTGAAGGGGGCAGTTTTTGACAACCTGAGTCCATAACTGGTCATGTAAAGCCTCTCCATCCGAATCTAGTGCCTAAAGCTGATCACCAGTAAATGGAGGGAAAACCAGAACTTTACTTAGGAGAGAAATAAATTTCTAATGTTTTAATCAGAACATCTCAGACTCTCTGCTAGAGAATTACTATCACTTTACATTCAAGCTCTTAATAAAAATTAGCATATTCTAAAAGATAACTACTGTAAACATTCCCATTTAATGTACTGAGAAAATAAATGATGACATGAGCATGGAACAATGAATAGTCACTAGAAAAAGGATGTAAAGCATTATTTGTTTTGCTTTTATTTTGTTTTGTCTTTATGTTTATTGAGATCACATTGACTGACAGTACCATAGATGACTAAGGGTTAGTGGTTCATACCTCTACAACTGTATGTTCTCATATTACATCCACCACCAACAAAGCGACATTCAGTGACATGAAAATGTTTTGTGCCCAAAAAAATTAAGTGAGAAAAGATAATTTCACTTCTGTAAAACTGTATGTGAGTGTATGTGTACATTACACAGTCTATGAGGACACTCTAGGCAGGCGTTCATTAAAGAACAACAGTGAAATAAGTGGGATTTTGGTAATCATTTCTTCTCCCACCGTGTGTTTTGGACTAGTTTGATATATTTTTTAAAAGATTTATTTATTTGTGCATACAGAACTGGGGTACAGGCCAGAGGCTCAGGGGTGGTGAGAGGCTTCACCAGAAACAGAGTGGGGAGCAGAACAGGCAGATGGACGAAGTACACTGCTGAGGGGAGCAGCGGGCGGGTCAGGAGAGGTCTGCCACGCCATGTGGGGCAGGCGGGGATTGAACTCATGCGGAAGAGTCTCAGTGCTGTGCTTTAACCCGCTGCGCCACCAGGGAGGGCTAGTTTGATATTTTGTTAACAGTGCTTTTGTTTTGTTTTTTTTATACAAAAACAATAAAGCCATGTTTGAACATTAACTGTATTATTTTCCCTTCAGTTGACCCTGTAAAGCCCCTTTCAATTCCCTTCAGAGATACTCCCCCATTCCCTTCAAAATGGAATTTCCGAAAATCATTACTTCAAGGAAGTCAGAAAACCTGTCGGTGAGAAACGCACATCCCAAGACAATAGCAATCTTATCTAGGTTTACAGCTCATCTTCACTTTTCACAGCACATATATTTCCATCAGTTTATAAGAAGTGACATGATTAGAGCATCCCATTCTCTGTCCCACAAATCCAGGACATTGGGCAGGTCTTGTAAACTGACCACTGTCCCAGAAGAGGAGGGAGGGCCAATGTAGTATCGGGGCCTGTACTAAAGGCCCCAATTTGATCTACATAAGAAACTGTTTAATCAACAACTGAGGGGAGCGGAGAGATGCAGCAGGGAGCCAAAGGTCTGGATGCCATCCCAGACCACTGCAATGCAGCTAGGGTTGCAATAAAGCAAAACAAATATTTTTATTCCTAGTGCATGTAAAAGTTATGTTTATACTACACTGTTGTCTATCAAAAGTGCAGTAGCACACTGCTGGTGGGAATGCAAACCAATACAGCCACTATGGAAAGCTGTTTGGAGGTTCCTCAAACTGCTAAACATGGAGCTTCCATATGACCCAGCCATCCCACTCCTAGGTATCTACCCAAAAGACACAAAAACACTGATTCAAAAAGATGCCTGTACCCCCATGTTTATTGGTGCTTTATTTACAATGTGAAAGACGTAGAATCAACCCAAATGCCCAAAAGTGGATGACTGGATTAAAAAAGATGGGGTACATATACACCATCTCAGCAATCAAAAAAAGATAAACACATGCCTTCTGCAGCAACATGGATTGAGCTGGAAGGAACCATGCTTAGTGAGATAAGCCAGACAGACAAAGAAAACTACTGGATGATTACACTCATAGCAGGAGCATAAAGGACCAGGGGAAAATAATAATAATAATAATGAACAACTACATACCAGAGACATTTTACAGGGTGGAGAAGGGAATGCGATCAAAAATGGGGACGGGGTGCCCTGGACTATGGTGATGGCACACAGGTGATTTGGTGATGGGAAGCCCACGCGATTACAACCGAAATAGAAAAAAAGCACAAAATTATATAAAAATAAACTATTATATTAAAATTTTTAAAAGTGCAGTAGCACTATGTCCAAAAGAAATATATATACTTTAGGGCCCTCCCTGGTGGTACTGCGGGTTAAAGCACAGCACTAAGAAGCTAAAACCACTTCAGCATGAGTTCGATCCCTGCCCTATGAGGTAACACACATGGCGTGACCCGCCCATTGCTCCCCTCAGCAGTGTACTTCATCAGTCGGCCTGTTCTACTCCCCACTCTGTCTCTGGTGAATCCTCTCACTGACCCTGCACCCCTGGCCTGTACCCTAGTTCTGTTTGCAGAAATAAAGAAATCTTTTAAAAAACAAAAAAAGAAAAGAAATATATATACTTTAATTAAATGTGACAGAGATACAAAGTGAGCACCTGCTGTTGAGAAATGGCACTGATAAGACTTGCTCAATGCAGGCTTGCCACAGGCCATCAATTTGTATAAGTGTATCTGTGACACGCAATAAAGTAGCAGTCATAAAGCCAGGCATGTCTGCTGGTATGTCCACTCAGTTAACTGCCTTCCTCCAGCCAGGCTGAGAGAATGACACTCTGACAGACATCTGCATTGTCAGTATTGCAAACAGGAACCCATGGTAATTATTCTTACCCCTGCGGTTTGGTGATAGGTTAACCATACTCTGGCTAAATAGCCGCCATAAAAAGTATAAGATTTTGAACAGAAGTGTGAACCAAGTAAACAAGAGTTCTAGGGAAATTAATCTGACTTAGCTGTAAGCAGGAGGAGGTTAGAGAATGAAGACCTACTTTAAAGGTCAGATCAGTAGTTCTGTCATGTGTGATGAAGATCAGACATCAGAAACAGAAAGGAAGGATCCATTCACATTGAGATTCGAGAACCTTGTCGACTCCTTAAGCACCCAACAAATTAACAGTACACACGAAGTCCACCCAAGCAGTGCAGGGAAACTGGGACCACTCCAGTAACATCGAGCAGAAGACATACAGTACAAGGAGTTGGTTGCAAAGGTATAAAAAGAACTGGAAGAGAACAAAGAAGAAGGAGAGGTCAGAAGCAAAGAGGTAGAAGGAATAAAAGCCAGAGATCACATGTTAATATTCCTGGGCTGTGTGCCTAAGCCTGTTTTATCTGCTCTTCTGTTGAAGAGGTGGTCTCTACTGGTTCTGAAGCCTGAGAGAAGTCCCAAATCTGGAGTCCAAATCATCCATCATTGGACTTGGGTTTCTCCGAGTCTCCTTTGATAGTGTGGCATTGCTCCAGCAACTGCCTGCCAACTGGCCCCGATAAAACCTGGAATCCCAAAGTATTTCTCCTCTTCCCACTTCTGGCCTCCTAGTGGCTCTAACTGGCAAAATTTACCAGGAAGGAATCTGGGGAAGTTGCTGGGGATGTGCCGTTTCAAACTTTTAGCCCAGCAGCAAAGAACACAGAAGGGTTTTTGGGAGCTCAAGAGCCAATAAGCAGTACCCAGACTTAGCCATTCTTTTCCAAGCAGATAAACAAATTTCTGATCTGGAGGACCTGTGCAGGGCAGTGTTAAGGAGCTGGGTGTTAGAAGACAGGATTATGGCCTTGCTTCAAGGAAAATCCTACAAAGTTTCGAAATGAGGAAAGAACAAAAGTGTTTCTCTGACTAAGGTAATCATATCACTGAAATTGAAGTGAAACAACCAAGTTAGAGCCAGGCAAAGCTTACTCCCTACTCTCTCCAGAAGACTCTAATTTCAGCATCTCCGTCTTATTGATGGGCAACTGCCAGTATATATATGCCCCCTACTAAAAGTTCAGGGGGGGGGATAAACCATGAAAAGATGTCCTCTCGTGGAGGGCAAATGAGAAAAAGTTAGCCCCTCTGAGCTGAAAGGCACGCCTTTCTCAGCACCAGGCCCCAGCCTGAAGTCAGTCCTACTCACCCCAGACTGGCACCTCACCCTTCGGCAGGACATCATGTGCACAGCGGCAACCCACTTATTTTAGTATGCTACTATTTTCTAAGCTTCTTGCATATATCATAGTGTGCTATCCTCACAACAAAATAAACATAAGTCTTCCAGCTTACAGAAGAAATTAAATTACCTGTCCTGCATCACATACCTAACAAGTGACAGAACTGTGGGGTTTAAAACATGCTAATTGTGCCTCCATGATAACACTAAAAGCCTGTGATGAGGACAGCACTGTTGAAGCTCTATTCATTTGGCCACAGTCAATCCTCCTAACAGCATGAAGGGCTGTTATTACCTTCAGCCCACCCGCCCAGGGTCATTGCGAGGAGCACCTGGACTCTGGATCTGGGAAGTGTGCCTCCTCAGGCACTGTACATGTCATGTGCACGCAACACCAGCTGCCAGGAGTGGCATCGTTCATTTATTTATTTTTGATACTAGTTACTGCTTCATTCAACAGAGGCCCAAGCACAGCCCAACTGATGGGACAATGAAGCCGTAGAGGAATATCTAAGATTTCCTGTGTTGTTTTTTTTCCCTACTGGTGAAACAAAAAGCCCCTTTGCCTCTGGCTCCTTTGGGGTTCCAGGAAACAAGCTGGCATTCTCTTTGCACTGAAGGGCCTTTGACTTCCATATTCATTGCAAACAATGCTGAAGGAACACCCAAAGGATTAGCCAACTGCCAAGTCCCCAATGTCACAGAAGTTCTCCCTCAGTGGAAATAACTCACAAGTGACAAAACCAAAAGTGTAGAGGAAGCCGACGAGGTCTGGTGGGAAAGCAAGCAGCTAGGTCCCACTCTGTCCCAGTGTGCACTTTTTTGGGTTCATTTTCATAATGCTTTTATAAAATAAATGGGAACTGTGAGTATTTGCTCCCGGGAGCCAAATCACCTGAGCAGCCAAGCTGGAAGTCAAACTCCCTGTGCTTAGAGAGAAAAACAATAATAGCAGGCACTCTGCTCAGCTGCAATTCTTCTAAGGTTAGAATGCCCTCTTTGGGTATGAACTGATACCAGCAGGCGCAATGAATTTCCTGAGTGAGGAGAGGGGAACTATCAGAGGAGACTCAAGGAAACCCAAATCTAGGAAAAGTCCTAGTGGAAAATCTGAGAGTTAATATTTCATATAGATGAAAATTTTATAAAGAAAAGCAAAATTAAATTACTCCTTGACAAAGCAATCATTCACTGGATCTAGAACAGAACGTCCTTTGCAGAACCACCTCAGCTATGCTGTTCTGCAGCCAGCACTCTCCACCATACACTTGATCCCAATAATCCACACTGAGACGGAACTGCACAAGCAGCACTGGAGTGCTTAGGCCTGAGAAAGCATCAGGTGGACCAAGGGAATTGCTCACTCTGTCAGTGGGGGTGGGCATTCCAGGCGGGCACCTTGACAATTCTAACCCTTTACCTTTCGTCTATCTATAATGCATTTGTCTAGTACTCCCTCCAAGACAAGCAGTCTGGAGCCCAGGATGAGTACAAGGCAAGGTGTCATTTGCCCTCAGATTATAAAAATCTGGCACCAAAAGATACATCCAACAGGCAGCATCAGGAAAATAGTCAAAACCAGTTTGAGGCAGTATACCCAACGTGACCATCCCAAAGGGATAGGCAGAGCAAGACAATGCAATTGCTGGACCAGGATCAAAAGCCAAGGACATAATATGTAATAAATTGATGAGTGAATAAAGTATAGCTACCTCACACCTTAGCAGGCAGATGATGAATTAATAACTTCTTAATATGCAAGTGTGCCACATGTTTCTGAACACACAATAAAATTTAACTTATAACCAACAGGATTAATTCTCATGAAGTGCTTCAAAATCCACTAAATGAGTCTCTATCTGAGAACCACAAACTTTCTCTCATTTATCTCATATCAGTCTGATCTGACTAAACACCTACAGTGGCAAAACCTCATGGGCACAGGAGCAAGGTGATGGCAAGTTTTTATCCCACTGAGTTAAGGAAATGGGCATCTAGTTTTCTTGCCGATCACAGTTGATATATGTGATTCAGATAAGGAACCAAAGATCTGGATTAAGGCATGAGGGACTAAATATATAGTAAACTGAGATTACAGGCTGATGTTAGGGACAGTATTTGGAAATTTATAATAGATTCTTTTAAACCAAAATAAGTGGTTCGTAACATTATACAGCTGTCAGGTTCACATGTCATTTTAAACCAATGCAGGTCAACAGAACTCCTACTACAATTCTAACACAAGTGATGTGAAGTTAAATAAGATAGGGCCTTGACTAGCTTAGCACTGACTAACGTAAAGACATACCTATATGTTTCTCTCCATTATATGTCTAGCTGACTTACCCCTTCCCCATAAATTATTCATTTATGGGAAAGGTGGTCTCCTAATCCAGATACAGCATTGGGAAAAAGAGAGGGAGTATCTTTTGTTCATTAAAAGCAGAACAACACACGGGATTATGGTGATGGCACACGGGTGACTTGGTGATGGGAAACCCGCGGGGATTACAACTGAGATGGAAAAAAAATGTACAAAATGATGTAAAAATAAACTGTTATAAAAAAAAAAAAGCAGAACAACAATTTTAAAACAATGCCAGCATGGATGTATTCCAAGATTAGCATAAGGTAAAGTAACCCCCTTGGGGCATCTCATTTTATTTCCACTGCACACTATTCCACCAAAATGGGAAAATAAGAGCAATATCAATACCTTTTCTTATATATATCACCTTGTGCTTCTCAAAAAGTTCCAAGGGAACCAACTACCACCTCCACTAAGTCACCAAATGACCAACACAACAGGAAAAAGGAGAGATGATGCCGTAGGACCACTAGGCTGTCTAGAAAATGTGGAGTTATTGCCTTGGCCACACACATGTGAATCCACAAGAACGAATGATATTGTGGACAACAAGGGGATGGGCACTGTTCAAGAAGGAATGCCCACATGTTACCATGGCAACACTGGAAAAGTCTCTAAGGTTACCCAGCATGCACTTGCCATTGTTGTAAACAAACAAGGGCAAGATTCCCACCAAGAGAATTCACATTGATATTGAGCATTCTAGGCGCTGAAGAGCTGAGGAGTTTCCTGAATGTGTGAAAGAAGATGCTAAAAACAAAGTCAAAGAAAGATGCTTGGGTTCAACTGAAGCACCAGCATTCTCCACCCACAGAGGCACACTGTGAGAACCAAGGCAAGGGGCCTCAACCACTGGAATCCATTCCCTATGAGTTCATAGGCAGAGAGGTGTGAGGAAAAATCCTCTGGACTACTAAAAAAAAAGTTTAAAAAAATATATACAAAGAGTAAATAGTTGTATATAATATGTATAGATAATCCCAAATCAGAATCAAGAAAGTATGACAGTGAGATGAAAAATGATAGGATTTATCCACTTTTCCATCCATTTAGGTCAACTAAAAAAGATGCAAAAGCTGTTATGATTGGGAAATAGTTCAGAACTCATCCTCCAATTCCCAAGACTAGTTAATTGGCTGTGAAAAGGATGAGCTCATAAATGTTACATCAGTGGGACTACTCCCCTTTGTCATGGCCCCCACACAGCTGGGAACCCTGTGTCCTGCCCTATGGAGCTGCCTGAAAAGAGAATGTCAATGAAATTAAGTAACTGCAACATCACAGGCAGAAAGTTATAGCAGAGTTTTTACAGATGGAGAACTAATAGATCTCTTGCTAGGGGAAGAGCAGCACATTTCACATAAAAGTGTAAAAATCAATACTTTATTAAATTATGTTCAAAATTAGCATGCTGAGAAATAAACACTGCTATGTATAACTTATAAATTGAAGGACCTCTTATTTTTCTACTTATCTTCCCATCCAACCCATAAAATATTCACTGGACATCTACTAGGTGCTAGTTACTTGTAATAATCTGGTGTATCCCAGCATATCCAAACATCCTAAACAACATCCAGAACCTTCCTCAGAGTAAATTCTCTCTTCACCACTGAACACTCAATGGTATGGACAATATTCTACATATGTCCTCTGTAAATTAAAAAGCTACCACAGGGGGCCTCTCTGGTGGTGCAAGGAGTTAAAGCACAGCACTATGAAGTTATCCACAGCCACTGCTGGACCAAGTTCAACCCCCAGCAGGGAGTTGACCTACATGGCGCGGCAGACCTCTCCTGTCTCACCCGCTGCTTCCCTCAGCAGTGTATTTTGGTTGATCTGCCTGTTCTTCTCCCCACTCTGTTTCTGGTGAATCCTCTCAGCCCCCACACCTCTGGCCTGTACCCCAGCTCTTGTATGCATAAATAAGTAAAACTTTTTTTTTAAAGCGATCACAATATCTCAGGTGTGGTTTGTACATCTCCACAAACATTCAAACTGAACTGAAAGTTTAGAACTCTAATTGGTTTTGAAAGACAGAAAAATAACTGATGTTGATGTTGTTATACACCCTAAAATATATATTTAAAAAAAAACTGTTTAATTCAAACCAATGACAGTACAATAAACTGTGAGTCTACAACATTAATGAGGAGTTAAGGAGATAAGCCAGCGAGCTTCCTCGTGCTAAAGTAGCTTACACTGAAGTCAAGAAGGTAGATTTAAAATATAACAAATGATAACAGAAAGAAAAGAGGAAACATAAAGGATTCCAGAGAAGCAGGGTAGGCTGGGATATATTACTGGCTAGCTCTTAAATGCAGAGTGACATTTTGATCTGCAGAGATTGAGGGCACAGAGGATAGGCTCCATCATATTACTGGTGGGCAGAATAATGTGTGCAACAAAAGAGCCAGAGTATTTGCTTTAGGGATTTAGGACCCAGTTTACAAAACACCTGGAAAGTGAGTGATGCTAAGAATTTGCTTGCAGGACAATAATGAGTCTTTGCACTGAGAAACAATAACCTGACCATTTCTGTGCTTTGGAAAGATTATTCTGGCAGCAGTATGTAGGCCTGACTGGAGGAAATTACTAAGTAGAGAATACTAGGCTGGGAAGATTTAGGGACAACTAGGATACCTTCCAGAAAAGCATCCTTAAGCTCTAAGGGTTGCCTTAAATCACTTGAAAAAAAACACTAGCCTTCCTTGGATCTTCCCTCCAGACTACATGGACCTAAGGACAAGCTAATACATCTTTGAACTCCCTGCTGTGCACATCACAGGGCTATCTGTACACTGCATGCTAAATAAATATTCTTAAATAGACAAATAAATGCAATGGAGTGAATAAATGGGTAAGTTTATGTCTCTCAAAGAGAATTATATAATCAAACCAAAACAAAAGGATAAAGATTCAAGGCAATTTAAAGCCCCCAAATCTACTGTCTGAATTGAATGCAGATTACTTATAACCAAAGTTAGCAGCCTCACATTTCTCTAGACCTGGCTGGTGACCACAGTGAAAAGCACTAGGGAACTATAAAGAATAGTAATGAAATATGTGAACTTTTCATCCCAGGCTTTATAACAACAAAACAGCTTGCACAATTGTAAGTTTCCAGTGTATTCAAAACATGTGGGCCCAAATTTATCTCTTTATTTACTTTTTCATTTGACTACTTTAAAGTAGTCCTTCCTTTCCCACCATCACTTGAGTAAGATGAAGTCTAATTTCATTCATACACGCAAAACATATACATTCTCTATCCAAAAAAAAAAGTCTCAAATTTATACCAAATCATCTTATCCATCCACTCACAGATTAAGACACAGCAATGATAAAAAGAATTGTGTGCATGTCACAAAACAAAATTTAAACTCAGACTCCACCTAAAGGACACAATTCCCTCTTTAAAGTGAAGGGATTTTGCCTTTCCACTTTTAAAAGCAATTAGTCTCCATGCAGAGCCACCTGTCAAATGCATATTTCTATTCCTGGTCATTTTGTTTGCCTGGATGAACAGGATATTGTTAATGACTAATATCAATCCTAGATATGTGACTCCCTGGGCAGTTAAAGGACCTACAGCACTCAAGCAGCTCACTGTAGGGAGCTCTCTAGGTGTCTTGAAATAGAGCCATCTTGGTGAGGGGAGGAGGCAAAAAGTGAAATCCCAATAAGCAGGAAATAGGAAATGCACACGTAACTCAAGTCCTGGACAATCCCAGAGCTACAAGACAAACCCCACAAAATGCTACAGCTCCAAAGGCCGCCGCACACAATGTATACCACATGCAGAATCACCCCATTATATTCACCAGAGAATCACCCAATATTAATTCAAATTCTTCCAACGGCAAAAGGCACACAGCTTTTAAAGGTGACATGCAGTTTTTATTTTTAGCAAGTTTTTCTCTAAATTAAGTCAAAAGATGAGCCTTACTCATCTATGGCTCTAATTCCAATCCCAGGCCAAGCAGGCACTCCATAAATGTTGAGTGAATGATAAAATAAACAAGTGGGTTCTTTTTCATTAAAAAATATTTATTTATTTATGCATATAGAACTAGAGTACAGGAGAGGTGAAAAGATTCACCAGAGACGGAGTGGGGAGCAGAACAGGCAGATGAAGTACACTGCTGAGGGGAGAAGCATAGGTCAGGAGAGGACTGCGGAGCCATGTGGGTCACCTCTGGGGCTGGGGATCGAACTCCCACTGTAGTGGCTGCTGCTCACAGCAGTGCTGTGCTTTAACCCATTGCACCACCAGGAGGGCCCCAAGTGGATTCTTAAAGATCAACTGACATACTGGCCATAGTCACTATGCAAAAATTTAGGTTTTTAAGAGTCATAATGTTTCAAAAATAGTAACAAGGATTTTGCTCAATTTATTTAATATTTCGTAAGCAGGGGTGAATTACGCAGCACTACAAAATGAAGCAAGGTTTTGCCATGGCAAAATGTGTGGGGCATTCATTTTTGATCAGTTCACATCCCCTTGGCATCTACACTATCACCTTTCTTCTAGATTTGCATGCATGTGGCCAAAGGGACAAGTCCATGTTTTATCAAAGGCCTAGAGGACATGCAGGGGGTGTCCTTCCTCTTCCCATTTGTGTTGGTAACTCTGGCATCTTACTGGAGGATGGGAGCTCTGGCCTAAAGCAGAAAACAGCTCTAACTAAGTGACGAGAAACCAGATTCTAACATTTTCTACTGCTATTACCCATTTTTTGCACCTAAAAAGTACACAGGCCAGATTCTATGAACTCCTAAACCCATACAAACCCACCTGCAAATAAAGGGTAAAAGTCCTGTCAGAAGAGCCAAGTATTGGGGTTCAAACAGATAAATTTTCATCCACATATTTACAGCATGAGCTTAAGGCAATATGCCAGGAAATTAATCTAAAGCTGATATGAGAAATATAATCAAGAGCTATTTATTTTAATTGCTTCATCTGGGACCAGACTATCACTTATTGACCAAATATATAATTTTCCTCAGTTGCACTTGTTAGCCACACTTAAGGATGCCTCACTAGCCAAAACTCAAGAGATTTAACCAATTGACCTTTTTTTTTTAATAGTTTATTTTTACATCATTTTGTGCCTTTTTCCATGGACTCCCCCATGGACTTCCCATCACCAATTCACCCTTCTGCCATCACCATAGTCCTGTGCACTGCTCCCACCCCCCATTTTTTATCCCATTCCCCACTCCACTCCTGTGAAATGTCTCTAGTATATAGTTGTTCATTATTTTCCCCCCTGGTCCTTTATGTTCCTGCTATGAGTGAAACCATCCAGTAGTTTTCTTTTTCTTTATGGCTTATTTCACTAAGCATGGTTCCTTCCAGCTCTACCCATGTTGCTGCAAAAGGCATATGTTCATCTTTTTTTTAATATTATCATAGAGTAATATTCCATTGTGTATATGTACCCCATCTTTTTAATCATCTACTTTTGGGCATTTGGGTTGATTCCATGTCTTTCCTAATTGTAAATAAAGCAACAATAAACATTGGGGTACAGGTGTCTTTTTGAATCAGTGTTTTTGTGTCCTTTGGGTAGATACCTACGAGTAGAATTGCTGGGTCATATGAAAGCTCCATTTTTAGCAGTTTGAGAAGCCTCTGAATAGTTTTCCATAGTTAACCAATTGATCTTTTGAAGACTCATCCAGTATTGAGTTTTGTGGTGCTGTCTATAACACTCAACGACCAGCAACCCTCGTTATTAGAGGAAGTCCCACAATATCTACCATCCATATCTGAGACAAGGCAGGAAGCAAGTGGCCAAAAGGAAGGTCAGTGGGGCTAAAAGAAGCAGACACAGTGGTCAAGTCAGCAGCTGAGCACACCATGTGGGCCTTCGACTGCATTCCAAAGGCAGTCAAACATAAATAATAGCACTGGTTAAGCACACTTCTTTCTCACATCCACTGGGTGTGAAAAATTGGAAGCTGATTGCAAAGTCTGCACTCATAGAAGCAAATTGTGATTTCAAAAGAAAAAGTGGATTCAGAATGGTCAAAGCACTTGTAGCAAGTATTTTAAAATTGAATGACTGCTGCCCAAAAGACATATGCTAAGGAACTTTTACCATAAAGTCTTTAAAATCAGAAACAAACAACAGAAGACTCCCAAAGGCAAAAAATCTTGCATTATTAAATGGTGCTGGCTGAGAAACAGCTGGCCACAGGTGGCCAGCAGATGTGCCAGAGGGGGCCCTGTGAACCCCCAGGGTGGCAGCCAAAGGCATCTTTGGAAGCAGTATTCTCTTTGTATGAAAACCACACAAATAAACTGAATTATCATCATCAATATCGAAAGAATAATTCTCACTCTGGACTAATGACCCTAATTTGAAATGTCATCTGTATTTACACTCAGAAACTGCTAGTTTTTAGATCTTATCATTTAAAAGTCTCACTATACCCTCTCCTTGCTCTGAAGGCTTTTTATATTTTGAACAAAACATAATAAAATTCAGTCATGAATAATTTAATCTCTAATCTTCCAATTAAATTTTTAATTTATTTTAAAAGAAAAAGCTTCAATGACCATCATAAAATTTGACTTTTCTAACTTAATATCTTAAATATTTAAGCAATAAGCAAGCATTATGTTGTAATTTAGCAAAACAATAATAGTTCACATCCCATTTTTGAAACAGATATAAATTGATGAACATAGCACAGAAGTGGATTCCAAGAACAAATACAACAAGCTATTTTCCTGCACTGGTGGGATTACAATAGTTTTGTTAACATTTTTGTCTTGTTTTCTGTACTTCCTATAATGAGCACGTTTTACTTTTGGAAAACAAATGTATGTGTATGTGTGTATAACCCCATATGTGTGTATATCATATATGTATATATACTTATATCTACATTATATCTGTATACAATATATGCATATACATTATATTGTGTTATATATACATGTACAAAACAAACTAGGTGTTATATACATGTATTACATATATATACATATATGTATGTATAATTATTTAGGAAACAAATGAATTAGGAGTTGTTTCTGTGGCACAAGGATCTGGCATGCACTTTTCCTTAGGTGCATAGACTTTTTCTGACAGTCTATTTCTTCCGGGGCTATATTGAGTAAATTCTGAGGTCCCTGCAGAAACATCCAAGATCCCAGCCCTGCAAGGTGACCTTGACACCAAAAGCCTAGCTACCAGGTAGAACCTACAGGTTTTAGCTAATTTAAGTATTACAACATAAATTCAGACTAAATTCTATTTAGTTTAATATCTGTAATGACTTATTGCAATATGTTCTTTCAAGGTTTTAATGCCTTTTTTCTATAAGTTTTCATTATTTAATATTTTTTCAAAAAGACAGTTTAAAATGGGATTCTTTTTTTTATATCATTCTTCATTTTGTGCATTTTTTTCATGTCAGTTATAATCCCCATGGGCTTCCCACCACCAATTCATGAGTCATCACCACAGTCCAGTGCACTCTTCTCATCCCAGTTCCACACCCATTCCCCCTTCTACCTCCATAAAATGTCTCTGGTTTATAGTTGTTCATTGTTTTCATTTTTACTCTGTTACATTTGTCTCTCTTTCCCCCAAACCCACCCCCGATCCCTTACACTCTTGCTTTGAGTGAGACAATCCAGTAACTTTCTTTTTCTTTCTGGGTTATTTCACTAATCATGATCTCTTCCAGCTCCATCCACGCTGCTGCAAAAGACATGAGTTTATCTTTTTGACTGCTGAGTAATATTCCATTGTGCATATGTACCACATCTTTTTAAGGTGGGATTCTAAAGTCCAATTAAAAGAAATTAAAATAATTTCAAAGCCTCTTCCACCAAGGGCTAATAATTCACTCATATTTTGTAGTCTATAAGTATGTAAGATGCATTACTACCTTAATCTAACATAGATCCACCCTGAAACATGGCTCATCATTGAAGCTTCCAATTTGGTAGGTCATGGAGAACATCATTGTGAGAAGATCCAACACTAGGTTCTATATTTAACAGCTATGTGACCTTAGGGGGAAAGCAGGGTAAGCCTGAATCTCAGCTTTGTGCAGGGAAAATAAGGCTTATAAATAACTATCTCACAAAGGCTCATCAAAATTTCATCAAAAGAATTCCTAACGAGTGCCTGACACATCATAAACTTTGAAAAATCACAGAAGCCATTTCCTCCTAGCAGAGGGGATGTCTTCAACTTGCTTCGTGCCCCCATACCCTTCAAGGTTCTTGTATTATTTGTACCTTACTCGATCCTCATTCAACTCTTACAGTACAAAAATCAAAAATTACTGCCTCATTTTTCTTTTCTCTTATCCTTTTTTGTAAACCGACAAGGAAACTGAAGCCCAAGGTCACAAAACTCAGATGACCCAGACCTCCTTTTTGCTCAATAACACAAACACATATTCTCAACTGACTTCATGTGTCATGCCTGGATGTAAAAAACTAAATTTCTCTTAAAACACTGCTATTCATATTTTCATCAAATCCAAACTGATATTTCCATCTCACTTCCAATTATTTAGATTTTGTTTTGCAACAGTTAGCAGCTAAACTTACTTAGTGCTTAATATATATACGTATATATGTGTGTATATATACATGTGTGTTTATAGCTATATAAATATATCTATATCTATCTATATATAGAGAGAGAGAGAAAAAAAGATATAGATATGCCCTGGGCCAGGTGATCCACATCCACTGCCACCTCAAACGCCATAACGATCATCTAAGGGGGACACTGTCATTGCCTCCATTGCACTAATAGGGAGATTAAGGTAGAGCTAAGTCCAAGACTGAGATACAGAAGGGTTTAGGATGCTGGGATTATCCAAATAGCATTTTCATTGACTGCACATTGTGCAAAGTGCTCTAACAACAAATCTGACACAGGAAGGCCCCGGTTATCTGTGTTCTCTTTTATACTTAAGAAATCCGAGGTGCTGAGAGAAGTGTCTGAAGTTACAGGCCCTCTCCTGGCCCGACAAGGACGCTACACGGCTCTCCCTAAAGCCAGTCTCTTAAAAGTTTCAGATTCCTTTGCATATATTTGAAGAGTGCGAAGGTAGATGTCCTGTCATTCTAGAAAAGAAAGCAGCCCTCGCTGGCCTCAGCACCGATCCAGAGCGTGACCCAAGCTCTGGAAGTGGACTCTCTACCCCGCAGTGGGCGTTCCAGTCGCCAACTGGGAAGTGGAAGGGAGACGAAAACTGTTAGCAGAGCAACCCCTTGGGGAGGTGCCAGCATCACGTTCCTCATCCCACTCCCACCGCTTCCGCCAGGCCCCAGACCTCGGGGTCGCCTGACCTGAGACCAGCGGGTGCGCGGAGGAGTGAGCCCCACCACCCGAAGCCGAGACTGCGCGGGGTGGGGAAATGCTCCAAACCCCAACCACGCCTACCTCCGGCACCGGGACCCGCCACCCGGCGCGGGTGCGAGCAGCGCTGTTTCCAAAACTGCAGCCGCTGGGATCTCAGCACTGTCCTGCCTCCGTTTCCCTGCTAATGAAGACACACCCCTAGACCTACACGCCCCCCTGAGTGCGCCCTCCCGCCTGACACCCCAGTCCTGCCAGACCGCGGTGACAGCGCCCCTACCTGTGCGGTGAGCCCC
This sequence comes from Condylura cristata, assembly GCF_000260355.1. NCBI lineage: Eukaryota > Metazoa > Chordata > Mammalia > Eulipotyphla > Talpidae > Condylura > Condylura cristata. The sequence continues at coordinate 2,861,484 of NW_004567131.1, forward strand.
GCTGCCACCCGCCGGGGCGCTCTGCGGACCCCCGCCCGGCATGCGCCCCGCGGGCTCCTCCCGCTGCGCCTCCGCCGCCTCCAGCTCCCCAGCTGCGCGCCGGCTCCGCGCGCCGGGAGGCAGGCGGAGGGCGAGAAGAGCGCGGCGCTGGACGGGAAATGGGGAGGGGGCTAACGAGGAAGGGGGAGGCTCCTTCCTTCTGCTCCGCGAGGCGGCAGTTTCCTTCCTAGAATCGGTGCGCGCGCGCACACACACTCACACGCGCGCGTACTTACACACGCGCACTCACACACGCGTGCGCGCACTCACACGCGCGCGCACACTCACACGCGAGCACGCGACCTGGCCTGGCCGCAACCTGGGGAAAGTTTGCTTTTTGCCCTGGCGGGTTTCTAGATTCTGCTGCAGGGAAGCCGGGTGGGGGCCCCGCGGGTGCGGGAAAGGAGAGACTCTGAGGTCTTCCGGGTGGGCTCCACTGAGCGCCTCCAGAAGCATGATTAGGGAAGTTACCAAACGGTTGATGGAAGCCAGCGAAAATGAAAGGGACTCGGTTATGCAAGGTAGGAAGTAAAAAGGGACATGACAGACGTCCCTCGCAAAGATGAGCAGGAGCAGATGTTAAAACATGTTATGTGAACCTAACTTTTTGAATCTTCCGAGAACTGAACGGGTCCGAGAGCCCCCTCCGCATGCTGGGCAGCAGCCCAGGACACAGCTTGCGGTCCACGCTGAGCTCCTAGGCCCCTGCATCACCTCCTTTCCTTCTCTTTGGGTCATTCAAGAAGGCTCATGAAACAGTCCTTAGGTAGTACCTGCCTGAAATGGTTCTTGCCCTTAAGAAGCTCCTCTCCTATCAGGAAGATAAACCTGCACGTTTAAAACTAAATAACATGCAGTAGACATGCCAAAAACTAAGGTTTGGCACCAAATGTGTTGCAGTTCAGATATAAGGGGTATTGTGAAGGATGAGGAAGACTTTCTGGAGGAATGAGAAGGATCTCTCTAGAAATAGAGGAGGAGCTTCAGAGATGTCTTCAAAAGAACCTTGAGAATGAAGCTATATAGGCTTGACTGCTTACAAATCAGTGTGTCCTGGGACAGAGTGACTATTAGCGTGGTTATTAAGGATGGGGGAAATGGTGGAAGTAGCATAAAGTTGTTTCAAGCTAGATTTAATTTGATATCAACTTCTGAACAGAAATCTGAATTCAGTGCTGTAGAGGGAGGAATTACAAGGAGCTCTTACAGTTGGTTTGTTAGTTAACTGAATGAAGGGGAAATACCAGAAATGCTGTAGCATACTTCACTGGAAGAATACCAAAGATTAGGAAGAATGGATATTTATCATTAAGTGCCGCTTATCCACCACCCACTGGGGTATGCAGGTGGGGGATTGCCTAGAGGAGACTTCTTGCCTCGACCCTCGGAAATAACTTTTTGGCCCAGCATCCTTGGTCACTCTTCTCTGCAATCAGACATCACAGTAAGCACTGTGGTCACTGAAGTGGGATTGTTAAGTGCCAAGGGGATAACTGGATCCTAGAGTGGCTGGGACCAAATGGTGGCAATGAATCACCAAAGGCAAGGTGGACATGTTGCGGTAGTGGACAGTAGAGTCAAAGCAGCAACCAGAATAGTCTCATTCCCACCAACTGACCACATTGACAAGTTGATCGTGGTGTTCCCAGAAGTGAAATAGGTGGGAAGACTATTAAATTCTCACCATATAAACAGAAAATCTTTTTAAAACAAGCGACCAAACTGAGCAAAAGTCTAACTTGAATTACAAAGCAGAGAGACTCAACCCTTTAATCAGTTTCCTGGCTTGAGTCACTTTACAGATCCAAAATTCTTTGAATGAACATTGGTCTCCTCTAGGAAAGACCGTGTGGCACTGTTAAGTACGTACTCTTTTAATTTTTTTTTAGCCTAAACCTCAAAGGGACAGACATATGGTCTTTTACCAATGTGAGAAGAGGTACAAACTTTGCAAGAATTACTGCACACTGTACTGACACTATTTATTTCCATGAAGCCCAACATATTACTGTGATCCAACAGTCAGGTAACTGATAGGTTTAGGTCAGGCCATTTCACAGTGGGTACAGTGGGTCCCTGAACGTATCCTGTGGCTATTCGTCCAGTTCTGGAATATGTCACTGGAACAGGCATATTAAACAACTGGCAGAATCCCCACATTGATTCCGTGCTTGTAGAATAAGTAATATTCTGGTGGGGAAGGTCAAATGGAAGCCACTTCAACTTCTATCTGGGTAAAGAGCTAACAAGGCCCCTCCCTGGTGGTGCAGAAGTTAAAGGCAGAGTTATCAAGCTATTGCCAGCCACTGCAGCACAAGTTTGATTCAGACCAGCCAGGGAGCTGACCCACATGGCGAAGCATACCTCTCCTGTCTCTTCCGCTACTCCCCTCAGCAGTGTATTTCTGCTCCCCACTCTATATCTGGTGAGTCCTCCCACCCCCCTCACCTCTGGCTTGTACCCCACTTCTTGTATGCCTAAATAAATAATTTCTTTTAAAAAAGAGTTAACCAGAAGCAATTCCAAGATAGATTTGAAAAGAACAGTGTCACCATCAAGTAATAAGAGATACAAGCATGATGAGTCCCACCATATACCCATTCAACATGCCTCTGTGGCCCGTGCAGAAAACAGATGGCTTTTGAATAATGATGGATTATCATAAACTTAGCCGATGGTGAGTCCAGTTGCAGTTGCTACCAGAAGTAGTTTCATTGTTTGAGCAAATTAGCACTTCCCCTCGTATCTGGTATGTAACTCTTGATCTGTCAAATGATTTTGCTCCAGTTAATAAAGACCACCAAATGCAGCTTGCTTTCAGCTCTGCCATTCTAAAAGTATTAGTTCCAAAGGGAGGAATGCTTCCACCAAGATTTATAATGATTCCACTGAACTGGAAATTAAGATTGCCACCACAACATTGGGGTCTCATCTTGGAATCAATAGGCAAAGGATGATGTTCGCTGAGTGTTTGATTGATCCTGACTACCAAAGGGAAATAGAAGTTGCTATTCTACAACAGAGGCAAGAAAAATATGTCTGTGTGTAGAGGATCCCTTGCTGCATCTCTTAGGATGACCAGGCCCTGTGACTGAGGTCTGTGAAAAACCTGACAAACCAATTCAGACAAGGCTACTCATGGCCCAGGCTCTGAAAGACTGGTTTCTGTCAACCCCACCCCCACCCCCACAACAAGCAAAGTTATCTGAATGGGTAACTAAAGAAGGTAGTGGCAAATACCACAATAATCACATGGCTAGTTAAATACAGAGGAGTGCAATTTTCATGAGAATTTCTTCCTAATTTTATTATGATGATATATGTATGTATGAATCAGGCCAGAAAGAAAATGAACATATTTGACATATATTGTATCTGTTTTCTTCCATTCCTTCTCCACTTACCATGTAAACTTTATTAATAATAACCAAATTTACAGCACTATTTTAAGTTTTAGGATGTGAAGAGGAAAGAACTAAGGACTATGAATCTTCTAGGGAGAAAGTACATTTTTATTTGTGCTAAGGACAGCTGCATCGTTTAGTGAAAGTACTTTATTATTGTCTTTATTCAGAAACTAAGAGTGGTTTAAGGAGATGTGTATGGGTGTTGGGAAGAGGTGAACTGAACCTTGACGTTTTTACATATTAAGATGTGTGAGCCTTAGAACCCAGCCATCTAATCACACATCAGAGTGTTCCTGCAAAGGCATTTCTGTAGACATGTTTACATGTATAGACAACTGACTTTCACTGAAGCATATCTTCTATAATGTGCATCCATCTCTTCCAAATAGTTGAAGCCTTTAAGAGTAAAAGCTGAGATTTCCAGGAAAAGAAAAAAAAAATCTGCCTTAAGAACAAAGCCTCAACGCCCGCCTTAGTTTCTAACCTTATAACCTGCCCTAACGATTGCAGATTTGCCTGCCCTGGCAGTAGTGTGAGCCAACTCCTTAAAAGAAGTATCTTTCTTTCTCCCTCCTGTCTTCTCGATAGCTAGCTATCCATTGCTCCTTTTTCTCCCAGTTTCTTGCTCTTTCCTTTGGTTCTCCTTGGTAGCTTCGCTTTTCCCATCCCCTATTTTAGATTGCCCCAGAATGGCACCCTTGACTCTCTTCTCTTTTTCAGCATACTTGTCCTGATTCTCTCAAGACTTCCCAGGTTTCAACTACCTTAATGAAACCTCACTAATTATCTCTGACTGAAACTTCACTCCCAAACCCCAGGTTCACATTTCCACCTAGAGGGTCTGCTTGTCTCTCAAATGTAATCCTATTTTCTCCCATGCATTTCCAAACCTGCTGTTTTCCCTGTACTAATTTTTTTCCAAGACAGCTGTATTCTTGTCCCCTTCCCCTCAAGTTGGAAACAATGTTGCATGTTCATTCACCTCATTCTTTGTATTCTCTGGCTGAATCCTGTCCATGTTGCTTGGGAAGTGTCTCCAGTGGTGTCCCCTGCTCTAGTTCCACTATCTGTCAATTAGACTGACAAGGTTTTTATTATATTTTCAACTGCTGCCTGATATCAACACTGATTATCTAAGAAGCCATTCAAACTCTCCAAGTTCAGATACTCCCATCAATTCCCCCTCAACCTTGTACTTCCAACTGTGTTCCCCCACTCCAGTGCTGGCCTCTGGACAACTAATCAACCTTGCAACACAGTCTGAAATGCTTCCTACCATGTGGTTAAGAGCATAGTCTCTGCACCCGGAAAACAGCATACTTATCTCAACCTCACTACTTCCTAGCTGTGAACCTCAGGAAATCATTTAACCTTGCTAAGCCTCAGATTGCTTATATGCAAGAACAGTATTACCACATGAGAGAGTAGAGAAGAAGGAGCCATGGTAACATGGTATTTAAGAAATAAAATTATATAAAACTTGGCAACTGACTATTGAGAATAACTGAGATGAAAGCACATCTCAGACACTGTTACACAATTTCAACTTGTTAAACTTATTTCATCTTTGCAACAAACCAATTATTACACATCCATTTCAGACTAGATAACTGAGATAACACAGCAATTCAGACTGTGTTGCAGGGTTGATTAGACACCCAGAGGAGGAAGTGGGGGAAGTACAAGGTTGAGGGGGATTTGATGGGAATGACTAACCTTGGTGAGTTTGAATGGCTTCTTAGAGAGGATAGAACTTGCCCGGGATCACAAGCATTGGAAATGGTAGAGGGATTTGAACCAGGCAGAGTCCATACCCCTAGTTCTCTCACTAGACAAATGGCATCTCTGTTACCTGCATACAATCTGTCACGCTCCTCTTATGTGAGACTTACCCTCAGGCCTTCATTCTGCTGCACTTTCACACATCTTTCACTTCCACCCACCTTCCTTAGCTTCATGCCCAGAAGTTGAAGAGAAAGTAGGCCATGCTAACCATGCCTTTTATATAAGTGATATATCATTTACCTCCCTTTCTAAGTCATAAACTCTGGGGACAAAGGCCATGCCCCATTCATCCTTGCTTCCTCTGGCCAGAGACATATAAGGATGAATACTCTAAATGGGATTCTGATACTTGACAGGCTTGTTGATTTATTTCTCGAACCTTCTGCAGATTCTCTGAGCATAGCAATGATAGATCTTCATGAGAATTCCCACCAAGTTACATAGCTAGAGTTAAATAGGAAATATTTTCATTGAGAACAATAACAATGCCTAAACAATCCTGGGAAATTTAATTGTCTAAAGGAGATCTCTTCTTTAAAAAAAAAAATAAATAAATAAGCTTGAATGAATTGGAGAAAAGAAATCTGTCTTACACTCAGGAAATAACATCAGACAACATGAAGACGCTCATTTGTTATGCCTAAAATAGGAACTTGGTTCAGTTTCAAATATCATCAGATAATAGCTATGCCAAAGGATGTTATCTTAGTTTTAGGCTACATAATATAAATAATCTTTTTTTTTTTTTGCAGTGCATATTGTCTAACAGCTATATTAATGAGATAACACATGGGAAAGTGTGGGCTCTCATTCTAGACATGAAATCCAGAGACACCCCTAACTTGTGACACATCTTTATCTCCCAGGGATTCATTAGTCTCGGCTAGCAATTGGCATTCAAAATGGATTTATGGGAGCAAATGGCTAAAGCCATTAGTGAAGGATGTCTTAATTTTATTCTGCAATATGATCTCCCACTCAATCTTTTTTCAGCCTGTCCTTGCCTTGGTTTACCACACACAAGGTCAGGACAGTGAATGCCACTGAGAAGACTCTACCCCCTGAGAGTTTCATCCACAATTAAATATTTTATCGAGGGAGAGCTAAGGTGTGCTCCTCCACTTGCTGATCCTCACTTTCTGTGTTTATTCCAGCTCCCACCAAGAGGCACTGTGCTGTTCACTAACTCATAAAAATCCATTAATTTAACCCCATCAGCCAAATCAACTGTCACTTCTACAAAATATCTATCACCTCTCACCTCCCTTTCTGTCTTTCACATTGACCGTCTCTTGTGATCCCTGCCAGTAACAATTGGCTGGTCTCAATAGTCCTCATGTGCCAGGTACAACAGTAACCACAACACACAGCAACCTCCTTGGCTTTGGAAAGTTCAGCCACTTCAGACCTCTTCTGATTTTCAATCTCTCCTCTCAGTTGAAAAAAAAAAAAAAACACTCTTCATTGTGCTACGACCCAGTTTTCTCACAGCTGAATCCTGTATTATAGAATCAGCATATGTTTCTGGCCCACCTTTTCGTCATGGGAGAAAGTCCACACACACACACACACACACTGAGGCAAAGGCAGCCATCAGGAACCTGTAAGTGCTTCAGTCAACAAAGTCACTTTTGCAGAGAAGGCTTCCCACGGTTCAGAAAGCCACCAGGACAGTTCAAAGTGTACAACTGTGCAAAGACAAGACGTAGTTGGGTTAACAAAGTGCCTGAAATTAAGCAGCCCACAAACTCTTTTGTGGGCCCTTGCTCCCCATATGTTTCCCAGGGTGTGAACCAAATGCACCCTTTAATCTTCTCTAGCAAACACTTAATAATCACACCTATATTAGGTTCTTTCTGAGGAAGAAACGTCCACACCATTTAGCCAATATAATATTAGAATCCAAAGACCATTCAGGGTTATTTCTCCAACTAGATGTGTGTGTGTGTATTTCATGTCCTAATTTCCTTCTTTGAAAACAAGAAGGAAACTAAATGAGTGGCTTTTCAACTATCTGATTTCACTGGTGGTCAATAAACATTTTAAATAAAAATAAGAGGTCAGTTAAGTAATAATGCTAACATTTTACTTTGACACGTAAACTTACTTTTAAAAAGTACTTCCACCAGGGCCTCCCTGGTAGCACCAGGGTTTAAATATCAGCTCTATCAAGCTATCACCAGCCACTGGGGCATAAGTTCCATCCCCAGCCAGGGAGCTAACTCACACTGTGCATCAGACCTCTCCTGTCTTGCCCACTGCTCCCCTCAGCAGCGTATTTCAGTAGATCCACCTGTTCTGCTCCCCACTCTGTCTTCAGTGAATCCTCTCAACCCCTACCACCAAACCTCTGGCCTCTAACCCAGTTCTTGAATCCATAAATAAATGAAAAATAAACCTTAAAAAAAATTTCTTCCAACTTCCATAGCCATTAATCATTAAAGCAAAGCCTTTTAAACCTCAAAAAAAAACAAAAAAAATCATGAAGGCATAATGCCAGAATAAACTGCACTCCATTAAATGGAAAGAACATTCTCTTTGTGAAAACATATTCATGAATTTATCCCTGTTTTTCTTTCTCCTTTAAACTTGACCCAGTGAAACTTCCATGGCAGGTAGGACCAGTCTCCAAGTGTGCTCTTAGGGGCCAAATAATGAGACAGTCTCTGAGCCCGGGAGCCCAGAGAGCCTCTCTTTCAAGTGGGATACACACTTTTACAACACAGTTTTAAACAGTAAACCCAGGGATATAATTAAGCTTAAGTTGTGAAACTACTTCTCAGGTATCAACCTGTTTGTAAGGTTTTGAACTTAGGAGCTGGACTTTCACTGTGGATAGAACTGGAACACTATTCGGAATTAGAACTAAACCACTAGTAGATTTCTAATAATTCCAAGTTTCTGCCTCTGGACACACGATGGGAATGATCTTCTCAACTCCACTGAAGCTGGGTACAATCATGTGACTTGCTGTGGTCCCCTCTGTGGGCAGAGCTGTCACATCTGGACAGATGCCTTAGAAGCTGATGCTTTGTCACATCTGGACAGATGCCTTAGAAGCTGATGCTTGACTCAAGACTCTGGGAAACAACTCTTCATAATGAAGTGTGTCTTGAAATGGAGCTTTTGTCAGCCTGATTCCAGAATGATGCCATTATTAGAGTCCTCTCTGTAAGCCCCTGTAGAACACGTGACCTGAGCAAGAAGAAAAAAAACCTTAAACTATTAAGATTTGTATGTCATCTGTTGCCACCATAGCCTATATCATTCTGATTAGTTACTAAAGTGTTCTCAATTTTGAAAGACAATTACCTGAATGGTAACTTGATGCCTTAGATTATAAATTTTGCACCTGGGAGCTACCTTCAAGCTATCACCAATATTCACATTCCTCGGGTATGAGGATGCCCCCAATTTCTAACTAGAATTTTTATATTTTAGAAAGCCTTCCTCCATCAGTGAAATCTAAGTCTTAGCAATAGGCAGAACATATAAGAAGGGCTCATGACATTGGGAGGGAGAGCTTTCAAGGGTAAAACCTTTCTTGAAAATGCTCCTTGCTCTGAGTTGGAATGAGATTAAAGGAAATTTTAATCAGGTGTGGCAGTGTTTTATGAGACATCACGCAAATCTTCCTAAAAGGAAAGGAAGACCTTTCTTTCATTCACCCTGTGTTCTGGATTATGGATATAGTGGTGGGAACTCTAGCAGCCACCTTGGGACAGAAGACAAGCACCACCATCTAGGAACAGCAAACAGAGAAGCGGAATTGATAAGTTTCCCTGATGAATTTGTGGAGCAATCATATCCTCTTTGGATCATCTTCCTTCTGATTTTCCATATGTGATAAAGGCAACTCTAGAGACTCATTTATGCCATTATTTATTTTTTATTTATAAAAAAGCAAAACTTTATTATATACCCTAAGTGTTTACTTAAAATTATGCAGCCAGTTTGAGAAAAGCCTGCAGCAGTAGAGACTATTCTGGAGTGGTGGCAACTAGAGCCAGCACAGACCAAATCCCCACATTTCACTGGGGTCTCTGACAGTGGTGGCAACTGCCTGGGGTGTGAGCTGTGCTCACCGGGCCCACCAGAAGAGGACCATCCCACATCGCAGTGTCCACGATCTTGAGCTTTATGCCCCGGGTCTGATGTGTGCTGTCAGCTGAGAAACTGAGTTGTGTCCTTGAGCATGAGCCAGATGCCTTGACAGATGGAGAGAACTGCTCCTCCCAGCCACCTAGTCATTGGAGCAGAATGACAGAAGGAACCCAGCTCCCTGCGCCCAGCTGGTAATCCTCTCATGTCCTGGGGCTTAGGGCGCCATAGCCCTCAGCAATTGTGCTTTCCAAGCAAATCTTAAAGCTGACAGTCTGGTACAAACTTAACTATTTATAGTAAGAAAGAAACATGGGTAGACAGACAAACAAGGAACTGCAGACTTGAAGTGATAAGAAACAGTCGGTATTTGTATGGGATTTCAAATACTATACATATGTATGGCTTCCAGACATTTCAGTCATCATAACAACCATATGGAAAAGCTGGAAAAATATCATTCCAGTTTTATTTTATTTTATTTTACTTTATTTTATTTTTAAAGATTTATTTATTTATTCATACAGAACTGGGGTACAAGCCAGAGGTGCAGGAGCATTGAGAGACTTCACCAGAGACAGAATGGGGAGCTGAATAGGCAGATCAATGAAGTACACTGCTGAGGGGAGCCGTCGGTGGGTCAGGAGAGGTCTGCAGAGCCTTGTGGATCACCTCAGGGGGTGGGGATTGAACTTGCACTGAAGATGCTGCAGCCATATTACAGTGCTGCGTCCTAACCTGTTGCACCACCAGGAAGGGCCCCCAACTTGATTTTCAAGGAAAGGAACAGGGGGGAGGAAAAGAGGTTAGCAGAGTTATCCACCACTGCGATTAGTAAACAGTAGTGCATCCAAGATTCCTAGATTGACCAAAACACTTTCCAGAGCCAGATAAGATACAGGTTCTGCCTACACGGATCTTAGCTCTTTGGAGACTATACAGGAACACCTAAAAAAAGGATGTAACAGGGCCCTCTCTCTCTGGTGGCGCAATGGGTTAAAACCACTTCAGCAGGAGTTCGATCCCCACCCAGGAGGTTACCCACATAGCGTGGCAGACCTCTCCTGTCTTGTCCACTGCTCCCCTAAGCAGTGTACTTCGTCAATCTGCCTGTGCTGCTCCCCACTCTGTCTCCGGTGAATCCTCTCACTGCCCCTGCACCTCTGGCCTGACCCCAGTTCTGTATGCCTAAATAAATAAATCTTAAAAAAAAAAAAGGATTTAATTTAAGAGGAGCTGAAAAGCATATGGACTGAGGTGACTGGGGAAGACTTCCTAAAAGGGGGAGCAAGGAGAGAGCACTCTCCAGGCCAGGGGAAGAGTGGGAACAAAGCTGGGCCCAGTGCTACAGCAAACCACTTACCTAGAACTGAGAATTTCTCTCTGTGAAGACTCATAGGTGACCTCTTCAAAGATGGGGGTGGTAAAAGACATAAAGACTTTACAGAGCCTCGAATGCTAGTGATTATTGATTATTCTTGCCTGTTAACAAGAAAGAACCATTAAAGATTTTGGAGCAGAGAGAGAACTGTACAAGGCAGATTTCTGGCAAGAAATGGGTCTGAGAGGAAAAAGGGGCAACAGGGATGAGACACAGGCAGGAGGCAGGATACTGATGTCTCAGAGACAGTGGAGATGAAAGTACCTGATAAGGAAAGATTAAAGTGTGAGTCAATATGAAGAAATAATGGTACCACTGCCATTCTGTTTTGGGCAGAAGTGGGCATAGTCAGAAAGCCCTAGAAAGTGGCAACTGCCTGCTCAGCAACAATGTTCAGCAAGAGTCATCTGTGCAGGTGTGAACACTGAGCCATTAGGCCTGGAGAGAAGGAAGACTGAGGACAGAACACTGGGACCTGCTTCTACCATTTTTTTTTTTCCTTCTTTTTTTTTTTTCAAAGATCCATTTATTTATTCATATAGAACTGGGGTACAGGCCAGAGATGCGGAGGGTGAGAGGATTCACCAGAGACAGAGTGGGGTGCAGAACAGGCAGATCGACGAAGTACACCGCTGAGGCGAGCAGCGGGGAGGTCAGGAGAGGTCTGCCACGCCATGTGGTCTCCCCCGGGGGCAGGCGGAATCGAACTCATGCGGAAGTGGCCCAAGCTTCCCTGTGCAGTGCTTTAACCCGCTGCGCCACCAGGGAGGTCCGCTTCTACCATTTCTAAGGAGTGGGATCACGACACAGAACAAGGCAGGGAGGATGTAAGAGATGGCAAGAGAAGCAGACCAGGTGAAGGCATCACCTCCAGGCTCCCAGCTCCCATGTGCTAGTTACTTGTAGCAAACTTGCTCCCCTATATCTAAGTGGGGTGCATTCCCCTGGCACCTACTACACCCTGTGGGCAGGAAACCCTCTCTGTAAACTGCTGACATTTAGAGAGTAGACAATGAAAAAGGCTTCAGAGAGAGCTACGAGCATGAAGATAAAAGAGAAGGCTGGTGAGGGAACTGTTCTATATTGCGCTTCAGGGGGGAACACCACAGAAGGAGCTCAGGAGTGCATGCATGGTGCAGACAGGGCAGGTACAGTGTCCTCTTTCAAGAAGTTTTGCAGAGAAGGGAGGGGAAGTTTCGGGAAGCAGGGAGGGAAGAGAATATGATAAACAGGCTGACAGGTAGGCAAAGGGGAAAGAGCTAAAACAAAGAGGAACAGGAGCGATACCCAGAAGCCGGATGGAAGGTGATCTGGTGTTGCAACATTAGTCCCAACAGCTGAGAGCTGGAAACAACAGAAGTGCCATCCAGGGATGAGTGGTTAAGGACAGTGGCACACCTCTCAGTTACGTGCGTTCTTTTAAAAATGAACCCTGTCATTTGCAACAACGTGGATGGAACTGGAAGGTGTTGTGCTAGTAAAGTAAGTCAGGTGGAGAAAGGCACACTATTTCGATTTTATGTGCTACATAAAGAAAGAAAGCAAACAACTGACATAAATGAAAGAAAAACAAACTCAAACTGAAAGGGGTCATCGGTGGGTGATGGATGGGAACCAGAACTCTGAAGGTGGGCAGAGATAGTATGTGAGATGTTGCTTTCCAAGGCTGAAACCCACACATGTTAAAACCTGACGGTAGTGAGAAACAGAGGGCCTGGAAGGCTGACGGGGTGACAAGGGAGAGCACAGTGAGAGGAGAGACTGGAGGCGAGAAGTCAGCAAGCTAAAACATGGCAGTTGGCAGCCTGGCCGTTCTGTCCCCCATGGATACATTCCTCACAGAGTGGGGTGGGAGGCAGGGGGGTGACATAAGTCATCTAACTGCCCTTTTGCAGAACTACGGCAGAGATAGCACAATTCATTGCAATAGTCTGGAACGGGACACTGCGTGAATACTCCTCTGGTCACTACATACCTGGAGAGCATCTAATTTGCCTAGAGGCAAAATAAAAGACAAGAAAAGCTGACAGAAGTGAAAAACAGGCCCAAGTTCTTGCCATTAGGCTAAGGGCTTTACTTTGACCATTTTACTCAGCCCTCCCAACACCCACACATGGCAGATTAAGCATTGATGTTAACTATTATTATTTTCTCCAGATTTCTTGTTTCCATCCACCACCATACCGATGACCCCTGACCTGACCCCAACTCAGGAAACTGGGGTTTTAAAGAGGCTAAAAGCAAAGCCTGTGCACTGGACATAGGCAGTGGAGCCAGACATCATGGGATTCCAGTATCCAGCATCCTAACTGCTTGCTGCCTCCCACGTGAACTGAGTGACCAGGTGGAACTGACCAGGAGTGTGGTCGCAAGGCAAGTGTGCTCTATTCAGTGCTTTGCTGCAAAAGGTAAAGAACAAGTTTCAGTGGAAGGGCATTTTATTAAACATGTGTAAGGTGTTGAAGCCAAAGGAGATGCATTGTGAAATTCTCACTGCAAAATTCTCACTGTATCAGTGGCATTTGGACCCAATATAGAAAACCCACAGATACAGTTGTAGGTGCCTCTCATTTTAAAATAATCTGACATGCAAGATCTAAATTTTAGAAGTAGCTTGCTCATTGAGTTTCTACTGGTTGTTGGGCCAGGAGTGTTCTCAATGTGGCCTCAAAACTACATAGGGCAAAGATTAATAATCATGTTCCCAAGGCCCATGTCATTGACTGAATTGTCTCCCTCCAAAATTTTTATGTTGACCTCCTAACCCACAATATCTTAGTAATGACTGTATTTGGAGATAAGATCTTTAAGAAGGTAATTAAGTTAAAAATTAGACCTTTAGATGTTAACAAATGGAAGAAGAAATTAAGAGATGCAAGAAGACAGTCATTCACAAGCCAAGGAGAGAGGACTCAGGAGAAAGCAGCCCTGCTCACCTGATCCTGGACTTCCCAGATTACATAGGAGTGAGGAATAAATCTCTGTTGTTTATGCTGCCAAAACTGTGGTGATTATTTGCAGAATCCCTGGCAGATTAATACACCAGGAACTTGGGTCTGGGAACCCAACTCCCAAGTTGCCCGAGATCACAGAGATGGAGTCAGAGCCAAAATGAGAAGAAGGTGACACTAGACTTCCGAGTATCTGTTTTGCTGCCCAATTAAAATACAAGTCAATTGAAAAAGTAAATAAAATAAAATACAAGTCAATTGTAAGGTGAAGGGAGAAGACTTTAAGTAAACATTCAGGAATGTTTACTTTCTGTGTTATATAAGGTTTTCTGAAAAATAACCATTTTAAGTACCTTCCATCTTTTAAATCTTTATTTTTCAGGGTAGTTCTGGGTTCACAGTAAAATTAAGAGAAAGATACAGAGATTTCCCATAGACCTTCTGCCCCAACACATACTCAGCCTCCCCCATTTTGAACACCCCCAAGAAAGAGGTCCATTTGCTACAGGAGATGACCCTGCATTGATCAGTCATTATCACCCAGCCTGAGGTTTGCATGGGCTTACTTGTGGGGGTGTGCAATCTACATGCTTAGAAAAATGTATAGTGGCAAGAATCTATCATTAGAACCTCATACAGAATAGTTTCACTGCCCTAAAACTCCTTTGTATTTTACCTGTTTCTCTGCCCCTGTCAGCCACTGATCTCTTTACTGCCTCCACTTTTTGCCTTCTTCTGGATGTCCTGTAATTGGAAACATACAGAAAGCAGCATTTTCAGATTAAATGTTTTGATTAACAATATGCATTGATGATGCCTCCAAGGTTTTTCCTTGCACAAACACTCATTTCTTTTGAGTATGAATAACATCTCCCTGTCTGGATGGGCCACCGTCTTTCCACTCACCTGCTGAAGGAAATCCTGATGGCTTCCAAATTTGGGCCATTAGAGATGATAATAAAACTGTGAGAAATATCCGCCTGCAGATTTCTGTGAACGTAGTTCTCAGGTCCTTTGGGTAAGTACCAAGAAACATGAATGCTGGATCATATGTAAGAGTTCTTCGTTTTCTAAAGCTTCTGTCACTACCCTGAATTGCCATAGCACTGAAGGAGGGAGCCTGCCTGTCACCAGCGCTGGTGTTGTCGATTTTGAACTTCACTGCTCTAACGGGTATAGATCTTATTGTTTATTGTGTAGTTTCCAGTGGAATATTTTTTCTATGCTCATTTGCCATGGGTATATCTTCTTTGGGAAGAAGCATGTTGAGATTTTTTTGGCCCGCTTTTAAATTAGGTACCTTGTTTTTTCTTGTTATGTCTTCCTATTTAACAAGATTTTTAAATGACAAATTTAAAATACCTGTTATGTGAGCATAGTATAGATATTACAATAAAAAATCCAAATTGTATAAAATGGAACAAATTAAAATATAAAGTACCTGATCCAAGAACTCTCTTGGAGGATCTCTGAGTTTTAGCATTTGCAACAGTTGCTTCCATGGGACACTGCTATTTTGCTCTTAACTTTTTAAAACAAAGGATTGGCAAAACACAAAGGTCTGCATGCATCCATTTTTTGGGTTTTTTTGTTTTGTTTTGTTTTTTTTGTTTGTTTGTTTGTTTGTAATAAAGGAAAAAAGAGCTTCTCAGAAATGACCACTAGGTGGTAGACGTTGGCTAAGAATATGCTATGCGAGGTACCATTACCTCATACAGGCGTGTAATTGCGCTGTGGAACTTTTTTCCTTTAGGGATAAGTCCATGTGAGTGGGTTGGAGGTCTGCAGCATTCTCCTGATATACCCAACATCCTGTCCACCAGACGCCTCATTGAGACCCCCCTGAGTCCACTTCTGACTACACACAACCACACACAAATGGAGATGTCCTGAGAGTAGGAAAGGCTGAAATCGGATCTTTTCCAAGTGAGAGGTACCATAGACACTCCCTGTCACATTCACTGTGTTCAGATAAAGCTACTGCCAGGAAGAGCTGAGTCTTGATGCAGCTGGTCTCTGGCCTCAGGAAGAAGAAACTTGAAAGTCTCTGGACTTAATTCATCAAGTCAGAATTTCCAGAATCTTTGTTTTGATCTGTTACCACACCCACCACCACTGAGATACATAGACCATTGAGTCTCTACCCACTTGCTCTCCCCTCCCTCAGTCGCTTCAGTCTGTTATCCTAATTGGAGAATTTGTTTTGGTTTAGTTTTAACAGTTGTGTTTTGTTTCTCTATACTCCACACTTGAGTGAGATAATCCAGTATTTATTTCTTTCCTTCACTTAGCATAATTTATTTCACTTAGCATAATCCTTTCCAACTCCACTTGTGTTATCTCAAATGGCAAGATTTTGTGTTTTTTACAGCTAAGTAATATTCCAATCTACTGATAGATACCACATTTTCTTTGTCCACTCATTTGTTCTTGGGCACTTGGGTTATTTCCATATCTTGAGTATTATAAACAGTGTTGCAGTAAACATTGGGATGGAGCCACCGCAAAACAAACTGCAGTTGCAGAAAGATTTTGTTTTGAAAATACAGCAGGCAATTATATGGAGTATTGAGTAAATAAACTACTCTCAATCTAATGATCATTTGAGTTCAGTTTGTCGAGACAATGAGGGTATATCTGTGCTTCTCCCTTTGTGCTCACATAAGTTTCACAAGTGGCAACAATGGTTGTCATATAGGAATTTAGTATGTTTTTAGCTAAAACAGTAAAATTATGTTAATGTTTGCTTTTCCGTAAGCCAAGTTTTTGAAAAGTGTAATGAGTTATTTCATTTTCCTTTGGTTAAATATTATTCCCCTTCCATTCAATTTCAACGCCACTGGGAAGCAGGGCTCTTGTTTTTAATCAGTCCTATTACTCTCTCTGTTGGGTCAACTTATCTCCTTTTTATTTTGCACCAAAGTTATAACCTCGTGGTTAAAAGAGTTAATTGTTCATATAAGCCCCAGGGACTCAGCTATAAAAAGAAACCCTGTGTGTAAACCACCACTATTGTCTGGTGCTGTACCAGCTCTTTCGCAAAGCAACAAAATATTTTATGTATTAAATATTTTATGTATTTTATGTATTTTTAAAAATAAATAATCCATTTTAAAGAAGCAACATAAAGTGCAAATAAAAATATTAATAACCCACGATTGAATGATATTTATAACATACAGGCTTACTAGATCATTGAATATAATGAAAATAATTTTGAAGACTATGAAAAATGATAAAATCATGTGTTTGTTATAGGTTTAGAGAACTTTTAGACATGAATATAAACTCACTAAACGGCAAAATAGATTACAAAAAGTTATGTTTCTCGGTGAAGCCATGCCAACAGTAAGACCCAAAAACTGACCAAAACACTGTTTTCCTAACAATTGCTGAAATTCAATCTCTAAGCTCACATGTCACCTACAAATATGATAGAGTGTGATACTGTGATTATTTTTTTGCTATCTTTGTGTTTTAGAGTTGCCACAGCAGTAAAATTTAATTTAATGTAATTATTAAAATTCCCTTTACCGGGCCCTCCCTGGTGGCGCAGCGGGTTAAAGCACAGCACTGAGAAACTAAAGCCACTTCCGCATGAGTTCGATTCCCGCCTGCCCCGGAGGTGGCCACATGGCGTGGCAGACCTCTCCTGACCCGCCCGCTGCTCCCCTCAGCAGTGTACTTCGTCGATCTGCCTGTTCTGCTCCCCACTCTGTCTCTGGTGAAGCCTCTCACCGCCCCTGAGCCTCTGGCCTATACCCCAGTTCTGTATGTACAAATAAATAAATTTTAAAAAAAAAAAATTCCCTTTACCAATTTTTAGTTGCTGTGAAACCAGACCAATGCAAATTTAATCCCAATTATGCTGCCACAAGGTTTGCATATTGCTTCAAATTTTCAGCCTGTGATAAAATGTCTATAACTCTCTAAATGTCCTTCCTGGGCAAGAAGAGGCTTATCCCTGGAAGGGTCCAGGTCCTTTGGCAGCCAAAGGCTAGAGCACGTCCCTCCCCATCCACCGAGGAGAAAAGAGTTATACGTGCCAATGTTTAAATGGGAGGATGAGTGACACTCAGAGTCATACTGAAAAAAAGGAAAAGTGATCCTCTTAGGGTTGTTATTCACATGGATTTTGGCAAGGAAACTGTGCTTCCTTGGGCTGCTTCCAGAACCTGCAATCCCAGGACCTCCACAAAGAACAAAGGGCAGCAGAGGTTGATTAAGACTCACAGAGAAATCTATTTCCTGGCCAGTTCACAGACACAGCTTTCAGAACCCTACAAAATCTCACATTATGCAGAGGCTAGGGAGAGCAGACAAGTTTCGCTGTTTAGAAGACACCAGTCAACCATCCTAAAGGCCCTCTGTACCTTTCCCAGAAGTCAAAGGTAGGCATTAGTAGATATCCCCAGCAGGGGTTCAACTCATGGACCTATCACTAGGCCAAGTGTGGACTCACCTCAGCAAGGTAGCCCCCATTTGCCCAGCATGAGGTTTACATCATGAATCATCAAGGCCCAAGTTGGGGTTCCCCTCAGCAAGGGGAATCCACATTAGCCAAATGGAGGGTGCGAGAGGGGTCGGAGTCATATGGGGGGGTCCCCTACGAAAGGTAGGCCCCATTAGCTCTGCTGGGAGCTTACCTCATGACCCTCTTCTAGGCCAAGCAGGGCTCCCCTTGTCAAGTGTATTGTATAATTATATGAAGCTACTTGCTTTAAAAAAAAAAAATGAGATTTCCCATCAAAAATCATGAGATCACAATAGAATTACATGGAATTGAGTCAATTTTTGGTTTAATAACACAATGGATAATCACTGATCATCTTAAAAGCTCATTTTAAATTAGTAATTGTATCTACATAGCATGTATCTACATAGCATGTTTTAAAATAAACTGAAAAAAGAAAGTTTCCAAAAGTATGTGTATAGTAAAATATATATATATATATATACAATAAAAAGTTATATTGGGGAGTAAATTTGATTTTTTAAAGAGAAGTAATTGTGGGGCCTCCCTGGTGGCACAAGGGAGGCACAAGTTGCAGCACTATAAAGCTATCTGCAGCCACTGCAGCATGAGTTCAATCCTAGGCCCAGGAGGTGACCCATATGGCACAGCAGACTTCTCCTGTCTTGCCTACTGCTCCCCTCCACAGTGTACTTCGTTAATCTGCCTGTTCTGCTCCCCACTCTGTTTCTGGTGAATCCTCTCACCCTCTGTACCTCTGGCCTATACCCCAACTCTTGTATGCATAAATAAATAAATCTTTATTTAAAAAAAAGAAAATTAATTGTAGAGGAAAATACAAACTCAAATAATAGTATATGTTACTATTATATTTCTTCTTGCAATGTTTACAAATTTAATAAATGAAATATCTATAAAACACATTAAAAATCTGTATGTTAGATTACATATTGGATTACATGTGCATCATATATAGATAGATAGATACAAACACTTTAATAAAATTTTCTTGCAAAGAAATGGCAAATTCTTTGCAAATGGGAATCAGAAGCCAGGTGCCTACTCCAGGAAAAAGATTTCTATATTGAAAAAAAACAAAGGAGCTGTGTGCAAATAAATAATCACCATGTTAAATTAAGGGGTCAAAGACCAGCTTGGCAGCTGGAACAAACAAAAATTTGTCATCCAAACTCTGGCCCTTCTTTCCTAAAGTAAATTTGGAGCTAATTAACTTTCAAGACTTTTCCGGGATTTTTCCCAGTGACAAGACAAAGAAACACACTTAAGATAAAAACCAGATGTTGAAGTTCGCTGGTCATTTCTTCATGTACATTATATATTTTCATGTCACTGTAAAAGCTTTAGTTTGGCCAAGGGCCAAACCTATTAGGTGAAATGGACTTCCTGGGTACTCAGTGTGTGAAGTACACACAGAAGGCTGGCTGGAATCTTCCTGGGTTGAAATGCGGTTCCCTATTATGTCCCTGTTGCAGTTGCTTTTGGGTGTACTGTAAAGATCTTCAGAAGTCACAAGGGATTGTAGCAAATTTTACATTAGCCCTAGGCTGTCCCACACTCATCATACCATCTCTTTCCTGTGAGACCATGATTTGGTTGCTCACAACTTGACTATGGGCATACAAGAAAGGGAAAATACGGTTATATTTTTCCTATACAGATGTCGGTGAAAGTTCAGCAAAAGTAAGACATAAAATGGAAAATAAGGGAGAAATAAGCAGGAAGTGCCAAAAATTCTTTAAGAACCATATTTCTTTAGAATTCTGAACCATCTTGTTTACTACATAATATAGTGTATATACTTCATGTCAACAAACAAATGCATTAGAACAAAGGCTCTTATGTAACACCCCACCGACTGGTTAAGCTCCTGGCAGCCCTTCCTATATTAAGGGAATTGTCTCCTTGACCCCAACTTTTTCTTTAAGAATAAGAAATCGTGATTCTGTGTGTGTAACTGGAACAAAGGTGAAATAATCTCAAAAGGGAAGAATGAGATAAGACCTGGGAATTCTTGATGGCCTTTGCCCCTACATGGTGCTTTGGGAGTTCCCATGACTTCTTTGTTCACTTTCAATAATAATTAGTTCTACACGACTGCTAGGCCACGTCTCACAGGGGTGGTTTTTCTTCAGAGACTCTTGACTCCATCATTAGAGGTAATTAGCCCCAGTCAGCTACTCAAAAACATAATCTAACTAATAACACATATTTTACACATGATCCAGCTGTTCTACTCTGATGTATACACCTGGTAGAAACATACCACACAAAAACTTGTATTGTACAAAAAATGTTCATAACAGTATTATTTAGAAGAGTTGAAAAAGTGGAAACCACCCAAATATCTATCAACAAAACAAATGAATAAGCAAATTTGGCCTTTTCTGTCAATCATATACTCTTCAGCAATGAAAACAATGAAATACTGATGCAAACTGATATACATGATGTGCACAGATATTATACTAAGTGAAAGAAGCCAAATGTTAGAGCACACATTGTATTGATAATGTCCAGAAAAGGCAAATCCAGAGACTGATTAACATTCTTAGTGGTTACGTAGGGCTGGATATGCATGAAGGACAGGTTTCCTTCTGGGGTGATGGAAATGTTCTTAGACTGTTGTTGATTGCAGGGCTCTGTGATTTTACTAAAAATCATTTACTTAAAAATTATAGAGCATCAATTATACTTCAACAAAATTTTTAATACAATTCAAATATTTAGCTCATGTTATAAATAAAACGCAGTCTTTTTTTTCTGGAGAACTCAAAAATCTGTTTAAATGTAGCTTTACTGAATTTGCAGCAACATTCAACAGTAATATCTTTCTTTTAAAATCAATAGCAAGTAAAAAAAAATCAATAGCAAGTAGGAATACATGTATACATACAAATTTCAGAAGACAAATAACAAATAAAATTACTCCCAGAAAGCCGGAGTAGTAGACATGTATAGTCTAGGAATATAGTAATGGCTAGTGGAGTACCTAAAAAAAATTTTCCATAAAAACACAAAGAAATTAGATTATGAAAAGACTATAGTTAAGACACTCATCTTAGTATCACAAAAATGAAGTGAGAATAGTACTAGACACTGGAATGCAGCATGATTTCTTATGACTTTGGTGGGGGGGGAGTGAAACTAGTAACAAATGTTTTTGGACTTCAGATGGTGAAGCCTTACCTAACCATTCATGAACTACAACATACCTTGGAAGTATTATTTTTTTTTAAAAAGTTCCATCTTTTCAGGATCTAGTTCATCTGACAAACTACAAGAATGGTGAGAATGCACTGTTATGGATTATCAGTGCAACCAGTCTATGAAAAACTTGCAGAATGCAAATGAGCACTGTTGTCTCTATCAATAACATTTCACAGCAAAAGTTGTGAAATGTAGCTGATCTTAAAGTTATCTC
Organism: Condylura cristata; assembly: GCF_000260355.1. Taxonomy (NCBI): domain Eukaryota; kingdom Metazoa; phylum Chordata; class Mammalia; order Eulipotyphla; family Talpidae; genus Condylura; species Condylura cristata. The sequence goes on from NW_004567131.1 coordinate 2,883,064, forward strand.
TAGACTTAAATTCTGGTGCATGTTTATCTTACCAATAGATCACTAGCTGAACAAAATATAATCTTAATTATTGCATAGAATGGCTGGAACTCTCTTTGGCAAATTATTCAAAGTGATTACTTCTGGAAATTAGACTATCAGAGTCTTTTCATTTTGCTTTATGGATTTTATAAACTTTCTTCATTGAACATAGGACTTTCATAATAACAAAAGCGTATGTGTGTGTTTTAAATAAAAAGCATGGTTGAACCTGTTTGCTGGTCTCTTTCTTTGCTTATTTATTAAAGGGGGAGTGCTGAAAATAAGCCAAAGAACTCCATCAGCTTAAAGGTGCTCTACCAAATGTCACATAAAAGTTAAAACTTGTTTCAAAACCAAACCAACAATTAAATACAGAGCTCAAATACAAATACAAGGAATGAGGAAAACATCTGCAATGCATAATGGTAGATAAAAGGTTAATTTTCCTTATTTATAAAAATAAGTCCAGTCATATCAGTAAAAATTAAAAAATAAAAGTTGAACCTAGTGGAAAAAAACAAGCAAAGAAAACAAACAAGCAATATGCAGGAAAAAAAGAGATATTGCCATTAATCACAGACCAAATTATTCAAACTCATTCACCTTCTGGTAAGGGTATAAATGTGTAAAACCTTTTTAAAGGGCAATTTGAAAAAAATCTACCAGTCCTCTTTTCAGGGTAGTTTTCTATACTGCAGGTCTTTGCACATCCATTCTTGGGAATTTGCCCTATAGCAAATATATGCCCATATAAATATAAATACATGCTCACTGTAAAAGTGTGATAGTGAAATACTAGAAACTTAAATGGCCATAGTAGAAAATAAGCAAAATAAATTATGGTACCTTACAAATGCAATCCTATGCATCCTTAAAAACTACTACATCTAGATCGTCCAGTATGGAAACATCCTTATGAAAACTGAAGCGTAGAAAGAAAAAAACGGAATAGTACAAATCCACGTTGCAAAATATTAAAAGGATAAGTACATATACCTGCACGCACAGATATATGTACATAATGATGATTATCTTTGGGGGAAAAAAGACTGCTAGGAAGTAAGTTTATTTACTTTTCATTTGGAACCTTCCTGTACTGTTTTGCATATTTTAAGCCTGTGTTGTCATTTTTCTAGTGTCCAGTGGCGATAGCTAAGAGGTGGGGTGATGAACCATCCCTGTTTTCATATTTACTTCTCCATATTTAAAAATACTTAATGCATTTGTTATTTAAACAGGTTATTATTTTCTGCCTGAACTCCCGTCACAACGATGTCAGATGCAGTCAAAGAGGATACCAGATGCCGCCGCGGGTGCTGTGGCGGCACGTACTTCTGGGCGTCCCGCGCAGCTGTGCGCCGCTCAGCCCCCGCGCATGCGCGCCAGGCACATGCAGCCGCCCGCGCGCTGTGCAGCGGACTCACCAGGTCACCCCAACCCATCCCTCATTGCTCAGATCCTCCAGCGGTCGCAGGGCTGCGACTAACAGGCTGTAGAATGCTCACGCAGCATCTTAAAAAGCAGCGTTTGAGCTGCTTAGGAGTGTGGGCGACAGCAGAGTCTGGGTGCGATCCCTAGCTGGGCTCTTCTCGAAGCTCCTCATCTTTCTTCCAGTAATTTGCCTTCCCAGCCCAGAATTTCTTCACGAGGCCCACATTCCAGCTGGTACCCCCTAAAATAAGGAATAACCGGATAGCGAGATTAGTGGGGCCTTTTTACTCTCTGGGCCCAAGTTTCTACAATGAACATGTGTTGTTTTTTATCACCATCCATACCTATTTTGAAAAATAAATCATGGATATAGAACTATATTAAGGCAGGATATCTACTGAGAATTTCAATCAGACGGGCTTGGCTCTCACGGTGTCCTTTCTGTACGGCCAGAACAACTTTCAGAAAGGCAGGGAAAGACAGCGAAGGATACTTGACAGATTTGCCTCCGGAGTGGCACAGAGGGAAACAACGGAGGAGGAGGGGTGTGGAGGCAAAGAAAGGGGAATCGCGGCCCTCCCTGGTGGCGCAGCGGGTTAAAGCACTGCACTAAGAAGCTAAAGCCACTTCCGCATGAGTTCGATTCCCACCTGCCCCGGAGGTGACCACATGGTGTGGCAGACCTCTCTTGACCCGCCCGCTGCTCCCCTCAGCAGTGTACTTCGTCTCTCCGCCTGTTCTGCTCCCCACTCTGTTTCTGGTGAATCCTCTCACCGCCCCTGCACCTCTGGCCTGTACCCCAGTTCTGTTTGCACAAATAAAATCTTTAAAAAAAAAAAAGAAGGCGAATCACTGCTACACACGGGCTTTGGGCCTGTTTGACTATCTCCTCTCTGTTTCTTCCTTGCTATAGAATTGCTCTCATCATTATAGAATTATCTTTGCTTCTGCTAGGCCCAGTTCCATCCTCTGCTTTTACAATTTTCTCACCTTGACTGGATAAACAAACTTACATAGAAACGACAAATAGGCATGGTGACACTCTCTTTCGTGCCAGGCACTAGATGGCAGAAGCTGTCGAGAAATCTTCACAGTCAGCCCCTCTCTTCCCAGAGGGAACCGCGTCTGATGGTGGCCATTATGAAGTGTCTAAAACCAAAAGCCCTAGATACTCTTCTATGGAAGTTCTGCTTCGTGACAGGGAAGAAAACCAAGTAACAACTTTGTTCAAGCCCATTGTAGCCTAGAGTAGGCTAACATTGCATAAGTTCTTGCCTGCTACTGGATTCCCACACGTTACCTAAAGCCTCTTCTCTGGTGATCCTTTGGCTGTGCCCCTCAGCAATAATTGTTTCTCCACAGGATGAAGCTGTCCACTTTAGCTCAGAGGACCAGAGTTTACTCAGGATGGAGGGTGTATACAAAGGGGGAACTGGGGCACAAAGAGAGGAAACTGGCCCCCATTCTCTCGCTTGCTCCCCATTCCGGCCTCCTTGGAACACAAAGGCAGGCGTTGCTGGCAGATGTTGGGAGGGAGGTAGTGAGGTCTTCCCTTCCTGGTTTCAGGTTGAACTCCCTGTTGCCTTTATCACCATCATGCAACAACCTGCTGTGTTTTACTTTTGACATGATCCCACTCCTGGGGATGGGGGCTTTTTGGGGAGTCTCCATCCACAGTGCCCCTCCTTCTGGTGGTGTTTCATCTTCTGGAGTCTCTGCTATGTGCCTCCATGTTGCTATGATGTCTGAACTCACAATACCTTTAATAGCTCAGTTAACCCTCTTTGAAAGGGGTATTTCTTTGGCCATACCTCTGGGAAGTAATAACGGCAACAATTGGGCTTATTGTGAGTGCCGTGCCAACTCACAAAGTCACGTGGCTCCAGGAAATCCTGGGCTTTCCCATCATTTGTTTAATCAGTGAGCCCCTAAATTCTTGTTGTGTGTGGGGGCGGTGATTCAAAGCAAAATTCAGCTTTCAAAAAGACAGGCATACGAAGGAATAATTCAGATTAACATTTAAAAGCAATCATTTTAAAATCATATATTTAAATAAAACAAATTGCAATTAAGCAGAAGGCTTTTACGGTGTAACTTAGTTAAAAACTGCACAGAAAGATGAGCAGCAGATGATGAGCTATTCATTTCATGGAGGCCCCAGAATACTGCACACATTTGCATAAGCACTAGAACACGATCACTGGACAGTGGCTGGCCACCAGGTTAGTAAGCAGGGAACTGCGACACCATGTCACCAAAGATCTCAAACATGCTATGTTACAGGTTGCTGCTGGAGCTCTGGCCAGAGAAGCCATCACGGAATGACAGCCTGTACTGACATCTGCTGCAGTAGAGAATTACTGAAGGGCTTCTCTGGGAGCAAGCACAAAGAAGCTAGGGGAGATGCCTTCATGGGGTGTTGTAGGGAGTACTTTGTGTAGTGAGGGAGGCAAGGATATGTTGGCTTTCATGGTGGTTTCCCTACCCTGAATCATTGGCTTCCTGTTGGCTTACGCAGCACTTCCTGACGTGAGTTCCATGAGATGCCTTCTATAGAACAACATTCTATGTAAAGCAGTGCTGGGGGTCAAACCAGCATGCCCTTGGTTTTTCTGTCAAAACCAATCCCCTCAGAATTTTGTTAAATGTAGATTCTGATTCTGGGGTGCACCCCTGAGACTCAGCATCTCCATCCAGCCCTAAGGAGGTGCTGCTGCTGTGGTCTGCAGATCACTCTGTGAGAGAGCTAAGAGTCAAAACTTGCTACTAGATTTTTTAAAAGACACTTCATGTCTTTAATGTGATTACATGCAACTGTCAACTTCCAAGAGGGGTAAACAAAGTTTAATCTTTCCTAAAGGTCTTTGTTCTTAGGTTCCTCTTCATGGAGTATCTCTGAGGAATAAATACATATTCGGAAAATGTTTGCTAAATGATACAGTCCAGGTGTTTATGTGGCTTTTCCAGTCACCTTGCTCTCCCCTTCTCAGAATCCTAGTTCCCAAAGCATGGAAAGTTGTAGTAATTGGTATCCACATCAGGGATCTGCTCCCTGCTCCCAGTTCCTTTCTGCTTCCTTCTGTATTCTTAGCCTCTGTGCCTCTTAAACTTCCAGATCCACAAGGACCTTCTAGAGAGCTTACTTAACACAGACTCCTTGGCCCCACTCCAGAGATTCTGGTTCAGTGGCTCTGGAATGTGCCTAACAAGCTCGCAGGTGGCACTGACACTGCAGTTTGAGGACCACACTTCGAGTAGCATTGCCTTAGATGTCACATCTCTCTGCAAACATCTCTCTCTCCCACCACTTTGGAACTTGCCAATAGTTCTTAGGCATTAGGATAGTCGTTTACTTTTCCTTGTGTTCTACTTCCTTTTAAATGTAATATGCAGCTCAAGACAAAGGCAGTGACCTTCTTTCCCTTTTCCAGTAATCTAGTCTGCATGTTGAATCAATGATCAAAAATGAAGGCTGGCCATCCATGAGGCAAGCACTCAGGCTGAGGGGCTGTGTAAACCACAGTGCAGCCAAGTGATTCCACTTACCCTTTTTTTTCCTAGCCTGGCTGGATTTATGGGTGTCTTCCTTTCACAAAGAGGCAAGTTCCATGGAAAAGGCAATTGCCTTGCTCATCATCAAAGTAGTTTCTTGTGCTGACACCTCTGTGTTGTCCAGGTGGTTGGGCGTGGCAAAGACCTCTGCACACTGATCCTGCCCTTTTGCCATCTTTCCTGCATACTGGTCCTTGTCTTATTGCCATGCTTACACCTTCCCTTCCATCTCTACAAGCCCTCTATCTTCTGAACACTAGCATTTAGAATGCCCTAAATCCTAATAACTATATTCACTGCTTTTGTGACATCTTTTGATTCCCTGATATCTACATTTTCAGTCACTAACTCTGAGTCTTCTCAGGCTTTCTGATAGCCTCTCTTCCTCCCACTTCCTCACTTCTGACTGACTTATCATAGCCCTGAGTTTTCAGTCTGATTTTTAATCCCACTCTATCTTGATTTAAAAAAGTGTATGTAAACTTAACTCATGCAGACAGGTACATAACTCATACAGACAGGTACATAAAAAGTCTGTATTTGCCTCCTGTTTCACCCACTGCTCCCCTCACCAGTGGATTTCAGGCAGTCCACCTGTTCTGCTCTCCACTCTGTCTCTGGCAAATCTTCTCATCCCCCACACCTCTGGTCTACACTTCCAGGTCTTTTACACAAGAAGAAATCCAAGACCTCTGACAAACATTTACCCAATTTGGTGCTTTGCAACAGAGGTTATATAAAGATGAATTAGATTTGAAAGACTTCATTATCTAGGTGAGGCAAGACAAATAATCATAAAAATTATAATACATCCCACAAGCAAAATATAAATAAGGCAGTGAGAAAATTCCAATGATGGAATTTTATGAACTGAGTTGTACCCATGCTTCATGTGTTGGAAGTTCTAACCCACCAGTAACTCAGTATCCCACTGGGAAAAAGGGTCTTTGGAGATGTAATTATGAGAAAGCTATGGCAGAGTAGGATGTGCACTAATTCAGCATGACTAGGGGGATTTGAAGACAGACCCACACCCAGGGATAGCATCTCATGAAGGTGAAGGCAAAGACTGGGGATGATGCTTCCGCAAGCCAAGGAACACCAGACTGCCAAGAAAACATTAGAAACGAGGGGAGAATTATAGAGGTACTAACTCTACTGGTAGCTCCACCTTAGGCGTCCAGTCTCCAGAACTGTGAGGCCATCAATTTCAGTGGCTTAAGCCTTTGTGGTACTGTTTGTTAGGGCATCCCTAGGAAACAGGTAGATGTCTTATTGGAAGATATGGGAAAAAAAGATTTCATGTAAAATAGAGAAAGTAAAGCTCAAGTTCAGCCTTAAAGAAAAGGCTTTCAAAAAAAAAGGAAAGAACACTAGGAAAAAAGAGCAGAAAAGTACTAAGAGTACTTAAGAAATCAAAATCAGCATAGAATCTGATTTGTTGGAAATGAGTATCCCAGATTTGGAAAAAATGTTTTGAATTATTAAGTTATTCCTGAAATTCTAAATATAAGACAACAGCCTTGTATAGTTTCATGGCTTACACAGAGTATTACATGAACCAATGAGTCCACTTTAAACATTTTACTACTGAACTTTGAAATTAAAATACAATTTTACAGCCACTGAATGAAATGTGTGGTATCAGAATTACAATTTAAGTTCAAAAATTTTTTAATGAGATGGTTTCAGAACATTTCCCTTACTCTCATTTTAGTGATAGCAGTAACTTCTGTTTTAAAGGTTGACATTAGGAAATTCAGTAGCTAGGACAGATGTCTAAAGAGCTGAATTCAAGGACACAGGTCATTCCAATGGAGCTTTTTAAAAGTGACAGAACTACTTGCCTCCCCCGGTCTCAGCGCCTCAGTTTCATGTACAGAAACAGTGACTACTTTTTATTTTTTAAAGATTTATTTATTTATGCATACAGAACCGGGGTACAGGCCCGAGGTGCAGGGGTGGTGAAAGGATTCACCAGAGACAGAGTGGGGAGCAGAACAGGCAGATCGGCTAAGTACACTACTCAGGGGAGCAGCCACGAGAGAGGAGAGGTCTGCCGAGCCATGTGGGTCAGCTCCGGGGCTGGGGATCGAACTGGCTGCGGCTAGCTTGCGGTGTTGCATCCTAAACCCTTGCGCCACCAAGTAGAGCCCCATTTCTTAAAATTTTTCAAAAGTGTAGTGAGGGTAAATGAAAGCAGATAAACAGATGTTTCTGCGGGGGAATAAATACATCTTACTCAATTTCTTCACAACCGAACAAAAGGGTAGACTATATGATTTCTAATATCCTTTCAGTATTAAAATCTTAACTAATGAAATTAAAATAATTGGAACCCAACCCCAGGCAAACATGAAAATTGTGTTATGTACACATCTATGTACATCTGTGTAGATGTCTGTGTGAACATGTTGTGATTATGTGTGTACATGTGTGTGTGATCATTATTCTGTAGATGCATGTACACACCTATAGATGTCTATATTTATCCCATTAGATGGAAGCAGGAAACTAATTCATAAAAAGTTGGTTTCAGTAGTCAAGTTTCTCCCTTTGTCAGATGACTTTTTTTCTGAGACAGCATATTCTAAGAAATCACATTTTATTTTACTAAATTTGTTAAATTATTATGAAAAAATGTCAAATGTTACCAAAATGAGATTAGTGCAGTGGGGCCACAGATATCCATCACACAAATCCCAGTTGGTCACATTGTTTCAACTGTACACTCCCATATGTCTCTTCTTCCCTTCCTCCTTCTCCACTGAATTTTAAAGTAAATTTTAGACTGCATGTTGTTTCACCCCTGCATACTTTGATATGCCTATCTGAAAAATGTGTTTTCTTACATCATTATAACACTGTGAAACTTAACATTAACAATAATTTCTTGGAAATGTGTTTTCAATGATTTTAAACAATAATAATAATGTTACATAATTTATAATTTAACAAAAATACTTAAATAATAAACCAATCCCATTTTGGTTTTTTAAAACCAATTTCACTTTGGAGTTTTCTGATGTAGCATTCTGTTATATAAATGGCTTTAGAAAAGTATAGGTAGACAATACTAGAAGTTGGAAGACCTGAGGAATATTTTCGCATAAATTTTAGTTTGTCTCATTACTGTTCTGTGCTTGCTTAACCTCTATTCAGCCCAGAACAATGTTGCTATCTGACAATACTCTAAAGACAATTAAAGAAATAACATCTGCTAATCTCATTAAATTCACTGAGGCAGGATAGGAATGGGTACTGGTAAACGGAGCAGATAATTGTGAGATATATTCACTTAAACATTCATGTTGAAAAGTAATCACGGAAAACCCTTTCTCCTTCGGCGCACGTAGTGATACTTTGGAGCACGTGTGACACATGGAATTCCTATTAACGATGACAGAGTGGAGTTAGGTAGGAAAGTCATGCCAAAGACCTCCTCTTAGTAACCTTGGAAGAAAATTATATTCTGGGAAGAGACATGCATAAATAACTACATGTTCATATAATTTAGATCTTATATACCCGTGAAACAAGAATTTAGAAAAGAAAAAGTTGATACTGATTCCAGAAGAAAACAACTCAATTTGTCATAAAATAAAAAAGTTCAGGATGAACTCCCCATTGCCTTTGCCGCTATCTACTTTCAGCAATTTATTCTAAATATAGATGCAGGCAAAGAACAATTATAAAGACATTTGTATAAAAACACACATCTTAATTATAGCTAAATGAAAGATGAATTGTGCCCTTTGTAATATTTTATAATATGTTTTTTTTCCACCAAACACAATGTCAAAACTTTTACATGTTAGTCAATGTATTTCTACCAGGTGCTTTTAACCGGCTACAAATATCCCCTCTTGGAGTTATAATGCAGTTAATCAATTCTGTTGTCGAATAATGAAAGCTTGTTTTCACAGTGTTTGTGGTTATAAACAACACTGACACAAATGTCCACATATCTTTATCTATCTGTAGAAATTTATAAATATTTGCTACACACATACATACACACGTCAAGAAAAACAAGATTCAAAAGATAATGAGCTCACATATGCTAATCATCTCAAGTGGAATATGAATTACATTTTCTCTAGATTTTTCTACAATGTACACAATTATATAAGGATTAAGAGAGACACCATGTAAAACCTATCAGATTGACCATCGGCATTGGCAAAATATGTGGAAATACAAGCTCATACAATTGCAGAAAGAAGCATAGTCTGGTACATGCATTTTAGCAATATCTTCTAATAGTGAACTTGATATTCTAATGTCAGGTAATTTCACCCTCATATAATCTAAATTCTTATGGTGCTCACAAGGAGATATGCTAAGAATGCTATGTCAAGGTTTTAAAGAGAAATGTAATCAACTGGCTTTATGTGTGTTTGACCAAATTTATTATAAGGAAATTGGCTCATGTATTATGAAAGCTAAGAAATCCGAAGGTATGCAGTCAGCAAGGTAAAGACCAGGGAGAGCTGATATGCAGTCTCAGTCCAAGTCTGAAGGCCTGAGAACCAGGTTGTATAAATCCAGTCCAAGAATTGGTTAAGAATCAAGAAAAGTAGGAGAAATTCCCTCTTCCTAATCTGTTTCAGTTGACTGGGTTAGTTTCACAAACATATTAGGAAGAGTAAACTGCTTTAATTTACCAACTCAAATGGTATTCCCAACTCAAACCACCATAATCTAAAAACAATCTCAGAATAATGTTTAATCAATTATCTGGGCATTCCATGGCTGAGTCAAGCTGACATGTAAAATAATGACAGTATTGTTTGTACTACCAAAAACTTGAAAACAATCTATTGTCTATTCATTCAACAAACATTTACAATGTGTCACAGATTGTTCATTATGTCTGGTATAAATGGGTGAGTAAAAGAGACGTCACATTCCTCTCTTTGGAGAGCATACATAAGAGTTAAGGGGGACAAATGATAAGCATAATACATAGTCATATATTACTTACGTAATAAGGGAATGCTACTTTCCACAATTTAAGGGTACCATTCACTTTATATTCTAATGGATGGCTGCGAATCACCATCCTCTGAAAATGTGTAAGGTAGCAATACTAGTTGGGAGTAGGTGGCAAATGGCCATTTAAATGAGGTTAAGGGAGGTCTAATTAGGAAGGTGGCATATTACATATCTGAAGAAAAGAACAAACAGACCTTGCAAAGTTGGAGGCCAGTGAGGATGGTATAGTGAGTTAACCCCTGCATTAAAATGAAGTAGAGGTGGGCAGATTGTGTAGAGCCTGTGAGCCTTGCAAAGATGAGGGTGTTTTAATCCAAATGAACTAATAACCACTGCAGATTTACAGGGAAGCAGAGTGACCACCCTACATGTTAAAAAGGATCACTTGGCTACTCCACAGGGAAATACTGATGGATGGTGGAAGCAACTACAGTAATCCAAGCGAGAGGTATGATGGTGTGGACCAGAATGATTAAAAAAAAAAAAAAAGTAATATTATGTATATTTTTAAGTAGTCCACAGAATTCCTGACAGATTAAATGTAGAAGTGAAGGTAGAGTTGAGTTAAGGGAAATTTTATTACACATGATCAACCAGAAGGATTAAGTGACCATCAGTTGACAAGCAGCAGAAAATAATGACATTTTAGGGGAGAAGTTCTGGACACATTAACTTTGACTTGTGTATTAGATATTAAAGTGATGGTGTTCAGTTGGGAATTACACACAAGTGTCAATTTCAGAAGAGAGGTCTGGGTTGAAATTTTCACCTCATAAATAGTATTTAAATCCATGAGGTTGCAAAACTTTCTCACTTAGTAGATGTGTAGATACATTTTTCTCTTTTCAGAGATTTCTATAACTTAGAAATCTTTCCATAACTTTATGTGCTGAGTTCTCATTCTTTTTCATCATTTTGTAGCATTTAGTCATATGGTCATATCAAACTTATTTAATCTGTAGGAGGATAGGCATGCATTCATTTTTTAAATATTTAAAAGTATTTTAAGTATTTTGAACTTTTAATTTCACAAGTGTGTGAACAGACTTGATAAGAGTGCCAGGATACCCTCACAGGTCAGTATCAATTTCATAGATCAGTTTCCACTTTTCACAACAACGTGAGTGGCCATTTCCCCTATATCAACCTAACCTTAATCAAGTTTCAAATTATAGTCCATCAAATAAAAAGTGAGAACTTGCATTTTTCTTTCAAGAGAAATGAGGCAGCTCTTCCTTTACTTAATAATTATTGGTATTTCATATATGAAAACCATTTATATTAGTCAACTGTCAGTCAGGAAGACAGAAAACACTCTAGGCATTATAATCTGGAAAGGATTTAATACAGGTGCTCCCACCTTGGAAGGGCTCAGGGAAAGGAAAGTCAGGCAAAGCTGCCAGTGAATTCAGGAAATCAAAGTTACAGGAATTGCAGGAAATGAGAGCTGATGATCTCAGCTGCCCGCAGCAGTGAAGCAGGTGATTAACAGAATGCAAAAGTCCTGCAAAACCTCACGTATGCCATCAGATCAACTTTCATGCCTGCCCTCTGATGCTAAAGGAACAAAAAAGGCTTCCATTCCTCTTGCTTTTCAAATATTACACGTGCCTCTCATTGGCAGCCTGCAGATAAAATCTTCTTAGCAAGACAATCAAGGAAGTGTGACTTCCAGGCTTCCAGTTCCTACAATACAGATTTTAGAAAGCGGTTCTTGGAACTCACGTAAACCCTTCTAACCAGGACTAAGTGTGGTATGTCTCTCCTTCACACAATCAGTGCTAGTCACTTCTCCAGTCACTCTCCATCTCCTGTGTTCCTTCTTAATGTTCAATACAACTCACCTGTACTTTCTGTAACTTGAAGACTAAATTAAAACGTTAACCACCGCCAGCACAAAGTGAAAGGGTGGGGGTAGGGACAGGGAAAAGGAAAACAATATATTAAACACAAAATCAGGATAAAATATGTACTATTACTGAAATTCCACATTCTGCACCTGTCCCTGAAGTGATAGCAGATACCTGTAATTACAGAATTGTCCTTTCCAAGTTTTCATTGCTAATGTACAGGAATAATATTGTACCCTGCTACTTTGAATTCATTTATTGTTTCTAGTAATTTGGTTTTTTTTGAGGGTCCTTCAAAGATTTCCCATATATATGATCATGTTATTTCCAAATAGAATTTTACTTCTTCCTTTCCAATCTGGAAGCCATTTCTTTCTTTTTTTAGCTAAATGCCTTCGCCAGAACCTCCAGGACAATATCCAATAGAATTCATGCTCTGTTCCTGATTTTATGAAGTTTCCAGTTCTTTCACCATTAAATGTTGTATTTCATTGATGTCCTTTACCAGAATGAAATTTCCTTTCTATTCTATTGTTTCATATATATTGAAAGGGTATTGGATTTTATCGAATGACTTTTTTTCCCACTGAATCATATTTTTACTCGTGTCCTTTTTAATACAACGCATTATTTTACTAATTTTTAGCACACTGAACCACCATGCATTCCTGAGATGAAATTCCACTTGGTCATGCAATCTTTTTATGTGACTAGATGTGATGATTAAGAATTTTCTGCATTTATACACATAGAATCTGGTTTTCTTGTGATGTCTATTTTATTTTGGTAGGAGGATAACACTGTTCTCATAGAATAGTTATGTGTTCCTTCCTTTTCTTGAAAGAATTTGAAGACTGGTGCTAAACTAATCCTGCTTTAAATGTCTGACAGAATTAGGGCCGCTCAGGTGGCATAGGAGTTAAGAATCAGAACTATCACCTCTATGGCTAGAGATCAATCCCTGACCCACATGATGCAATGGGTCTCTCCTTTCTCCCCTGCTGTTCCCCTCTGCAGTATATTTCAGTAAATCCCCCTTTTCTGCTCTCCAGTCTCTGGTGAATCTTCTCACACCATTTCCCCATTCTTTCCCCACCACACCCCAGTTCTTGTATGCATAAATAAATAAAAATAGATCTTTTAGATCATGCTTAGTGAGATAAGCCAGAAAGAGAAAGAAGAATACCGGATGGTTTCACTCACTGCAGGAGTATAATGGACCAGGTGGAAAATAACAAAAATAATGAACAACCATATACCAGAGACATTTTGTGGGGGTGGTGGAGTGGGGAATGGGATCAAAAATGGGGTGGGGGGAGGGAAATGCACGGGATTATGGTGATGGCACATGGGTGACTTGGTGATGGGAAACCGCGGGGATTACAATTGAGATGGAAAAAAAATAATGTACAAAATGATGTAAAAATAAACTTAAAAAAAAAAAATAAAGCACATTGCCTTTCTGGCAAAAAAAAAAAAAAAGAAAGAAAGAAAAAATAGGTCTTTTAAAAAAAACTGACAGAATTAAACAGTAAAGGTATCTGGTTCTGGGTTTTTCTTAATTGGTTATCTGAATAGTAACTTAAAATCTGTACATGTTCTACTTATTTTTTTTCCAATTTAAATACATATTTGTTTACATCATTTTGTACTTATTTTCAGTGCCTTTTTAGTTTTAGTAGTTCCTAATAATTAAGCAATTTCATATGATTTTGCAATGTATTAGTATACAATTGATTATTCATGTTCTTTATCAATTTTATTTGTTTTTAAAAATTATTTGTTTATGCATACAGAACTGGGGTACAGGCCAGAAGTACAGGGTCAGTGAGAGGATTCACCAGAGACAGAGTGGGGAGCATAACAGGCAAGACTGACTGAAATACACTGCTAAGGGGAGCAGCTGGCAAGACAGAAGTCTGCTGCTCCATGTGGGTCACTTCCCTGGCTGGGGATCAAACTCACACTTAAGTGGCTGTGGCTAGCTAGCTCTGTAGTGCTGAGCTTCAACCTGTTGTGCCACCAGGGAGGGCCCTATCAGTTTTATATTAGAATGGTAGTAATGCTTACTTTTTCATGACTGACTTTAGTTCTCTGAGTCATCTTTTTTTTTTCTTGATCAGTGGAACATTAGGTTAGTCTTCATAAAAACAACTTTTAATTAATATTTGCTACTGCTTTTCTGTTCTGTATTTCTTACTTAAATCTTGATTATTGTCATACTTCTATCGTGTTGTGACTTGCTCTTCTTTCTCTAGTTTAATATGGGAGAAAAATGTGTTGTTGACTTGATCATTTTTTTTAGTGAACTATCTTCTAAGAACTGTTTTTATAGCATCACAGAAGTTGTATGTTGTCTTTTTTTTCTTTTTGAAGTATTTCTTAATCTTCCTGATTTTGTATTTCATTGGTTATTTTAAAATGTTATGTACTTTCCACACATACTTGTGATTTTCCCTAATGTACTTATAATTTCATTCCATTTGTGGTCACGAAACATCCTTTATGTGATTTCAACTCTTTTTAATGTCTTAAAGACATTAAATGGCCTAAATTTTTGTGGCTGATGTTCCATGTACAATTGATAAAAATGTGTCTTCTATTATTTCTAAGGTGAATTCTATATATGCCTGTTAGGTCCAAGTGGTGTATAGTACTTACTGATTTTTCCTTGTTTTTCTATCCATTATTGAAAATGGGGTATTGAAGTTTGCAATTTTTACTGTTAAGTTGCCTATTTATGTCTTCGTTTCTATCAAATTTTGCTTTATGAGTTTTTAGGCCATATTGTTAAGGGTGTTATCTATAAAATACTATTATATTCAAAACTGTTTTAATTTTTTAAAAAAGATTTATTTATTTATGCATACAAGAACTGGGATATAGGCCAGAGGTGCATGGTTTGAGAGGATTCACCAGAGACAGAGTGGGGAACAAAACAGGCGGGTTGACTGAAATACACTGCTGAGAGAGCGGTGGACAGGAAAGATCTACCATGCAATGAGGGTCACCTGCCTGGCCAGGGATTGAACTCCTGCTGCAGTGCTAGGCTTTAACCTGTTGTGTCATCATGGAGGACACACTTGTTATATATTCTTGATGGATTGGGCATTTTTACTATTAATGTTGTACTATGTGTCCATACCAGCTAGTAGACTATATTAAGTTTCCTATTTAGGTCAAAAATTCTACAATAGTTTGATGAAATATTTCTTCAGTAGGACCAAAAACTAAACTTAATTTCTGTATTTAGTTTATTCAGAAGATTCAATTTTAAGCATCTATAAAACATTTATTAATCCATTATTTTACTGTAACATTATAAATTTAAGTGACAAAGAAACAAAAATATGTAATGAGACAGACAATATTTCAGCAGTATGTCTTAGAATAAGGAAACCCAAATTAAAAAACACACCATCACCAAAACAACCAACCAACCTACTTTATTAGGCATGTCTATGTTTTATTTTCCTTTAAGTGTTATTTTTTGGAAAATTACACTTTCAAAGAATCTGCTCTTGCAAACAGAGCAGTTAATCTTTCCAAATATAAAATTCAGTATCTAGATTTTCAAAACTCACAAAAGGAAGTATCATGGTAGCCAACAGGTCATGCTCAAATCAGTTTTACATCGCAGGGAATAATCTAGAACTAATTTCAGCAGATAAAGCCCAATTCTAAATTACTAGAGACTACTAATATTCCCAACAATGTGGACAACTATCTTATTGCTGAATTGTACATGGTAAATTTTCTTTGGCAACTTTTTGTACTATTAACACAATCGGTCGACTTTTAAAGGTTTAGATTAACTTAGCTCAAAAACTTCAAAACTTCATTCTAATTACTTAAATCTAATTTCTTATAGATGCTAGAACAGGAAAGCTTCCAAATATGCCTAATGTAAAATGACAACAAAAATACTGCTAAATAATTATTACTAAAGCTTTTCAGTTGTATGTGCAATTATATAATTCAATTCAAACACCACCGAAAACATTACAATGTTAGCTCCAATTCTCTATCAGATTTTCTGTTATAAATGATAAAAATTAAATTGAGAAACTAACATTTGAGTATCACATTTTTTCTGGAAAGCTGTTTCAGATGACTCAATATGTCCTTAAATTTGCCAGAATATAATATGGATTCTCACTATAGTAACCGTGTAAAATTAAAATGACAAATCTTTAACTTTTAATTTTTGTTCTATGAAATAAACCTACTTTGGAGGCTTGCCACAATATCAGCAAGAAATTTAAACGGAAGCAGAAGTCCAGATGCATAAGAAATCTCTATATATAACAAAATCACCAATTTAAATTATAAGTGGCTTCCACTAAATCTTACTACTCCAAATTCACACAACTTAAAATAGGTTTGGGAGAAAGTGCACTCTGAAGCACGTTCACATTATAAAGATAAATGATGAGTTAACTAGCCAAAATTCAAATAGGCATATACACAAATATTTGTATGCACACTTTCATGAGTAACATATATGAAATGATTCCCTTTGATAGTTTTATGTACAACTTGTACACCATTTAAAACAGGTACAACTGAAAACACTCCATGTAAAAGTCACAATAAAGTCAAATGAAATACTAAATAACAGTCTTACAAATTGGTCTCTCTTAGGGGTTCTCAAGAGAATAACAGCTGATTAATCTTCTAGGAAATGCCCTCTTCTTGATCAATCATTTCTGTTTTAACTGAAAAAACATCTGCCAGCATATGTTTTGGAATTTCTGAACCTCTGACTTTCAAGGCATAACAAGCATTCTCTACTTTAGCCAAACTTTGTTTCAAGGTATACAGCTTCTTAGAAACCTCATAAGGCCCAGTGTTGCCAATGAATGAAAACCCATCATACACCTGCCTTAAAAACTGGCTCACTTCAAAGGGAGTGTCAATGTCCCCATTCCCCACACTGTTAATACACATCCGCATCAACTCTCCAGTTAAATCAGCCACTCCCAGAAGGTAATCAACAGGTGTGATTTTCAGTCTCCAAGTACCAAACTGCTTATCCTGTGCATCAGAGGAGGGCTGGTAAAAAAAACAAAAACAAAAACACAACATACACACACACAAAGAAAACACATCATGAAAAAGAGTCACTATGCATGTATCACATTTATTATAGGGTACAAATGGGTGATACTAAACTCTGAATAAAAAGGCTCTCTTCTGCTTAATGACCATTTGGGTTACAAGAGGAATTCATTCCCTAGGTTGGGAGCTGGAAGCAATTGACTTCAGGCAAATTTTGAAATCTACTACTATATCATTATGAAATCAACAATTTCCAACTTGACACACACACAAAAAATTTTTTTTTAATTTACATTCTTAAACTAGGCCTAATGACTTTATTTCATCACAATCAAAAAGCCCTGCAGGACTGTGAGCCACTCACATTTCCCTAAGGCATTTAGTTCCTTTCTGGTCTCTCTATTCCCCCCATCTGCACTGACCATCATTATTTTTCTCTCTCACTGCATCCTCCTTAGTTCCTTTAGACTTTTTTCCTACTGCGGTTGCCCACCAAAAACACAACTTTGAATCAGTTTTTAAAATCTACTTTTGTTAGTGCTTTATTCAAGTGGCTGAAGATCCCTGAGCTAAAAAAATTAATAATCACAACTCTAATTTATACCACTACAAATTACTCACCAGTCCTTTTACTTATTCTTAGATGATTCTCTTTCCAGTCTCCTCAAACACTATTCCAAACCTTCATGGCTCTCCTTCAGCTCCCTATTCAATCCTCAAGTTCTTTGCTCTCAGTAGACAATTTTGCCTACTTTCACTTTCTTGTTCATTTGCCGATCACCTGACACAAGCTCTCTTAATTACCTTACCCTTACCAAAAAACAAACAGACAGATAAAAAAACTTATTTATGTCCACAACCATCTTTACCTTCTATCCTCCAGTCTCAGATGATGAGTTGTCCCTCCTCTTGTTTGAGGTTAACTCTTCCAAATGACCTTGACCCATCTCCTCCCACCTCTTCCAGGACCTTGCTTCATAAGATGTATGCCCTTGGGCAAGTTATTTCATCTCTCTAAACCTCAGTTTCCTCATCTGTAAAATGGGATAACAGTACCTACCTCAGAGTTTATTTTAAGGATGAGATAACATTTACCAAGCTCTTGGCATAATGCCCAACACAATGTAAATACTCAATAAATGTTAGCTGCTATCACCATTACCAACATCATATCAATCTCTTCTTCCCATATCAAGTTTTCTCCCTCTATTGGATTATTTCTAGAAAACACAAAGCCTACACTGCTATTCAAAGTCTGTATAAGACTTAACTAGCGAAATGCAGCTATTTTGGAGGAAATTTTAAACATACAAAATGGCAAAGGCATACAGGTAAGAACAATGTTGGATATTTGAGGAGCTTGTAGGTATTTCTTTGAGTGAGGATTAGTCTAGAAAGACAAGGGTAGAAAGTCACATTAAAGAACTTGAACTTTACCTATAGTTCATAGTGTCACTGAGAAATGAGGCCCAAGGAACACCATAGATAATACAGCTATATAATCACAGAACTGGACAAACACTCAAAGTCACTTCCCAATTATTCTAATGCCAATGAAACTGTACTCTAATATAAAAATACCTGCTGTATTCTTCTTAAGAACTGGCACCATTTTTAGAAAGGTTAGATTAGTAGTAAAGGAAGTTATATTTCATACGTCATTTGTAAAAATAACTTCTGCTTAAAAAACAATAAACATCTTTGTTTCTATTATTAGAAAGAAGTATATTCCCTAAGTTTTAACTCAGAAGCTGATTTTAGAGAAAAATACCAAGCTAAAAAACTTAACAAATTTCAACCGACAAAACTGCCAAGGAAATATATTTTATTTTACTTATAATACTAAAGACCAGGGAAGAGAAAATTAATTAAAACACAGTTTTTCAAGATGGGTCTGAATATCTGGGGTGAAATATGATACCTATAACTTAAGTAACAGCAAAAAATATTAAGATAAACCAAATATGGCAAAGTATTACTTAATGAATCAAATTAGTAGGTATATAAATATTACACTCTGCCTTCTATATATTTAGAATTTTTTTTTCATAAGAAAAAGTTTTTAAAAATCAAATTAAATTAAGTGGTTTTGGCAATATTCTCAATAAAAGACCAAAATGCTTTTCCCTATCAAATTCTCAGAATTTTTACCAATGATCTTTAGCACTAAAAGGAAAAATTATAAATGTACTCTTGACATAAAGTATATATGTATAACCTTAGAATAGTTACTACCTTGTTCCTAAAAACAATACACTTCTTTCAGTTTCTCTTTCAACTTTCACTTTCTATTTTAATTAGAAGAATTTGAAAGGAAGATGTGGTTAACTACCTGAAAGAAACATGATTACTTTACTTCTTTTTGTCAACCAACCTTCACTGATGTAATAAAAATATGAAGGAATTTTACTTCTCAAAATGAATTTCCTCTTTAACAAGCTACATTATTGTTTCCATAGTAGTGGTGATCACATTTGCCTCACATAATTATGAGAAAATACATGGCTTCCTTAAAGCAAGTTATACCTGCCATGCAAAACTAAGTCTCATTCTGTAATATTAAATTTCAATCGGTATTTATGCGTTATTTTCATACCTTCTTCCATCTTCTGCCTACCTATACTGAATCTTCTAAAATCTTTTGAATATTTTTAAAATAACAAGAGAAAGAAAATATTATGAAAAATAAAAGGAAAATGGTTAATTTTATCCTTAAGTGTACTGCCTAAATAGTGTATCTTGAAACCCAGGGAAACAAACAGAATTTATTTGAAAGCCACACTGCAAAATTTTCTTTTAATTCAGAAAAACAACATATATTTAAGATAAAAGAACTGTGAACTGAGTGATTAACAGCTCATTATGTAACAATTTTAACTTCTTTAATAATAGTAACTATTGTACACTTATGTTTCTATCAAATCCTTTCAAACATTTCTTTGAAGTAGGTAACCTGTTGTAATTTTCCCTTCAATACACTTTGAGACTGGCAGAGTGGACAAGGACTCTGGCTTGGATTCAAAACATCAAGTTTCAAAGCTTAGCTAAGCTTAGCTATATACTTTTTAATTGTGTGGTTTTGGACAAGTTACTTAAACTCTCTAAATGTGATTTCCTTTTTAGTAAAGGTAATCATTTGTACCTCACTAGGTTAATAAAAGGATTAAATGGAAAAAAAAAAGATTAAATGAGATAGTGTTTATATAAAGGGCACATGGTAAATATACAGTAAAACCAAAAGCCCACTTAACAATAATTAATGCTTGAAGAGTATTATTTTTTGAAGATAGCCACTGTTGTTCCTGTCCTATTCAGTGACTAAAATATTTAAAAATACCATTTCCCTTATAGGGAATCTATAAAACCACACTTAAAGAAAATTCCCCAACTCAATATTCTTAACATTACAAGCAAATAAGTTTGCTGTCATTATTATACTATTATGTAAATTATGTAATAAATGTGAAATATAATTAAAAATCTTACGGTCTTATTTTCTTTCCCATTGTCTTCTGTTGTGAATATCAACTGTTTATTAATTTCATCCATACTTATTAATGACCGTGTTTTGATGAAGTGTTGGAAAGAGACAGCCTCCACATATTCCTGCAGTCCTGAAAAACCAACCATGAAAATTACTAAGGAATAGCCAGTTAATAAAAAAATGTCAGAATAAAGAACCTCAAATTCATTATCACCTAGTTCTCACAAAAGTTCAATGGCTGCCTACTGTAATACTAGAACTAAATTTGGTACTTAGGATACAAGTTTATTGGAGCTGTTGCAAACTCACAAAAATGTCACAACATTTCCGACAACTCAGTACTTAGAATCACTTGGTGATAAGATGGGAAACATGGAGCCTTAGTGCTAAATACAGCAAACAATTCTTTGAACTTAATACAAGTTTGAATTTGAAAGTATTCAATTTCTTCCTACTTCATGAGTTATTTGTGTTAAAAATCTACTTTCTTTCCTACAGAGAAATGTCAAAGATTTTCGGGGGAAAGTTTTTCTATTTAGAAAAGAGCTATTACCAAAAGTCTGGTAGACTTCAGGAAACTAATTTCTGCTTCTTTAAATCACAAAATAATGACTCACTCAAATTAGACATAAGACTAGATCGTTTGGGTCTAACTTTTAATAGTTAAAAAATCAGTTTGAGTAAGTGAGATTAAGTAGCAAAATGTAAAATATTTTTTCCTACTCATACTTCAAATGGATCTAAAAAAGATAATTCTCTTCTGCCTTGTAAGGTTAAAAATAATAACCTGTTACTACCTATTGTGTACCAGATATAAATTCTACAAAATTCACTTTTAACTAAAAATAAATTTTGGTTGTCCCTCCCTTGTGGCACAACCGGTTAAAGCTCAGTACTACGAAGCTAGCAGCAGCCACTTCAGTATTAGTTCAGTCCCTGGCCAGGTAAACCACCTGGTACAGAAGACCTCTCCTGTCTCCTGTCTTGCCCACTGCTCCCCTCAGCGTGTACTTCATCAATCTGCCTGTTCTACTCCTCACTCTGTCTCTGGTGAATCCTCTCACTGCTCCTGAACCACTGGCCTGTGACCCAGTTCTGTATGCATAAATAAATCTTTAAAATAAATAAAATCTTGGTAAAAGTAAAAAAGAAATGATTCTATAAATGCTTTTGTAAATGTTTCAAAACAACTGAATTTGATAGCCACAATTATCAGTATTATCTGTTAATAATACATAGGGAAAAACTGTTTCTTAAAGTGATTACATCATTACTGACAGGTTTTTAAGTACTCTTCTGGAAGGCTTTATTGTAAAAACAGGAAGAGGAGATGAATTCTGACTAAGGAAAGAAAACTCGTAACTTAGTAGAATCATAATTATTTGTATAACACTACTCACACAACCTCACAGGAGCTGACATTAGAAATCAAGCTTGGCAGTAACATTGAGAAGGCTGACTATCAAAATGCTACACAAGGGTCAAAAACTCAAAGGGAAATGATGACCTGTTTTTGACAGCCAACCAGGGGAAATAACCAGATGAAAATATCCTGACTTATTTTGACCTGCAAATGTTAAAGTAAGGTCAGCAAATAGGTGTCTTCAGTTAAAAAAATAGGATATAACAGACTAGGACAATTGAATAAACTGTAACACGCTGAGATATAAACAAAGCTGAGTTTAACAAATCGGATGGCATCCTCAATGTTTACAATAAAAAGTATTTTTATAAAATGTCAGCCTTATGAATAGGATGATTCACATTGGGTGAGGCAGAATGCTTTACTTGAATTCATATAAAGCTTTATATAATGCAAAAACTTTATAACCTCGCCTTCACTTTATATGTTCTAATTTTTTCAGTTACTCATTCATAAGTGGCCTCTCTTCTTTCAAGATTTTAGATGCTGCTCACCTCAGTCTTCACTGCATTCTCTTCTCTTCTACACCTAACTCACTGTTGTTTTTTTCTAGAGTTAGTTCAGTACTACCTTCTGAAGAAATTGTCTCTGACACAATATCCTATTTTAGGTTAGGCCTTTGTTAAAGGCTCCACTAATACCACCCATGCACCTTTCCTTTGCAGGATTAGTAAAAATTACACTTCAATGTTCAAATTCTTTGTCTAGTATCCAGTACCAACCCTAGCTAAAAGGGCAATGTACCATGACTACTTTGTTCACTACTACTCCCCTAATGGCTTATGCAATACTTTGCACATTAACAGGCAAAAATATGATTAAATGAAACAGATATACTTTTGAAAAATTATTCAGTAACTTAAAATTATGTTTATAAGAACACTGAATAGGAAAATGTCCATTTGGGGGGGTGAAAAACACAAAATACAATAGATAAATAATTAAACCACTATGTGGACTATAATTATAAATACAGTGGTACACAGGCGAAGCTTGCTACTTAAAACAGCAAGGAATCTTCTAATGATCCCAGATTTCTAAGTAAGGTGGCTTAAATCATTTTATAGGAACAAATTTTGCTATATTGCACTATTTTTACTTAGATATCAGTGGGATGGGAGGAGTCTGAGCAGGAGGATATCATGTCTAAGATTTAGGTTGTGTTTAAGGAAAGAGCATAGGTTTGCCATGATGCTTAAGGATAGCATCGCAGGACTATTAAATTAGCAGGGCTTTGTTTTTTTTTAAAGATTTATTTATTTGTGCATACAGAACTAGAGTTCAGGCCAGAGGCTCAGGGGTTGTGAGAGGCTTCATCAGAGACAGAGTGGGGTTTAGAACAGGCAGATGGACGAAGTACACTGCTGAGGGGAGCAGCGGGCGGGTCAGGAGAGGTCTGCTGCGTCATGTGGTCACCTCCGGGGCAGGCGAGGATCGAACTCATGCAGAAGTGGCTTTAGCTTCTTAGTGCTGTGCTTTAACCCGCTGCGCCACCAGGGAGGGCCAGCAGGGCTTTGTTTAACAGAGTTCTTTAAGGAGTGTTTGGACATGGAAGAATAGAAATGGGGCTTAATTTATGGCTGAAACCATAGATTTGAAGTGCCTTGTACAATAAAAAGAAAAAAAAAATTTAAGTTTCAAATTTCAGTAATAGGAGAAGAAAGAAAAAAGAAGAAAAGCCGTGAGAAAGCAAAACAGTATTCTTAAAACTATTCCTGATTCTGATGAATATTGTAACAAAGATGAAAACTATAGGAAAACATATATACAGTAGATCATTCCTTGGTGAATGGAAAAAGAAATAGCTGAATTCCTTAAACTGTAGAGTTGCTTTATCCCTAAGACCCAAACAAAAACATGAAATAATACTAAATTTACCAAGTAGCCTGAACAACATAAAACTTACTGTATTAAGTATCTTATAATATACAGTTTCATGACATTGTTTATTGACATTTTTTCTGCAATCATCCTATCATCTTTCATCTCCAAAACTCTTCTCATCTTACAAAACTGAAACTGTACCCTAACCTAACTTTTCCTTTCTCCGTTAGCCTTTGAAAATCAACATTCTAATTTGTCTATGAATATGACTACTCTAGGTACTTCATGTAAGTAAAATCATACAGTATTTGTCTCTCTGTTACTGGCTGACTTCATTTAGCATAATGTCCTCAAGGTTCACCATGTTGTAGTATGTATCAGAATTTATTATAAATATGAAAAATATGCCATTGATAATATGACATTTTCCTTATCCAGCTATCCATGGACACTTATGTAGCTTCCACCTTTTGGATACTGTGAATAAAGCTGCTATGAACAAGGGTATATATAATTATCTGCTTTCAATTCTTTTGTATATATACCTAAAAGCTTCTGTGACTAAATAAATAAATAAATAAAACAATAGTAGAGTTTACTAAGTCTTGAGAAGCAATTACACATATCTGGTACTTTACATCCACCTTTTTAATGTTCATTATAAATTTACAAGGCTATATAGCACTACCCTTCCTTTGCGGATGAATAAATCGTGGCTAAACAAAGTTAAAAAATTCACCCAGGTGACATAATGAGTAGTGAAAATACAGTTTCTATATCTTAAAAATGCACACCCTTCTCTCTGTTTCTTTACATTCAACTCCATATAAATTCTGGAATATAAAACATGTTTACTTTTTCTCACTTTTCCCTCATTAAATCCCCAACTTATTTTTCTTTACACTTTATTTACTCTTATGCTCTAGTCTCTCATACTAAATACTTCCATGATTACATGTCTTCTCTCAAATCTTTTTCTACATGTAAAACACTTAAATGTTTTGATACACTCCAATCAAGGCAGCATTTCTTTCTTTATACCCACTACATGAAAACTTACATTCAATAAAATGTTTCAGATGGCAGGTATTATCAAGTGTTACATCATCAATTTTGCCGCTAAAGAGCTTACGTCAAGGATCATTCCTTTTATGGTTTTGTTCCTTTTTCCTTCCCCAAAGATAGAGAAAAAAATATATATCTAGTAAATTGTTAATAGAATCTCACTTTGCTCTTCTTCACACAAGTTTTGTGAAACTACACTTAAACCAAAAATACCTTAATCTCTGATATGTGAATATTCACACTACCTAAAAAGTAAATTTATGGTACTTTGGAGTTAACTCCATGAAGAAAGTAATATTCCTAAAAGATTAGAATTCAGACCAGTAAAGTTTAGAATTTTATTTTTTACTGTGGGAAAAAGAGGTTATGAAACAAGAGCCCTCAGTATTCACTTGTGGTGTCAGTCAGAACTAAAGTAGGTAGCGATCAAATAGTACATTTTCAAGTATATCTAGTCAGTTATTTAAATTGTCCTTGTAGGTTACTTCAGAGGTAAGGTGGTTATTTCTACTCCATAAAAATCAGGGTTCATGGTATAACGTGGAGAAAGTTCAAGGACAATGAGCTCAAATCACTGAAAAGCATTTTTGGTCAATGTAGGTAAAAGGA
Organism: Condylura cristata; assembly: GCF_000260355.1. Taxonomy (NCBI): domain Eukaryota; kingdom Metazoa; phylum Chordata; class Mammalia; order Eulipotyphla; family Talpidae; genus Condylura; species Condylura cristata. The sequence goes on from NW_004567131.1 coordinate 2,908,382, forward strand.
TGTTTAAACAAATCTTGTTTCAACTTAATGAAAAGGACATCCGCTATTTTCAGTGAATAATCCCCAAGGTGAAAATTTTCAACCTACTGCCGTATTCCATCAAACAATGCCTTCCCCTTGCTTTTGTCTTGGATGAGATCCAGTTAGGATTATTTACGGAACCAGCTGCCAGTAGGACACAAGTTTGTAGGTTGTTTTTATATAATCCTTGATTTTCCTCCTTGTTCTCCCTATCAGAACATATCCAAGGGTATCCAATTAATGACTTGTTTTTACTTATTTTTATAATTAAGGAAAATACCAAATCTCCATCAAAAATCATATATAAAGGTATACAGACAAGACAGAGATTTCCTTATAAACTGGAATTTCACATTTCAACTTTTCTTTACAGGTTATAAGAGGTTTTGAAAGATTTTTGCCATGACTCAGCAATTCCACTCCCAGCAGTATTATTCACAAAAAGTAGAAACCACCCAAGTATCTGTCGATAAATAATTTGGTACATGTACAACAGAGTATTATTCATTCACAAAAAGGAATAAAGTAGACTGATATATGCTATGACATAGTTGAACCTTGAAAATATACTAGTGAAAGAAACCAACACAAAGGCCACATATTGCATGATTTTATGAGATGTCCAGAACAGGCAAATCCATGAGGACAGAAAATAGATTATTATAAGTGGCCTAGGTTTGGAGTTATTGGGATGTGCCTGGGGAGTGGGAATTGCTTTTTCAGTTGATAAAAATATACTGGAATTTGATAGTAGCACAACCCTGTGTTTGGCTGCTAAAACCCACCAAATCTCACAATTTAAAAGGGTTAAATTTTATCGTATGTACAAGGAATCCAAATAGGGAAAGAAGAAGTAAAACTGTCCTTATTTGCAGATGATATGTTAATTTACATGGAACACCCTAAAAACTCCACAGAGAAATTAATCAAAACCATCAATCAGGTTAGCAAGGTAGCAGGATATAAAGTCAACACACAAACATCAGAGGCCTTCCTATACACAACCAACCAATCAGAAGAAGCAGAAATTAAAAAAAAAAAAAAGCAAAAAGAATCAAATACCTAGGAATCAACCTAACAAAAGATGTAAAAGACCTTTACAAAGAAAATTACAAAACCCTGTTAAAAGAAAGTCAAGAAGACACCATGAAATGGAAAGACATCCCCTGTTCATGGATCGAGAGAATTAACATCATCAAAATGGCCATCCTGCCAAAAGCAATATACAGATTTAATGCCATCCCAATAAAAGTCTCAATGACATTCTCCAAAGAAATAGAAAAAATATTGATGAGATACATATGGAACAACAAAAGATCTTGAATAGCCAAAACTCTCATGACTAAGAAGAAAGAGAATGGAGGCATTACAATCCCAAACTTCAAGCTATACTACAAAGCCATAATAATCAAAACTTCAAGGTACTGGAACAAGAACAGACATACAGACCAGTGGATTCAGATAGAAAAACCAGATATAAATCCACAGGTTTATGGACAGCTAATCTTTGACAAAGGAGCAAAAAAGATACAATGGAATAAAGAAAGTTTGTTCAGCAAATGGTGCTGGGAAAACTGGGAAGCTACATGCAAAGAAATGAAAGTAGATCACTACCTCACACCATACACTAAAATCAACTCAAAGTGGATTAAAGACCTAGAGATAAGAATGGAAAACATAAAATACCTGGAAGCAAAGATGGGCCAAACACTACATGACATACACTTTAGTCGCATCTTTAAAGATACAGCACCCAATGCAATGATAGTGAAGGCAAGAAATAATAGATGGGACTACATCAAGTTAAAGAGCTTCTGTACAGCAAAAGAGACATTACAAAAGACAGACATCCCACCAATTGGGAAAAATTTTCTCACACAAAACTAGTGATAAAGGATTGATCACAAAGATATACAAAGAATTGATGAAACTCAACAAAAATAAACAACCCCATTAAAAAATGAGTACAAGATCTAAAATGACACTTCTCCAAAGAAGAAATGCAGATGGCCAACAAATATATGAAAAAATGTTCAACATCACTTGTATTAAGGGAGATGCAAATTAAAACCACAATGAGATACCACCTCACCCCAGTGAGAATGGCGCATCTTAAAACTAGCAACAACAAATGTTGGCGAGGATGTGGAGAAAAAGGAACTCTCCTGCACTGTTGGTGGGAATGCAAACTAGTACAGCCACTATGGAAAACTGTTTGGAGGTTCCTCAAACTGCTAAACATGGAGCTTCCATACGACCCAGCAATCCCACTCCTGGGTATCTACCCAAAAGACACAAAAACACTGACTGAAAAAGATACCTGCACCCCCATGTTTACTGCTGCTTTATTTACAACTGGGAAAACATGGAAGCAGCCCAAATGCCCAAAAGTAGATGATTGGATTAAAAAGTGGTACATATATACAACGGAATATTACTCAGCAACCAAAAAAGAGAAACACATGTCTTTTGCAGCAACTTGGATGGAGCTGGAAAAGATCATGCTTAGTGAGATAAGCCAGAAAGAGAAAGAAAAATACCGGATAGTTTCACTCATAGCAGGAGTATAATGGACGAGGTGAGAAAATAGTAATAATAATAATGAATAATTACATTCCAGAGACATTTTAGGGGGGTGGAGCAGGGAATGAGATCAAAAAACAGTGGCGGGAGAGAAATGCACTGGACTTTGGTGATGGCACGTGGGTGATTTGGTGATGGGAAGCCCCAGGGGATTACAACTGAAATGGAAAAATGCACAAAATAATGGAATAATAAACTATTACGGTATGTAAATTATATCCCTAAGTTTAAACTGCATGTATAACTGTTTACAGAAGTGAGTTTGTTCAAAAGTGAGTTTGTTCAAAAATTAACTTTACCAGATCACTGAAATGGTAAAGTAAAATCAGATCTAGATTTACATACAGACCACTCTGCTAAAACATCAAAAATAAAGACATCTCTAAGTCTTAAAGTAAGTACAATTATACTACTAACAGTAAAACTTCAACCCAACTCTGCTAATCTGGATTTTGCCTGAGTGAGACTTTTTATTGTAGCACTGAGGAGTAAAACATATTAGTATGACTGAGTTTCTATCCAAAATCAAAATAAATTTTTAGAATTTAGCACAGATTCATTCTGCATAAATTTCATGAGAAAGAGAACAAGCATTTGTTAATGGTTATGTGCAAAATAAATTAACAAATGCTTTCCATAAACTTATTTATTTTTCAAAGCATAACCCAGGAGGCACCTATTCCTCTTCCCATGTTACAGGTTGGAAAGCTGAAATCCAAACAGGATGTCTATACTATGTTCCACGGCTGCAGATCTAAGGAGTAGCAGAGCACGTAAATCCAGGTTTGTATGGCAACAAAGCTTCTCTCTCTCCTTTACCCACTGAGTAAACTATATGAGTTAAAAGCAAACCTGAGTGAGTAGAAAAATTAGTTGCAGTCTGGGGATCTTGTAATTCCCCCAGCCCTGACTATCCTACTACTATGGGATTACATTTTCTTCCTATCTCACTGAACCCCTTATAGTAATCATCTACAGTAGATAACTCATCAGCACCATCAACCCCCTTTTGAGTTCAATAGTTATAATATTTTTGAGTTAAAACAGTTAAGATATTTTAACAGGAATACAAATTATACAAATCACAATAAACCCCAAATTATAAATAATTCTTTATTCTATTACTACATTAAATGACATATATTATAAAACTGCTTTACTAAGTTTTACAAACTACAGCACAAATTACTCACCATATCCTTCTGTTCACTCTCAATCATTTCTTGCTTGGAGATGCTATTTAGAAGACTTTTCATTTGTCTTTCTCTAACTAAGTGATATTCTTGGTCTAAGCCATGATATTAGACATCAACAAACTCCTTGGTACTTCCTCTATTAAAATGACAGTCAACAGGAAACTGAAGAGCCTGTCAATACTGGGATTCACAGGCCTGCCTCCATCATCTCCTACCACTCATCAAATTTCTGTTTGTTGCTTATCAACCGTTCAGAGATACAGGGCATAGAAGGATAAAAGAAAGGAGTTTATTGGTGTCACTTGCTGGGGGTAGGGGGATTTCAAAAGACAAGACAGATTCCCTTATCCCAAACCTCTTCCTTATTTGCAGAGAAGAGCTGCTCCCCTTCTCACTAGAGGTTAGGTCTCAAATAAAGCAAAACTCCCTGAATCACCTTCAACGCTAACACTGCAATCTAAGGAAATATACTCTGCAAGAAACACCTGCTTATATCCTTGATTATCAGTAGACTTCCCAATACTATCTGCTTCTCTCTGAGACAGACCATTTCTTTTTACAAAAAAGAGCTACAGTTCAGCTGTACGAGAATTTTATTATGCCAGTAGTAGCAAACCAAAATAGTATCTTAGAATCTTTATCTGAGATAAATTTGCCAATTAATTTTACTACTCATCAGTTAGAATATTATTACTCTTCCACCTACCAACATGCAGAAACATTTAAAAACCAATGTTTTGGTTTTTAACAACCAAAATGGCCATAACAACCAAAATGGCCATAGCAGTGTATCAAAATGAATTCTATCTTGCTTCCCCAATTATCATCCTGCTGCAACTAGCAAAATCCTGATGACTCTAATTTTATACTTCATTCATTTCTATAGCTATATTTCTGAACGCTTTTATTTTGAAAGTAAACTTTTAAAAATGATTAATACAACTATTAAATGTTCCTGTTTAAGTACCCAACCTTGTTCCCCTCAATCATTTTTGTATCTCCTGTTCCCAATCAATTCCAAACCACTGCCCCATCATCCACACCAATTTCTCAGTGCACAATAGGTACAGATCTGTCTACCTAACTAAGCTCTGAATCCTCTCTTCTCTTGATTCTTCTGAGATGTGATTTCACCAAATACTCTATTCTATTTCCATTAGTGAAGGTTCCCCAGGACCCAACCTTTGGCTTTCTTCTCACTCTACACTCACCTTGGGCAATCTTACTCATGTCTACATATCCAAGTATTGCTTATAAATAACTCTAAGGCTGCAACTGCAGAGTAGCCTTGTACCCTGAGTTCTCTAATCTGTACACCCAACAGCAGCTACATGGATCCCCCACAATTCCCAATTAATGACACCTCAAACCCATTCCATCATCCTGTCTTCTCTTAACAAGTAACATCCCCCATTCAATCAGAAGCTCAAGCCAGACTACAGAGGAAAGGGGATAGCCCTTCCCCTGTACTTTTATTGTAGTTTTGTTCTTTATTCTGTCATTATTTATCAAACACCTACTAAATAAGTGATACACATTAATAAGCAAAAAAAAAAAGCCTCTATAGAGACTTGTAAAATCTTATTCAAGAAAAGAAAGAAAGGCAATAGAGAAAAAGCATGCCAAAAGTGCTATTGGAGAAAACACGAGCTATAATGTGTTCTGGGCTTTTAAGAAAAATGTCAACATTTAGGAGATGCAAGATAAAGATTTTACTAGGGGTTAAGTCTAAAACCAGTAGGTAAATTAAATCTACAGGATAAGAAATCGATGATAATGATTTTGTGACCATGGCTAAGTATGGTAACTCTAAACCTCAATTAACCCACTTGTGTAATGAAAAAAATAGTATCTATGCTACCAAGAGTAAATGAGATCATGAACATAAAGAACAGTGGTTGAAAAAATTTGTCTGACTGCTCTCATTCACATTTTAGATTGGAGAGTTCAAGCATCAGCTAGAGATTGAACTTAAAAGTTTCATGCACCAAAATATCTCAAAAGTCGTGACAATTCTTATCATTACAGCGATACAAACTTAAAAATTTTTTTCTTCTTGAGATGGAAAACATTTTCCATCAACTGTTAAATTTCCAACAGGAAAATAAAAAAAAAAGAGCATGATAGGATACAAAAAAATTTTTAAGAGATTTATTTCAAGCAACTAATTATTTGCTCATTTGTTTAACCATCCCTTGGGACAATCTGTAATCTACTCTGATAAGAAATGTGTAGAAAACAGACCTAACTTTTTGTTGTTCAATTATTAGTAGGATACTCAATGTTAGAGCTCACACAAGTATCCCTAGGGAAACGCTCTGCGTGCCATTAGCACTATTCTTAATGAGGAAAAGCACAGAACTGCTTTAGTTCACTGCCAGAATTGTTTTATCTTCAAGTCAAAAGAACAACTATTTGGAGTAACACCAAAACAAGCATTTAACAATTACAAGCAGCAAGCTATTCATAAGCATCATATTGTTAATGCTACCCAAATTATGAAGAAGCTTATTTTATCAAAAAAAAAAATCTGTCCACAAAGTTTTCAGTCCTACCTCTTTATCTGACTGCTTTACTTCTTCCATTAGGAAAAGCACATCATTACTGCTTGAATTTAAAGAACCTCATTTTCTTTTAAAAACTGTCAGAAAAGTGCCCAAGAGGGCAGTGTCTCCTTCCTGAGTAAAGAAACACACACTACTGGCTCACTGTACTTTTTGGTTTTTCCTCCATTTCTGTTTTCATATTTTTATTTATCTTCTAAGTTACTTACTTACTTAGAACTGGGGTGTAGGTCAGAGTTATGGTGGTGAGATGATTGATCAGAACAGAGTGGGGTGCAAAAGAGGTGGATTTCACTGAGTACAGGGAGGGAGACAGGAGAGGTCTGTTTTGCCATATGTGGGTCAGCTCCCTGGCCAAGGACTGAACTCAGGCTGAGAGGTGATAGCATTGAGACTTAACCCTTAGGCCACTAGGGAGGCCTGTCTTCATTTTCTTAACAAAAACTGGGACTGTTTCCTTTTTAAGTTTTATTCATGTGTTACTGTTTTTTCATTCTAAAGTCCAGTACAACTTTGTAGGTTTCTTTTTGTATCATTACCTATCTGGCCCTTATCTTATTTAAATTCTTTCCTTATATTTTACTCATTGATGAATGAAAGACATACTTAATAGATTATTAGGCTAAAAAAAGTAAATTTAGAATTTTCAACCAGCTATGTGAGGAAACTTTAAAGTTGTCAGGATCAGTAGGGCTTACTGGAGAACTAAAATGGAATTAGAAAGTTTAATTAATCTAGATATGAAAAATAAGGCACCATAAAATGAAGGAAAAACATATTTTTATAAAAATATCAAAGTTTTACAACCACCAACAACAAATGTTGGCGAGAATATGGAGAAAAAAGAACTCTCCTGCACTGCTGGTGGACATGCAAACTAGTACAACCACTATGGAAAACTGTTTGGAGGTTCCTCAATCTGCTAAACATGGAACTTCCATATGGCCCAGCAATCCCACTCCTAGGTATCTACCCAAAAGACACAAAAACACTGATTCAAAAAGATACCTGCCCCCCCCCATGTTTACTGCTGCTTTATTTGGAATCAACCCAAATGCCCAAATGTAGATGAATGGATTAAAAAGATGTGGTACATATACACAATGGAATATTACTCAGCGATCAAAAAAAGATAAAAACTCATGCCTTTTGCAGCAACATGGATGGAGCTGGAAGGGATCATGCTGATTGAAATAAGCCAGAAAGAAAAAGAAAAACACTGGATGGTTTCACTCATAGCAGGAGCATAAAGGACCAGAGGGGAAAAGAAAAATAATAATGAACAACTATATACCAGAGCCATTTTACAGGAGTGGAGTGGGGAATGGGATCAAAAATGGGAGTGGGGGGGCAGGAAAGGGAAGTGCACAGGACTATGGTGATGACACATGGGTGAATTGGTGATGGGAAGTCCACAGCTGAGATGGGAAAAGGCACAAAATAATATAAAAATAAACTATTAGAATAAAAATAAAAAAGTAGACAAGTAAAAAATAAAATGTTTTAAGTATAAATTGAATACTGGACATCTAGTGTGTTCACCTTTTATTGTATGTATTATATAGTCGTTAATTTTTACAAAACAGGCTTAAAGCATCATGTAGTAGAAAAATAATCATTAGGAAGTTATTCAAACACTTTAATTATCAAATTAGGATACTTGCAGAAACTATGTAGGATGGAATTTCCATTTACTTTGATAAAGCATGACATTCAGACTATACTGCTTCTTCAGATCAGGAACTTCCTAGAAACTAAAAGAACCAACTTGTTCCCCCACCACCAATTCAACCTCCTGGTAGCCCTCAAGATTGCACATGTATACCTATTTATTTATAGCAGGACTACTGTTAACAATGATATTTTCCTACCATGGGTCTACTGTCTAGCATGGTTGGTTAAAGCTGTGGAGGAGTAAGCGGTAATAGTAATCCACTAGGACTGTATAATATTTACCTATAAACAAGTGATAAATACCACTGCTCCTAATTTATATTCCTGAAAAGATCTACAACACACCTGCAGCCTGGAGATGCCCTTTTGGATTTCAAGCAACCCTGAGAAGTGACAGAGGTGAACAGGCTGTATGTTCCAGTTTACCTCCTCCCTATTCCACCTCTACTGAAAGAGGCATATAAAAACTTCAAGATATCAGGCAGAACATGGCAAAATTGCCACAAACATATCTGCCCTGCATCCAACTAGAAATGACAAAGTGCACAAGAAAAACCTCACCAAAAAGACTTTGGCTAATATCATTAATAGAAACAAAGCTATTTTCACTCAACATGGCACATAGTTCCACCAGAGGACTGTCATGCAGCAAATTACTAATGTCATCGCCTGATACAAAGAACTGCTCTGGAAAAAGGAGATGAGAAGTCAGCACTCAGCAATAACTATTTCTTTTGTTGTTAAAAAAAAACAAAAACAAAAAAAAAAACAGTGTTATCAGGCTTTCCCTGGTAGCAAAGGGTTAAAGTGTACTACTGTGACATTATCCACAGTCACTGTGTAGCACGAGTTTGATCTCTAGCCAGGATGCTGACCCACATGGAACAGCAGACCTCTCCTGTCTTACCTGCTGCTCCCCTCAGCAGTGTATTTTTTTATTAAAGATTTATTTATTTATGCTTACAGAATTGGAGAACAGGCCAGAGGTATGGTGGATGATAGGATTCACCAGAGACAGAATAGGGAACAGAACAGGCGGATCCACTGAAATACACTGCTGAAGGGTCAGGGGAGGTCAGCCACACGTTTGGCTGGGGATTGAACTTGTGCTGCAGTGGCTTCAGAGAGCTTCATAATTCAGTGCTTGAACCTGTTGCACCACCAGGGAGAGACTCCAGCAGTGTATTTCCATCTATCTGCCTGGTCAGCAACCCACTCTGTGAATCCTAGTAGGGATTCCTCTCTAGTGAATCTTCTCATCCCCTGCACCTCTGGCCTGTACCCCAGATCTTGTATGCATAAATAAATAAATCTTTTTTAAAAAAGATTTATCTATGCATACAGATGTCGGGTACAGGCCAGAGGTGCGGGGGGTGAGAGGACCCGCCAGAGACAGAGTGGGGAGCAAAACAGGCAGAACTGATGAGGGGAGCAGCGGGTGAATCAGGAGAGGTCCACTGTGCCATATGGGTCACCTCCCGGGGCAGGGATCAAACTCATGCCGAAATGGCTTCAGCTTCTTAGTGCTGTGTTTTAACCCACTGTGCCACCAGGGTGGGCCCAATAAATAAGTCTTTTTAATAGAAATATAAAACATTTTTCCCACTCCAAAAGGTTCCTGTATGCCCCTATTATCAATCCTTGTCCCCAAGCTCGATCCCCAAGTAACCACTATACCTTTTAGCTCCCTAATTTGTTTCTTGAAATTCAGGCTCAAAAATTATTCTTTTGTCTAACAAAATGCCCTTTATGCAACATGTATTTAAATACCTTCTCTCAGATTTCAGACATCTTTTGAAAAATAAAATTCCTTAATTTTAATGAAATTCAACTAATCCATTTTTCCTTTAGCAGTGAAGTCATTGTTGTCATTTAAAAAAAAAAATTCCTACCACAAACTCATTTACTCTCTCATGTTTTCTTCTAGAGTCTTATTTTAGTTTCCACATCACCTTTCTTCCCACCAATACCTCTAACTTAAATCAAACTGCCAAAATTGGCACATTTAAGGTTGAATCATTGCTTGACAACAAACTAAATACATTGTCTTTTTTATTATGTATGCTGTTAAGAAACCAAATAAATCCCTAAATAATAAATTATGATTATGAGAATGTGTCATTGTTGGGAATACACTACAATGACCTCATAGAATTGAGCTATCACTTCACTTTCTAATACCACATACCCCAACTTTAAATGATATATGTATTTCTCTTACTTACATGAAAGTAAGTCATTTTAAAATGAAACGACATTTTAACACAACAGGTTCACATTTCTGAAAAACAAATGCTGACGTTATAAATACTTAGACTAGAACTAGACACATATATTGATTTTTGAGTTCTTATAAACTCTCTGAATTAATTTTTCACTGCTGAAATAACCTAACTCAATGGAATTAGACATTCAATGTAAAGAAACATACAACTTTCATATACTCCTATAAATGTGAATCAATCTTCGGCTGTATTATTCTGCTTTATACACTATCTCTCCATCAGTAATTTCACATTTAGAAAAAAACAGAAAAGAATCAAGTACTTTTATTCAGCTATTTTATTTAACCTATTTACAAATGATGATAAGCACCGAGACCAGTACTCCCTGAATCTTTTTTAGAATAGATTTTATTTATTTATGCATACAGAACTGGGTGGGGTATAGGCCAAAGGTACAGGGGCTGTGACAGAATTTACCAGAGACAAAGTAGGGAGCAGAACTGGCAGATCAATGAAGTACACTGCTGCAGGGAGTAGCGGGTGAGTCAAGAGAGGTCTGCTGCGCCATGTGGATCACCTCCAGGACAGGGGTCAAACTTGCACTGAAGCAGCCATGGCCATCTTCACAGTGCTGCACTCTAACCCTCTATGCCACCAGGGAGGGCCCTGATAGTTTTTATGCTTATTTAACCCAGAACTACCCCCAAGATTCCCACTACAGGCTTACACAATGAGATGTTGTGCACTTAGCCAGATGATACTCCTTAATGAACATATTAAAACTAAAACAATGCCACCAGTGAGCTATTCCCATAGGGAAACTGAGATGTGCCTGAACTGAATATCCTCTAGTCAAGGATAAAGTTCATTTTATTAAGTCTACTTGCCACAACTATTTTATTAAAATCTATTGATGACAGGCCCTCCCTGGTGGCTCAGCAGGGTAGAACACAGCACTAAGGAGCTAAAGCCATTCAGCATGAGTTTGATCCCCGGCTTGGAGGTGATCCACATGGTGCAGCAGACATCTCGTGACCTGCCAGCTGCTCTCCTCAGCAGTGTACTTTGACAGTTGGCCTATTCTGCTCCCCACTCTGTCTCTAGTGAATCCTCTCACCATTCCTGTACCTCTGGCCTGTACCCCAGTTCTGTATGCATAAAATAAATCTTGAAAAAAAATATCTGGGCCCTCCCTGATGGCGTAGCTGGTTAAAGCACAGCACTAAGAAATTAAAGCCACTTCAGCATGAGTTCAATCCCTGCCTGCCCCGGAGGTGACCACATGGTATGGCAGACCTCTCCTGGCACACCTACTTCTCCCCTTATCAGTGTATTTCGTCAGTCAGCCTGTTCTGCTCCCCACTCTGTCTCTGGTGAATCTTCTCACCACCCCTGCACCTCTGGTCTGTACTCCAGTTCTGTATGCACAAATAATCTTTAAAAAAAAAATCTGGGGGCACTCCCTGGTGGCGCAGGGTTAAAGCATAGCACTAAGAAACTTAAGCCACTTCCGCATGAGTTCGATTCCCACCTGCCCACCCCGGAGGAGATCCACATGGCATGGCAGACCTCTCCTGACCCGCCCGCTGCTCCCCTCAGCAGTGTACTTCATCGATCTGCCTGTTCTGCTCCTCGCTCTGTCTCTGGTGAATCCTCTCACCCTCCGCATCTCTGGCCTGTACCCTGGTTCTGTATGAATAAATAAATCAATCTTTAAAAAAAAAAATCTATTGATGACAAAATAAAATCTATCAACAACTCTTACGATATAGCTAGAAAAATAATGAAACCAATTTAACATTTTGAATTATCTATAGATTACTTTTCACAGGTCCTAACTTTTTTTTTTGAAAGATTTATTTTTATTTAGTTAGTTAGGCACACAAGACCTGGGGTGCAAGCTGGAGGTAGAGGGGGTAAGAGAGAGTGGGGAGCAGATCAGGAAGATCTACTGAAATATAGTGTTGAGGGGAGCAGCAGGCAAGATAGATGAGATCTGCTGTGCCACATGGGTTAGCTCCCTGGCCAGGGACTGAACTCATGCCACAGTAGCTGGCTATAGCTTGATAGTGCTGAGAGTGTACCCTGTTCAATTAGGGAGGCCCCCAAAACCCTAATTTTTTAAAGTCAACAATATTTCATTGCATTAAAATTCATGCAGCTCATACATTAAGTCATATAGTAAGTTACCACTGAAATGAGCCTAGACTTACCTGTAGTAATGGCTCTATGGAACTGATGCATGTCTTCCCCTGAGAGTTCTTGGGCTACCTGCAGTATCTTTTGTCTGACACCATCCAATTTTATGTCTGATTCAATCAATATTTCTTCCATATCAGGAGCACTATAATCAAAATATCGGGAATATTCAGAACATCAGCCAGATGCTTCAATAGAGAAAAAGTTAAATAACAACATAGGACTAAATAAATATTGCATGTACTTGAATACTTCTCAAAACCACAATTACACTTTATTAAATTTATGAAAACATGGAAAATGCTATACCACACTATTAAGTAAAAAATACTATACAAAATTGTATCAGAATGGCCAAAACTACAAGAAAAATTATGCTCATAAAAACACGCTAACTGGAAATGTCTGCTTTTAGTCAAAATGGAGTATAACATGAACAAGCTATATTCATCCATCATAAGCAATTAAGAAGAAAAAATATACACAAAACAATGGTATTCAGATATTGGACAACAGGCATCTTGGGGTAAAGAAGCCTGAGAGTGGGGCAAGAAAGATCTGTGCCCTATGATTATTTTATATTATTGCCTGGAGAGTTTCCTTCAAATGACAGTGCAGGGATGAGCAGCCTAGTTGGAGTCTGGAACTCTCCCTGAGTAAAAAGGAGGAATTGGGAATTCAAGGGAATCAAAATAGCAAATATTTGCAGGAGTAACAAAGGAGAAAGTGACATAAGAGTTTCAAGGGCTACAAGAACCCGGTCAAGGCTTCGCTGAGTTCTGATCAGCTCAGGCCTAGGAGAAAACTGCCCAAGGCTGAAAAAAGGCTCGCCAACATAAGCATGCAATCTCCATACCGCTTACAAGGCTAAAAGTAACTGATTCATAACCAACAAATAGGTACTATAAAAAATAGTTCTTTAGGTAAAAAGGAAAAACATCCAGATGAAAATTTGGATCTGCACACAAGCACTAGGAATGGTAACTATGTGGGATAAATATAATTTTCCTATATTTTTAAAAAACACAGTTTCAAAGTAAATTTAATAATGTATTGTTAGGGTTATAACAAATACAGAAATAGTATATACTAAAATAGTATATAGCACAAAGGTGAAGTTTGTACAGGGGGGATGAAAAAAGAAGTATGTACATAAAGTCCATATACTGTATGTACAGTGATAATGTAAGCAGTGCTTACTTTACATAGTATTACGGGACCAGTGTGTAGCAACACTGTGACCATAATTTGTGAAGTGACTGTTAATACAACCATGCAGAGTAAAGATGTAGTTCCAAGATGCACAGGCTCCAGTTAACACAGAACTGTGCAAAATGTGGATGGTTGACCATGACAGGTTAAAAGATATATGTTATAAACCATAAAACAGCCACTACAAAAACAAAAGAGACATACTAAGACAATTATAACAGTATTTTACTTCTGCCAAAATAGGCAGCAAAGAAGAAAATGTATATCAGCTATAAATCCAAAATTATCAGTAATTACAATGAATGTAAATAACATAAATGTAATGGTTTAATAAGCACCTCCACTAAAAGGAAAGTTGTCAGAATGAATAAAAAGACAAGAAAGACAACCAACCCACTTAAATATAAACAGATTAAAACTAAAGAGGATGAAAAAAGATATAACCTGCTCATTCAAAAGGGACTGTAATAGCTTTATTAGCAAAGTTGAAAACAGAACAAAGAATATTTCCCTGGACGCCATCATAATGATAAGGGATCATTTCATCAAGCGAACATCACAACCCGATATATTAATACATCAAAATAAAGAGCTTCAACAGCCCAAATGCCCAAAAGTAGATGACTGGATTAGAAAGATGTGGTACATATATACAATGGAATATTACTCAGCAACCAAAAAAGAGAAACA
>NW_004567131.1:2923116-2931990 GCF_000260355.1 Condylura cristata
TTAAGCAGACTTTAACAATTTCCACAATGACAGCAAAGAGATTTCAACCCCTCTCTCTATAGCTGAAAGGCCAAAAAGTTAGTAATACTAAACAACTAAACACTGCACTATCAACTAACTGGGCAACTATCATTATAATCAATCCAGAATGTCTCCTTTCAAGTGTACAAGGAACATTTTACCCAGATAGGCCATATTCTAGGTCAGAAACAAGTCCAGTAAATGTAATAGGGTTCTAGTCCTGGAAAGTATAGTCTCTGACCACAGTGAAATCAATAAAAGAAAAATGCCAGCAAAATTCCAACTTTTGGAAATAAAATGCATTAAATCAAAGAGCGTATTAGAAAGTATTTTAAACACCCTGCAGCTAGCACATACTGAAACTTAAAAGGCATATTTATAGAGCAAAATGCCTACATTAGAAAAAAAAGAAATGATCTCCATTTCTTCTTTGATCTCGTATTTCACAGTAAGAAGAGCAAAGTCATAAATTTGCAAGAGAAAGAAAAAAATAACTACACAAATGTAACAGAAAACCAAGAAATACAGAGTATCAATGAAACCAACACTTGGTTCTTTAAGATCAATAAAACTAATAAACATCTAGACAGATTAGGAAAAAGGAGACACAAATTAGCAAATCAGGAATGAGAGAGGAAATCATTACAGATCTATTAAACAGATCAAAGAATAATAAAAGATTAAAAGATGAACAGGAAAAATTACTTGTAAAACAAACTACCAAAATTCTCTAGTGAAGAAAAGAGATAATCTCACTTTATGTAGTAATAAAAAAAAAGGATGTTAGTTAAAATATGAAATCTAATTAATAGCTATCTTCATGTTCTCTGGTTGATTTCTCTCATAAAGTATTTTTTACTTTTTTTGTTCATAATCTCTCTGGTTAAATACCTCAAGTTTACTGATTACAAATGTATGTACTATGTGTAAATATGTAAATATGTATAACTATGATAAAATGGGGGGCATGAAATATGAAATCTGCTCATTGACAGTGTTTTGACTGACTGCTTTCATTCAGTAGCTTTACTTTTCTGTCATTTACCATTTTTCTGAAAACTACTATTTTTTTGCATTTATAATTTTGTTATTGGACAAAACTAACAAGATGACTTCATATAATTAACATGAATTTTTCTAAAATATTAAGTCTCCTTTCAGTCCTTTCTCTAAGCTGCTGGATATTAATGGCAATTATTTTAGAATTGCAGTTTGTACTAAAAAAGAACGTAATTATTCAGAATACTGTTGCTTCTTTCCATAACATAAGCTAGCATGTATAAAGTTAGGAGATCTCACTAAAATAAATAAAAAAGCCAGAAATTATTTTAGATTTAAAAAAAGATAACACCACCACATTCCTATGTAAATTTGCTTCCATTTAATGTAATTGAAATCAAAGCATCAGTCATCTTTTTTAAAAAAAAAAAAAGCATTAGTTATTTTAAAAAACTCAGTGAGGCCCTCCCTGGTGGTGCAGCAGGTTAAAGCAGCAGACCTCTCTCCTGACCCGCCATCTGCTCCCCTCAGCAGTGTACCTCATCAATCTGCCTGTTCTGCTCCCCACTCTGTCTCTGGTGAAGCCTCCACTGCCCCTGCATCTCTGGCCTGTGGCCCAGTTCTGTATGCATAAATAAATAAATCTTTAAAAAAAAAAAAAAACTCAGTGAATAGAAAATGTCAATGTTTTTAATAAAGAGATAATTACATTAAGTTTAATATCTTAAAGTATCTTAAATACTTTATATGACATATAATATAAATTCAATCACAGCTATTCCAGAGACATATAAGAATCTCTCTGGGAGAGAAAATGTAATAAAAATCTCTTTGGAAACTACAGGGTGGGCACTTTCTACTTTCTCATGGGATTGAGCTACAAAGCAAGCTGGTACAAGGAAATAGGAAGCAAAGAGGCAGAGATGAAATACTAAGGTACTCAGTTGCCATTATAAGATATTTCAGAATCTGCATAATTCACTTACCACCTCTGCTTGGGCAGTTTAAACTGGTTTCTTTTTTTGCAACCAAGAATTTTTTTTAATGCAAATCAAGACAGCAATGAAATATACCTCACACCTGTAAGAATGGCTATTACCCAAAAAACAAGAAACAACAAATATTGAAGATGTAGAGAGAAGGGAACTCTTTACACACTGTTGGTAAGAATATAAAATGAGGGCCCTCCCTGGTGGCGCAGCAGGTTAAAGCACAGCACTGAGAAACTAAAGCCACTTCCGCATGAGTTCGATCCCTGCCTGCCCCGGAGGTGACCACATGGCGCGGCAGACCTCTCCTGACCCGCCCACTGCTCCCCTCAGCAGTGTACTTCGTCCATCTGCCTGTTCTGCTCCCCACTCTGTCTCTGGTGAAGCCTCTCACCGCCCCTGAGCCTCTGGCCTGTACCCCAGTTCTGTATGCACAAATAAATAAATCTTAAAAAAAAAAAATATATATAAAATGATGCAGACATTATGGAAAGCAGTCTGTGATTCTTACAAAAATTAAAAATAGAAATTCTGTTTGATGTAGTTATCCCATACCTGAGTATTTACCTGAAAATGCAAAATCAGTAATTTGAAGAGATGCATGTCTACTGCAGCATTACTTACAATAGCTAAGAATTGGAAACAGCCTAAGTACCCATCAGCTGACTGTGAGTGCGCGCGCGCACGCACGCACACACACATACACACACACACACACACACACACAGGAATACCATTCAGTTATTTAAAAAAAAAATGAGCTGCTGCGATTTGCAACAACATGGATGACCCATCCCAACATGGATGGTATTATGCTTAATGAAAAAAATCAGATAAAGACAAGTACCACATGATTTCAATCATGTGGTATAATGAGAAAACAAATATAGATGAACTAAGTAATTTTAAACTATAAGGGCAATTACCAGAAGGGGAAAGAGGTATGATGGATAAAACTGGACTTTTAACAGTGAGCTCAAAGAAGTATATGTACATGCTGAGTCTCAATGACGCACACCTAAAACTTACATGTTAAACACACAATAAATTTTTAAAGGAGAAATAAAGCTTAAATGTCACAAAGCTGAAAAATTAACTTTCAAAGAAATAAGTAGTCAACAGTATCATATGCTACAAAGATAAAAGAGAACAAAATGCACTAGGCAATATGAAGGAATAAAGGGCAATTTAACAATTGTGAGGCGGAAAGCCAGATTGCATTGAGTTGAAAAATGAATGGGAAGGTAATTTAAGCAGACTTTAACAATTTTCTAATACTAAATTTTCCAGTGTATCATCCAAGTAATGTAATAGGCTCTCATAGTCAAACATTTAATATTTTCACAAGCCAATATAGCTATATCTCAGAGTGTTAAAAACACAAAATCCCTACCTGCTCTGAAAATAAGAATTTTTCCCTTCTATTTTTATTAAAATGGTTGTTTAAAACCTACCTGCTGCTTACATCTTCTGATATCAATATTCCCAGAATAAGTTACAGAATATTTTAACAGCTAGTTACTGCCTATTGAGAGACAGGTAGTGAAAAGAATAATTTCAAAACGTATCTACAATTAACAAATTTTATGGGCCTACCTAGCACTTAATCTGCTATCTTAAATTTTAAAGCCATTTACTCACCTTGTAATCCTATGGAGGAGAAAAATTGTCCTTTTACTTTCAACAGTTATATCTCGACTCAGTTTCACAAGTCTTTCATATTTGTCGTGTCTTGCATCAAGTTCCTGCTGAAATGCTAAAAACACATTATTATAACTGTAAGCATTCATCGTCTACACTTGAAGCCTATCAAACACACTGTTGCTATTCAAACAACTTATCTCCAAAGACTTACAAAGTTGTTTTCCTACAGAAGATACCAAATAAATGCATCTTGCATAAATTAAAACAAAAACAACAAAAACCCAGAACTTGAGTAACAACCAAATTAGTAGCTGACAAGGACCTAAATACATCTGGTCTTTAATTATTTATATACTAGTTAAGCAAAGATTTTACCTAATATCTCCAAACAACTAACATGTAATACATAATATATATTATGATGACAAAGTTAAATAAAACTGTTCCTATCCTTAAGGAACTCAGTCCAATGAGAGAGTGATGCAAACAAATAAATAAAATGTAATCATTCAATAAAAAAAAAATATGTAAAACATTCAAGTGAAGCTATCATTTTCTTTGTTGACTACTAACACGTGCTGGAACGAAGGTGTTCCATATTTGAAGGATGACTGTATGTACAATGGATAAATACATGCAATGTCTGTCACCCAGTTTACTTAAGAGAAAAATCAGAAATGCTACAAAGTGGAGAATCTACTTGAGAGGTCTGTCAGATGGGCAATGGGGGCCCAAGTTCAAAGCAATTCCAAGATTAAAGAACCATGTATGTAAAAACAGACAGAAACTTAAAATAGCAAATATGCTTGGAAAGAATAGCTTAGTAGAGGGTGTTAGTGTATAAACATGGCAAGACTTGACCCACTGTAGTTTTTCCAGAAATATAAAGCTTTATCAGTATACTCTCTACTCAGTTACAATTAGCTGTCCCACACCTCTAAAGTTAACTGAAGGTGCTGCGGTGATTTTAAAACATACCTACAAATTAAGACTCCTCTCTTCAAAAGGTAGAAGCAAATTTTCTTCCCTTTAAATAAGAGGCAGAGGGGTTTTGCTTCATTTTTAACTAAAAGCATGTAGCAAAAGTGACAGCATATGTATGATTAGGACACAAAAGGATTATACCTTTCACCTTTGCTTTCTGTCAGAGAAGTTGAAGTCATATGCCTTAACATGGAACACTATAGCAGCACTATCAGAGTGGGCAAAGGAGAGAGGAACTGAGAGTTGGTTGTTAGCTGATCTAACTTTTCAACCGTTATGGATTCTCTAGCCCCAAAAAAGCCTTCACAGGTCTGCAAGTTAGAACAGCTAAGCCCCTCTCCGATTTCCACAGAAACTATAAGGTACAGGATGGTGGACAGTGGACAAGAGGAAGAATTTTGTTTTTAAATGAGGAAGTTGGTAATAATAATAAACTGCAAAATGGGGAATGTAATATATATACGTTCACATGATTTACTAATAGATGAGTTCCCCATTCTATGCAAAGTGTCACAGTTAAAATGAAAATACAGTCCCTGGCTTCAAAAGACTAGTTGAGGAAATAAAGTCAAATCATCAAAAATTAATTATATGCATATATACTTTATGTGTGTGGATGCATGTATCTGATAGTGTGTGATTTCAAAGCACTGTTACTTCAAAGACCTAAAACTGCTAGTGCTATGGGGAGTACCAGTAATTTTTAGTTATGTGGAAGGTTTGATTTTTATTTTTTACCTATAATTGCAATAGGGAAAGAAGTCAAGATTTTTGTAATCTAAAATTTCATGGTAGACCTAACACCAACACAAAACCTCCAGGAAAACTAAAAGATTCACATAGGGCCATGTCAAATTCTTAGGGAATGTTCTGTTCATAACATAACTAAATGATTCCTGTTACTCACAACCTCTTAGTCCTCTCCCCTTAGCCAACTGACATTACAAAGAACTTACATTTGAAGGCCAACATCACAGGTGAAGATGAGTTAACATCCTTCCCTTCTCTTCTCTGGTTATGTGGGAAATTGTCATGCTTCCTTTTCCTGAACCCTCCTGATCCTTACATACAGAAAAAGAAAAAAGTTGGACAGAGTTCTTCCATCACTAAGAATTGTCCAAACATAGCACTGGCAAACCCTTGCTTCCTTTAAAACCAGATAACCAGAGACCCAGGGAGGCCCTCTCCTTACAGGCTTTCTCAGCAGACTGACAGAAGAGAAGCCTTGCCTTTTCTCTCCAAACCTTAAGCTCACTTCAACCAGGCCTCCACCACTGGTTCTTTGCTCTGGCACCAGGTGGAGCAACTACCGAGCTAAGATCAAAAATATATCTCGAAAACACAAGAAAATGCGAGATGTAAACAGGGCCAATGTGACCGGGAAAATCGCCGGGGCCGCCACCTCCCTCCATCCCCCAGCCTGCACGAGAAGAGGACATCCCTCACGGGTGAGGAAAAGTGCAAAATTCGACAAAAAGCCAGGAGGTCCTCCCCCTTGGAATAAATAACGCCCAACGTTGAGAATGCCACCTTCTTTGTTGCTCATGTCGTCAAGGCCTACGGTGAGAGGAGCGGAGACTGGACGCCTCAGAGCTCGCGGAGTGCGTAAGCTGCGGTTAGCTGCGGAAGAAGAGCTTACAGAGTGTCTTTCCGAGCCGGCCGAAATCTACGCACTGGCCGGAAGTGAGCGCCCGCAACCACCCACGCCACGGCCTCGTCCCTCACACACTTCCGGCCTCCGTCCAACCCTGCGGCCACTGCCTCCTCCCTAGGTTCAGGGACCTCGCGCCTGTGCTCTGTCGTCGTGCCTGCCCTGTGCTGTGCCTGAAGTCAAAAGCAAGTCTACACGCTTCACGCTTCACCGTATGCGCTAGAAATAAAAAAATGTTGCTCCTACTTGAGGTAAGGTCTATGTGAATGTGGGGAAATGGCGAGAAATGGATGTAATTTTTTTTTTTCCCTCTCAAGGCACTTTTGTAGAACCCTCGTATTCCTGAGTGTGGGCGCAACCTCCCGCGCGATGCATTTTGGGAGTTGTAGTTCTGCAGGAATCGGCCCCAGAGATGCTCGCTGCAAGGTTGTGAGAGATCCACTAACCACTGAACTGGTTTGGGAATATCTTAGGATCTGCAGTGAACCTTACAAAGTTAGGAATTTTTTAACTTTCCAACCCTGGGCGGTGGTGCTAGGAACTAATGTGCTAGAAACGTCATTCAGTAAATGAATGACGTTAGCCTTATTAACTCTGTTAATACCAGTACTAATCCGCCTTTCTGTTTTTCCCCTTGGTCCCAGCTTGTCTTGTGCTTTCTTCTTCCTACTCTGCACTCTTGTTTATCCTAGCTCTTAGGAGCCAGACTGCCCGCTCTCAAATTTGCCTCCACCACTAAGCCTTGTATGACTCTGGGGGGGTGGAGGGGGTGGTAATTAACTGCAGTACCTGTTTCTTTACTGTAAAATGCAAATCGAATAGTCCCTTCCTCACAGGCCCATTTGAGGACAAATGAGTTACTCTGTTGCGTGGACTAGTATCTTTCACACAGTAAATGCTCAGTTAAATTTTAACTGAGCATTTAGCTCTGTTAAATTTAACCTTAGGGAAATGTTGTAATAACTAGTGGTGTGCACTATTGAATGGTGAGCTTTTTATTTAGAAAGGTTCTGACATCTTATTAGACTTTGTGTGCAGTCACCCCCTATACTTTGAGCACCGTGCCCAGGTAAGAGTCCAGAGGTAGTTGTTGAAGAATGATGCTCCCATCAAGAGAGGTGACTAATTCATAATTGAGCATCTTCTAGACTTAAACTCATGCTATGACCGGGGAAACCTTAGCCTAGGTCTGGTAGGAAAGAAGACACAATTTTATTGAACTTTCTCCAAATAACCTTAGTATATCCCATCTTTCCTCACTAGTTTAGAAACAAAGGAACATTAAAGGAAACAACTGACTAGAATAGGACAGTAGTTTCAAGCCCCTGACAGGACTATATAATGGGAAAGCTTTCTGCTCTGGATAATCTTTTTCCAACCTTGTAAAAAGTAATCATCACCCATCATATTTTGAAAACTTTATTACACAAATTGATGAGTCAAGCCCTATATGGGTAAAATAAGCTTCTTGACACCCAGGCGAAACCCTTACTTTGTGGGTGTTAAGCAAATAATTCTGAGTTTATGTGCGGTATGAGCTTGCTGACATTATTCACCAAGATCACCTGATTCTCATTAGAAATGACTTGTTCATGGCAAGAGAGGAAAACAAAGATAGAAATACTCATATAGATACAATCATTTAAATGTATACCCTCTAGGTCCAATGATGTCAGTGAATTTTCAACATTTTTAGAGTTAATGTTTATCATAATCTGAGAAAAGGTACTTTCCCTACCTCTACTCAAATAGCATCTCCCAATACCTCAATTGTCCAAGACCTGGATCAGCCAAGTTTCTTACCTTTCTCTAGTCATCATTCTTTCTTTTGTAGCTATTTCACTGCTTCCCATAAATGAAATGATTGGAACACTAAGTTTCATAACCCACAGTGACTTTCAAAACACTTAATAGAGGTGTGTATCCCATGGAACACTTTCCCAGCATTTATTTGCATATGCAGTTATCTCACATGTCCCAAATGTAGCTATTAATTAGGAATTACATTTCAACCTCTATGGTAAGTGTTGATGGCATCTCCACCCTGTCTCCTTGTTCTATTTCATACACATAACTTTTAGATTTGGCAAAACATGTTTTTTTGTTCTAGAGGAAAACTAACACCCCAAGTCAGGGAAAGGAAGCTAAAGATTGTCAGAAAGACCTTCTTTCTGGAATGGTGTGGCATTTTAATTGCCTGTACTTGACTGTCAATAAAACTTTAAGGATTTTTGAGTGTACCTATTTTTATTAAGCATATAAAATATCACATTTGTCACCTTTACAAAAAAAAAATCATATCCAAAATTGGTTTCATATATATACATATATATATATACACACACATATATATACTAATATGTATGTGTGTGTGTGTGTGTGTGTGTATATATATATATATATATATACTGATTATATATCAGTAAAAGGAGAAATATAGACCCTTAAAAGATTTTTGTGTCAAAACACTGATTCAAAAAGAAACCTGCACCCCCATGTTTATTGCTGCTTTATTTACAATTGGAAAGACATGGAAACAGCCCAAATGCCCAAAAGTGGATGACTGGATTAAAAAGATGTGGTACA
>NW_004567131.1:2932090-2933162 GCF_000260355.1 Condylura cristata
AAAAAAAAAAAGATGTGGTACATATACACAATGGAATATTACTCAGCAACAAAAAAAAAAAAAAGAAACATGTCTTTTGCAGCAACATGGATGGAGCTGGAAAAGATCATGAAATAAAACAGAAAGTAAAGATCGTGAAATAAGACAGAAAGTAAAGGAAAAATACCAGACGGTTTCACTCTTAGCTGGAATATAGTGGACCAGGCGAGAAAATAATAATCAACAGCTATAAACCGGGGACGTTTTATGGGGGTGGGGTGGAGAATGGGATCAAAAACAGTGGGGGGAGGGAAGTGCACTGGACTATGGTGATGGCACATGGGTGATTTGGTGAGGAAAGCCCAAGAGGATTACAACTGAGATGGAAAAATGCACTAAATGATGTAAAAATAAACATATTATTTAAAAAAAAAGATTTTTTGTGTCAACAAATATCTTTTAAAATGGTTATTACATAAACTCGGGAATATCATGGAGAACTTCCAGGATCTTGAGAGCCATTTTTTAAATAGACATAATTTTTAAAAGACACCTATAGGACTAGACGGGGTCTTTCGGATGTGTAAGCATATCAATTCACAGATTTATTTTTCAAGCAATGCTAGGGCATAGTAGGAGAGGGGAGCTAGTATTTGAGGGAATAAAGATGGATAGGCAAAACCCATGGTGAGCAATCAGTACCTATGCATTAGGATGACTGTAATTAAAACAACAACAGCAAAATATCAAGTGTTAGGTAAGACATGGAGAAGTTGAAACTCATACCTTTCTTCTAGGAATATAAAAGGGTACAGCTACTGGAGAAGATAATTTGACAGTCTCAAAAAGTTAAACAATTGCCATATGACCCCAAAAATTGTACTCACTAATATACCTTGTACATATTCATAACACCACTATTCATAATAATCAAAAGGTAGAGACAACCCAAACAACCAGAAAAATAAATGGATGATTAAAAGGTTGTTTGTGGCCCTCCCTGGTGGCGCAGGGGGTTAAAGCACTGCACTAAGAAACTAAAGCCACTTCCGCATAAGTTCGATTCCCGCCTGCCCCGGAGGCGACCACATGG
>NW_004567131.1:2934012-2960068 GCF_000260355.1 Condylura cristata
GTGAATCAGATCAAGGCCAGGAATAAAAAAATTAAATTCAAAATAAAATTTCCTGAGAAATTTAATCTGAGTGCCTAGGATAGAAATTGCATACATTGGATGGAATAGAAAAACAACAAAATGAGTAACATGCCTGTAGATATGTAACAGGCACAAAGAATTAAGGATCTCACTGATGCTTCCTTCAAAAAAAATGTTAATGAAACCAGAACCAGGTGGGACTTTGTTACCTTTTCCAAAATTATCAAAGGTGAATGGACTTGACTTCATAAATATATTTCTGCAGGATATTAGCTACATATGACATCACACGATAGGTTTCAAGGGCTATACTTGAATAAAATGTGTATTCTTCTTACCAAAACTACTTCATTTTAAGAGGCCAGTCCAACATCCCTTCATAAATTCATTTTCTGATAAACTAATTAAATGGATTGTATCATTTCAAAGAAAAACTGATTGATCAGAAAATGTTATGAGGAATAGGCCATGGATCCTCAAGGAAGTGTCCATTGGCCTTAATATTTATTAAGACACCAAAGTCTCAGTGAAAGTGTTTCTCAGGTAGACTCCAACATGCAGAGGCAAAAGTTACTTTACTATCTACCTCTTCACTCCAGAGAAGTGCCCACTGAAGGAAGACTCTGTAGGACAAGTGTCTTCATTTCTTTAAATGCTGAAGAATGTTAAAGAAAGATGATGAAAGGCTTAAGATAAAAAGTTTGAACTAAGAATAAAGAAGCAGGATTTTAAACTATGCTAAAAGAACTTTCAGTGTATTATTAGCTTCAGAACTGAGGTACGATAAAATCAGACTCAAATTATGATCCTAAGGATTGTAAAATTCCAAGTTGAGTTGCAGTTACAACATCATAAGACCTCATGCAAAATTGGGATACTAAATAGGCTAGGATGGAAGGCTCCAAGACTTGAAATAGGGAAATAGAATTTGGAGGATGCAGACTACATACTCTACTAAGCATTCCTTGTGTGCAGAGTAGAAACTTCCACCCTAAATATCTATATACCTGATGAAGATGTCCCTGCTTTGCTGAAGATCTTACAACGACCTTATCGCAGGCATTTACCTTGTCAGTGGTGGTCACATTGCCTCATGCGTCATTTCTATCATCTCAAATTTGCCTCAGTTCTACAATTTGGATCAAAATAAGCAGGCACCTGGAGGTCAATTACAAAGTCAAACATAAAGGGAAAGGCTCACACCCCAAAAGGTGTCTGTAGATTTATAATGTTAAAACCAGGAATATCAATGAAAATGCATTCTTGAGAGTGCTAAACTAAAGAAAGAGGAATCATTTGAGATAGAGTCACATTTATTGATAGGTTCTCAAGCCCATGGGAGTTAAATTCTTGTCGTTTGCACGCTCAGTTATCTGAAACCTAAGCTCAATGGTGGCCACCTGAGCTTGTAAGAAATTCCCTTATTTTAACACAGAAAGGATGACAGGAATGTTAGAATGGAGTTAACAGATACAAATAGAATTCTGAATACATTCTCTTCATTATAGTATTGAGAAGTACAGTGATGTTCTGGGAAGCAATCAAGAAAATATAACTGCCTGTTGATCCTGGACAACTGGAGGCTCTTCTCCAGTTTGCCTTCCAAGGAATACACACTCCACTCACCTTCCCTCTCCCAGAAGCTGCCCAAGGTCATATTTCTGAGATAAAATATGTTGTTGAGACCATCTGGTAAGTGTACGTGACTAAACCCAGTTAAGCCTTTATATAAAGAATTGGCCAGAGGGCACAGAAAACTGTCAACCAAAACTGCCACCTACCAATATGGAGTGACTTGCCTTTGTCTTCAGTCTCTCCCTGCTCCTCTTGTGGGGGAGGAAGGATTCAGATTACAACCTTGAATGATACTGAAGTTGCAACACATGGTGAAAGCTGTAAGAATCTTGCAAGCACTTTAATTGACTTTTCAGTAATCCAGAGATGCAAGTAGTTGATTTTATCATTGAAATTGGGTTTATTAATTTCAATAAGGCTTATGATATCCTAGGCAGTGGCCAGAAGAAAGATTTAAAAAGTAAATAAGGGCCCTCCCTGGTGGCGCAGTGGGTTAAAGCACTGCACTAAGAAGCTTAAGCCACTTCTGCATGAGTTCGATCCCCGCCTGCCCCGGAGGAGATCCACATGGCGAGGCAGACCTCTCCTGGCCCTCCTGCTGCTCCATGGTGAATCTTCTCACCCTCTGCATCTCTGGCCTGTAAATAAGGCTTGATTAGTATATTAGCAAGGTAATCAAAAAGGTTCTAGATCACACAGACCTTAGAAACAATTTACCCTCTTAAGTTACCAGAAAATGAATATTTCACTTAAGTATTCATTATTTAACATCACTAGCCCTCACCTAATTCCCCTCCTAATTCATTGAAAGCTGTGTTTGTTTGTTTGTTTTAAGATGTATTTATTTATGCATACAAGAGGTGTGGTGGGTGAGAGGAGTCACCAGAGACAAGAGTGAAGAACAGAATAGGCAGATCGACTGGAATAAATTCCTGAAGGGAGCAGCAGACAGGTCAGCAGAGGTCTGCTGCACCATGTGGATCACCTCTCTGGCTGGGGATAGAACTCATGCTGAAGTGGCAGTGGTTAGCTTCATAGTGTTGTGCTTTAACCCTTGTGCCACCAGGGAGGTCCCTCACTGAGAACTGTTTGAAGAAAAGGGGAGGTCAGATACTCTTGAAGAAGACACAGTGACATTAGTTACTATCTGTAAATTCCTTCTCCTAGACTTTCCTTCAGGGACTGTGTTTATTTAGCAGGGTACTTATGGGAAGACTAGCTAGGTGGGCTCCAGAAGGCTGCTATGATCACTGGTAATGAATACAGATATGAGTATGCCTCCTGGTGAATTCAATGAGACACCTTACCCACTCCACAATTGCTTCCTGAATAAACAAATGTATAATTGAAACACAAAATGTAACTGACCCATGCAATATATGCCATAACTGTAGATTGAGCAAAACCAAAGACTTTGAAACTCTTCCTACCACAGGCTAAAGGCAAAGCCATGCCACATTTTTAGGGACATCTGAGACCATCAAAGACTTGCAAGGATTGGGAGGGATTATTTTTAGCACATTCCTAGTTAACTTGCCTCTTTCACCAGCACACAATGAGTTTGGGGTTGTTATTATCATACATGTAATTAGGGGTGGTTCCAACTGCAGCTGCTATTTCAGATCTGATCTCTTTTCAAAATCAAGTCAATAGCCCCCAACATCTGAACTTATAAACAATTCTCTGATCAATTTACTCTTCTCTCCCCAAATGAAGGAAGAGGCTCTGAAATAGACACTTTCACCTCATAGGAACAAAGAACATGTTCACTTTACCTCAAGACTATGTAAGTTCAACTGCTCCATGTAAGAATTCAGTCTGTAGAGATCTTGCTCATCTCTCTATCACACAGAGGATATTGGTCTGGTCTACTCATTGAAAGAGTCATGCCACCAGCACCTAACTAGCATTTTTCAAAATGACCTTATTTATAAAACAGTAAACAAATTGTCTCAATATCCAACAAGGGCATGATCCAAATTACTGTCCACTTGCAAAGTGTAGTAGAAATAAATTTATCAAAAGCTTGAAACACTGACAAATTACTTATATTACTATACTAAGTGAAAAAGTTATACAATATATTCTACTTTTGTTTTTAAGAACAGAAAAAGATTTTTATAATGTAAGCAATAGGATTCAGTAATACATGCACTCATAATTGCTGATGTGAATGTAAAATGTACAACTTTTTTGAAAAATAATTTTTCAATATACATCAAGAGCCTTAAGTAATATTCAGGAAATTTGTTCCAATTATTTCACTTCTAGGAATATTCCCTAAAACTAGTCTTGGATGCAAATAAAGCTTTACATATAGAAATGTTTAGTGCAAAATTATTTCTGTTCCTCAAACATTGGAGTAACTTGAAAAGCTCAAAACTTGAAACCATTATATAGGTGAAATTAAGAAATGTGCATGAAATGGAGTATTATATAGATATTACATTTAACTCATAAAAATTTTCATGACATTTGAAAATTTTGTGATAATATATAATAAAGCAAGACAAAATTACATACATTATATCAACCATTAAATATGTTCATTTCTGTAGAAAAACTATTGAGAAATAGAACAACACAGATATCCGGTTAAGTATTTTTCACTGCTTATCATAGTGAAATAATCTGAAACAACTTAAATGTTCACTAATGTAACCAGATTAGTTCAATAAATTACAGTAGATTCATTTTACTTTTACTATGTCTGAAGAGTGTCTCATCAACAAGGACTTGCTTTATTTTTTGACTAGTCTTTAACCTAGTATTTTAATTGGATAGATAACTACATTCACATTGATCACAATTGTTGATAGGATTTGTTCTACCAAAACAAATTTGGCAGAAATATTTTGTTGTCGATTTATCTGACTTTTTCTCTCTTCTAGAATTTAAAAAATTGTGGGATTTATTTCTTGTATTCTTCTCCACTGGATTGGAAAATATTTCTTTGATACTTTCTTTGAAATTATCTATACTCAAAACATTATTCTTTTATAAAAAGCAAACTGACAAACTGCTCTTGCATTAAATTGTAGTGTGTTACATTATATTACCTCATGTTGCATAATTTAGACAATTACCTTCCTTTATACCATCAGTTTGTTAATTTTTACCACTTACTTTTCATACCTTAAAGTATTTCAGATTTTCCTTATAATTTTCCTCCTCTTACTAAAGAAAAATAACAAAATCTAATTCACAGAGAGAAAAACACATAATGCATCTATAAATTATTAAAGAAAAAAATCCGCTGTAACAACCATCAAGTCAGGAAAGAACATCACAGCGCCCCATGCTGCTTATCATCACTGATAGTGATACTGGGCAAAGGGAAATCTAATTGGCCAAGGCCTCGCTGCCTAAGTAGCACCAACTGCTGTCTGGGGTCTTTGCCCATGTGCACAATTACAAGACACCTCAGGATGAGAGAAATAACAACAAAGGGATTTATTCAACAAACCAGAAAAAAACAAGTTATTGAGGCCAATAATGGCCATTACTTTACCCAAAGTCGCGTCCAGTACTGTCCAATATTGCACAAAGACCATTATAATGGCGTCTTCCCACCACTGAGGATGCACAGCTCTAAGATGGCATCCTTCTGCCACTGTGACGGGCAGCCAAACTATAGAGCAGGACCTGATTCACAAACACAGCAAAGGATACAGCAGGAGATGTTACTTAGGCTGCCAAAACGCCCCAGCACAGCACCATACAAATGCTACTCAAGGCCCCGGCTATAGCTGCTGAATGACCGACAATAGGCCAGTCAGCCTTTTAGCAAGATGCGTGGCTCTGGGTCGCCGTTCTTTGTAGGCCACAATTCAGCAAGAGGCCTGTCCCTTCAGGTCTCCCTTTCTCTCTGCCAAGCCTAGCAAAACTTTTCTATAACAACTACTAGGACAAGGCTGTACATGATGGCCTTTGCCGTGTGGCCCGCCCCCACAAAGCCCAGCTCAGAAAAGCCCTTGCGGATCTGTCCCACCACCTTTGCGATGCTGCACTGCAGTGGCCACAGCTCGGCCTTCTCTCGCTTGTCTGCCTGGAGCTCCCACACATGTAGGCGCAGCTTCTCTCGCATCCACCAAACTCCCTCCTATACTTTCTTCCTTGCTTTACCCCACTTTTAGCACCTTTCTGGGGTGCTCTATTTTTTTTACCAGCAAACCCCTGCAGGGGGCACCACCTGAAACAATTTACAGTCTTCAGCAACCACTATCAATAGGTTTGTGGAAACTGGACTTTCAAACCCAGTTGTGTGTAGTGAAACCAAGTCATCAAATAATGACCTTTTTATTCCACATTTGCTGGCAATTCGTATTCCCCATTAACATTATAACAAAGCATAGTTGATCAAAACGATAATATTAGAAGATCTAAATCTATATTCATGTCAGTTCCATACAAATTATATATATATACATATATATGTATATATAGTGTAAATTATATGCAGACATTCAGCCACGTTCACTAGGAAAAATATCTTCTCTTTAGTAACAATTTTTGCTTAAAATCAACTTTTTATATATTAATACAGCTGCAATCAACTTTCTTTGAGCTATAGTTTGCATACTATCCCTTTTTTAGTCTTTAATATTCTGTATTCTAATATTTTAGATATTAAAATATTACTTACTTAGAAATACCATACAGCTCATTTTTTGTTTTGAGTGCTCATCTTTGTAAGTTTGACCCTGTTAGTCTAATTACATTAAATGTAGCTACTGATATATTCAGCATAAATCATCACCTTTCTTTGTGCTTTTTTGTTTGTTTCATCTTCTGTTTCCCCCTCCTTTTGCCCTTTTGTTTCCATTCTTTGGAATCGAATTAATTTTCAAAAAGCCTTTCCCTCCCCATACGTTCTTCCATTTCTCATCCTTGTAATTATATCCTATTTTACTTTTCTGCTAGCTTTCCCTAAAGATTGCAGTTTTCATTCTAGAAATCAAGACCAAATGCAATTTAATAACTTTACTTTTCCTACTGAGCAATGCAAAGACCATTTCCTTACTTTTGATTTATTATGCTATTGTTGTCATGTCTTAAAATTTTCTATTTATTATTATATTTAAATTCCATAAGCTATGTTAATATCATAACTATTAGCTTGGGTAATCAACACTAACTGGATTAACTCTAATATTTACCATTTGCATTGTGTTTTATTTCTTCTTGCATTTCCACGTTCTCATCTGGGGTTGTATTTTCTCTTACCTGAATAAACCACTTTGTATTTCTCTTAGTGTGGGTCTATTCATAGCTAGTTCTCTCCAACTTTGCTGGTCTAATTTTTTTTTCTTTCTCTTTACTTTTTGAAAAATATTTTCTCTGTGCATAAAACTCTAATCTGGTAGTGAGGAACAAGAAGTCTACTCTTCACAGAAATTTTCTGTGCCTTTTTCTCTTTTGCCATCTGCAAAGATCGTCTTGATTTGAGTTTCGTGGATAAAAGGTACTTTGAAAAATGCAGTCATTTGGAAGCTCACTGTAAACTTTACTTATTCTTAAAAGGACATCATTGACTTGGACTCTTTAATTTGGGATTCTTAGAAAGAAGGCCAAACATTTGCTATTACCCATCTGAGAGAAAATAGACTTTTTCTCTTTCTTTCTGATTCTCTCTTTTATTTTAGTTATTTATTGAATGCTTTTCTTCACCTTTGTCTTTTGTCTTAAAGCAAGGTCTTACATTTAACTGGGCACCTACCTGATAATTGTATGTGGATTTGATCTAGATCGCTAGCTCTTTTCATGAGGCATTTGCAAAAGAACTGATGAAACCATCTGTAATAAAAGTGTCTGCCTTTTCTTAATTATAAGTCTGACTAACTGAAAGTTCTGATGAAGGGTGTGTACAAGTCTAGGACAAATTCCTTATGTGATTAGTTAAGCTACCTGACTTCAAACAAGTTTTATTTTTGTCTCTCTTACTGGTACATTGCATGGCCTACTTCTGCTTGGCACAGATCAAGTTTGATCAACATGTTTGGCCAAGGTAAATTAGCAAATCCCTAAATAAATCAACTTGTTTGGGCAAAACAATCTGTTATGACATTAGCCAAGCAGAAACTTCCCCTGCAACTTTCCTGGGTCTATGACACACGTTCAATGTCTAAAGGTTTCGCCAACTACTGCAGGGAGCAGAGCTGTACCTGCCTCAGTGCACGTTGAAGTTTATACAAGTTTAATAGTCTGTGTCATGCTGTTGACTTCACTCAGAACTCAGTGATGGGCAGGTCAATGTTACCTGGAGAGCATCTCAAATCTGCTTTTGGTTTTGGTGAAACTGTTGAGTACTCTGAGAAATAGAACAGAAATGTTCTCTTATCTGGCATGTAAGAGATAAATGCAATGTGTACTTTTAATTTTTAAATCACTCTATTGAAAACACCTAGATAAGGGCGTGAAAGTAGGCATTTTCTGACACATGCATGTGACTTTCAAGTCTTTTGAAAATACAGTTTCTGGTCCGCCCTCGTTAGGACGCACTTGCACTGCAAGCTAGCCGCAGCCACTTCAGGGTGAGTTTGAAAACCACCCCGGAGGTGATCCACATGGCACAGCAGATCTCTCTTGACCCGCCCACGGCTCCCCTCAGCCTTGTACTTCATCACTCTGCCTGTTCAGCTCCCCACTCTATTTCTGGTGAATCCTTTCACCACCCCTGCATCTCTGTCCTGTACCCCAGCTCTATATGCATAAATAAATAAATCTTTTAAAAATAAAAGATATTTCTCACACTTGATATTTCACACTTGATATTTCATAATAAATTAATTATCCTCGTTTTCAGAGATCAATAGTACCAGTATAACTAGAAAAACGGTGCCTCTTTATTCCCATATAGACTTTGTAGCTATCTACCAAGTTGTAGATATTTGAGATGATCATTGGCAACCACAGTATGTTCTTGGATTGCAGCGGGGCTTATATTTAGAGGCAGCCCTGTAGAGCAAAATAACAGAATTTGGGGAATCAGCTGGACCTGAATCTGAATACTGACTTGCCATCAAGCTGAGGCTTTATGCTTCCAGCCATGTAACTTGCTCTCTCTGGGCCTCAGTTTCCTCATCTGTGTATGGAGGTAATGAAATGAGGTGATTCATGGAAAGTATCTGATACATCAGAGATATTTACATGATAGTTGCAATTAAAGTTACAACACTCACTTAATGAGTATTTGTTTGTTAATATTATATGGAGGTGACTCCCAGGAAAGGATAAAGCACGAAAGGTTTCTCTATTTGTGAAGCATTTATAGCTCGGTATGTAGAAAATGTGGGTTATGTATATGTTTATTGGATTAATATGCATGAAAAATTGTTATGTAGTTCCCACATAACTGAAAAGTAAAAATTGTAGAGTCAATGAAATGACATTCTATATTTTTGTTTTTAGAATTTAAATTGTCCCAGGTCTTTGGAATAATCACAATATTAATTGAATACAAGTTGAAGAATTATATATAGCTACATTTTCCTTACATATTCAGGAATGCCACAAAATGTTGTGACATCTTATTTCATCCTTTTTATGAAATCCTTAGCTTCAAACACTTGTTATTCAAATTCAAGAGGTATATAAAATAAACAATTTTAAAGCTTTTTAAATTTTTCCATAAGAAACAATGCTTTCAATATTTTCAAATTCTTAATAAATATACTAGGTAGAGATCATTAGGTAAATTTAAAATGGCTAGAAATCTTAAGAATTCTATAAATGTAGTTTCATGTATTCATACATAAAATCATGTGTTCGAATGGCTTTGTAAAATGTCAAGTTGGCTAGAATGAGCCAAGTTTTGATGAATTCCCTTCCTTATAGAATAGTCAGTGATGAAAATGTTAACTATGAACAATTTGTGCATACACAAGCAGTAACATCTCCCATCAACAGACAACTCTGTTATCAATTTTAAGACATGCTCTGATTTCAGGCTGCTTAAAATTTCAAAAAGATGCAGCTAAAGATCAGTGAAGTATTACATTGACATTTCAACTTCATGAAGAAACAATGGGATTATTGATTATAATTAATTTTTTCACAATACTAACACATTTCTCTTTGATAAATTAGTCAGGCACAATGTCACAGGACAAATTACAAGTTAAAACAGTTATTTTTTTAAAGCATGACAAAGAGTTCATTACCTTATGATAAAAATAATTTTTGTAAATTAATAAGAAAATAATCAATATTCAAGACAAAATGAGCAAAACACATAACTTGATAGATAGAAATCAGTAGCATTGTGTCCCATTCTCAATTATGGAAATGTAAATGAAAAGAAAATGCTATTTACATTATTAGTTAGTCAGAATTTTAAAGTTTGCTAATATCCAGTATTGCCAAGAGTAAAGAAATGTGAACACTTTCCCACATTATTGTTGATGGAAGAGGCACATCCAAACAAATAAATAGATGGCACATCTTTTAGTGTGACAAACTGTCACATATCAACTTTAAAAATGTGTTCTGGTCTTATGGAAATTAGATTATATCAGTGGTTGTAAAGTCTTATAATAGAATTCAAATATATCAACCATGTGAACTTAGTTATTAAACTAATCTAGATTAAGTCTGAACTATAGGATTTGACAGAGAGAAGGGAAAAGGCTGGGTTTTATGTAGCATTGTATCTATATACTTCAGGGTTTTCTTTAAATTTTATTCACAACTCCATGTAAGTAACTGCATGAATGTCCTGTCAGTCATGAGAAAAACACAAATAAATGCTGCTTGGAAAAGCAGAGAGAACACAGAGCATGGAGTAAGCAGACTCACAAGCACCTCTCATTATTAGCACTTTTTTGCTATGGAATATGGGTAAGACATTTTCATTAGACTTGGAAAATAGGCGGATAACTATATGCTTTGCAGAATCATGGTAAGGACAGAATGATATAAAGCTTCTATGTTGTGACATAATAGTATTTACTGAACAAATACAACTTTTATTTTTATTTTATACAACTTTTATTTTTATTGTATTATTATTATTGACCCTTTTCCATTAATTTAATGGATTCTGGAGAAAAATGAAGCTATTTGAACTTGATAATTAATCTCTAATTCCTTTTTTGTTGACATTCACATGTTTGTCATTTTGTTTTCATTCTTGCCATAAAGTTTTCACCTCCAGTGTTTGGTCAGCACATAAATGTTATCCCAAGTCTCAGTTTTGCTTCAAGATGACTTTAGTTCAGAACAGTCAAGTGTAAAATATCTTTTATTTCATGATGGTTCTACATTTTTGTAGATGTCAAGTTAACAGCAGAACAGTTAATCCCCAAGAATGTCACAATTTGCTGGTCTTGGAATGTGTAGCGAGAGCTCTGGTAGTATCTATTCATAGCAGTCCCATGGGTGACATTACATTTGTGTTTTGGAGATTATCTGAGGAAAAGTCACTTATTGTTCTTTTGTACTTGAAAAAAGTCCAGGTTTATACAACTATATTATTTTAAAATATATATCTTTCCTTGAAACAAGAGATTCTAGTACAAGGAATGGAGAATTGAGTTGACTGGATGAAGACCTTAGTTCGAATGTGAGGAAATGTTTATCCCTGAAATGTGTCCATGACCTAGATTATGTCCTATTTTGGGAAGAAAGAGAACTGAATTATAGGTACATGTACTGTGTTAAATCTATGAAGTCACCTTAAATATAGAAGACCCTTTAGACCTCACACAGGAGAAAATTACTGTCGCTGAGTTAACAAGCAAAAAAAATTGCTTTGGAATCATTCATATTAATATATCTAGATGGAGAAAGTAGGAATCAAAAGGAGACAGTGAGAGCTTAGAAGTGCACATCCAAACCATCTAGGGCAAACTGATGAGCTACACAACTAACATCTTTTATGCTGAATATGGACGATGCTCTTGGCTACAAGTAACAGAAATCTTTACTTTTCTTCCTAAAGGTGAAGGCAAACTATTAGTTCGTAGAATAGGAAATCTAAACATGGGACAAGCCCTAGATACAGCACAATGAAGGCTCTGGCTCTATTTAGTTATTGCCCTTCCCTGTATCTGCTTGTTACCTTGTCTTCACACTGTCTTCCACTAACAGTACAAGAAGAAAGGAAGGGAGAGGAGAAGTGATCATCAGTCTAATTAAGCTAGTAGAGTTCAGATGCCCATGATTACATTGATTATTATTGCCATGGAAATATCATGTGCTGATCAGCTTACATTTCACCTGTGAGTCAATTACTTGACCACAGGAAAATTAATGTTATTGGTTTAGCAAGATAGAACCTTTCTCCCAATTTGAAGATAGAGTCAGGTTCCCCTTATCACACGTGTATATAAACAAAGTTGGAACTCTATTAGGAAAGAGATGGTGGGGACTAGAAGGAGAATGTATGCCTGGTAGACAATTGGCGGATTACACTGCTTATGTTTATTAGGGAGAGTCCTGATCAGAAGTCAAGATTTAAAAATTCACTGTCCATGGGACATAAAGATCTGGTCCCATGGCCAATTATACTTTTCTTTCTTTCTTTCTTTCTTTTTTTTTTTTTTTTTTGATTTGATAGATACCTGAGAGTGGGATTATTGGGTTATACAGTATTTTGTTTTTTTTTTTTTTTTTTTTTTTTTGCAAGTTTATTAGAAAAAGGACAGGAAAGGAAAGGACACTTGCATAGGGACAAGTGGGCAGGAAGAGCTGCCTTCTTTTTAATATTTATTTTATTTGTGCATATAGAACTCTGATACAGGGTAGAGTTGCAGGGGATGAGAAGATTTATGAGAGACAGAATGGGGACCACAACAGGCAAATGCACTGAAATACACTGTTGAGGGGAGCAGCGGGCAAGACAGGAAAGGTCTGCTGTACCAAGTGGGTCACCTCTGGGCTAGGGATCAAACTCATGCTACAGTAGCTGCAATAGCGTCATAGCGTTGTGCTTTAACCTATGAGCCACCAGTGAAGGCCCATTCATTTTTTCTGAATATATATTGACATCTGCATTTATACTGTTATCTCTCTAGCTCTCCACAGGACTGAACCATTCTTGATGTGCTGACAAAAACAAGTGTTTATACCTGCATTTCTGAGGACCAACCCATAAGAATATAATGGTGTCATCAAGATAACCCCACCATTCCAGAGCTTTCGTTTGCCTGTCATTGATGACTCCCTTCTAGTCATAGTTCTTGCTTTCATTCATATTTTATATTTCCTCAGCTTTCAGCAAAATCATTCTAAACTTTTATTTTTATGTATTAGTGGGAGCATGTTAAGTCTGTGTCTCTGGTTATTTTCTTTTACTTTCATTTGTTGTGTTCCTTTGATATTTATTTATATTTTGAAAAAAATTATCAGTTGCATGCACTGGAATAAGACAAATGTGAGCAGAAACTGTTTTATTTACCTTACCACTATAATCTAGAACTTAGAATAGTGCCTGGCATATAGTGGGTCTTCAATAAATGATAGACAATCCTTACTTTGCACAGGAGTGTGAAACTGTAAAATGAATGGTGCAAACTAAAACCAGCCAAAGCATTATTTTAAAAAAAAAAAAACAGAATTTATTTTTTTGTGATGCAGACAAAGCTTTCTTATTGGCCAGTAGGAAAGTTACAATTATTTGATAGCCATTAAAATTTTTTCTTAAAACATTAAGAATTCTCTGGGCCCTCTCTGGTGGCACAGCGGGTTAAAGCACTGCACTAAGAAGCTAAAGTCACTTCCGCATGAGTTCGATTCCCGCCTGCCCCAGAGGTGACCACATGGCGCGGCAGACCTCTCCTGACCTACCCGCTGCTCCCCTCAGCAGTGTACTTCATCGATCTGCCTGTTCTGCTCCCCGTTCTATCTCTGGTGAATCCTATCACCCTCCGCATCTTTGGCCTGTACCCCAGTTCTGTCTGAATAAATAAATAAATCTTTAAAAAAAAATTAAGAATTCCCTAAGGTCAGTTATAAATGTAGAGCAGAATGAGAAAAAAACAGTAAACAAGTGTTTCTTTAGTACGCTATAATTTAAAAATTAGAAATATGGAAAAATCGAGTGTATTTCTTTGCAAAAAAAATCAATCAGTAGTTTGAGGAGGCCTCCCTGGTGGTACAAGGGGTCAAGTACCAGTGATATGAGGCAGTCCACAGCTACTGCAGCCTGAGTTCCATCCCCAGCCATATGGTGGGCAGACCTCTCTTGTTTTTGCCTGCTGCTCTCCTCAGCAGTGTACTCCACAATCTATCTCTGGTGAATCCTCTTTTCCCACCCCCCACACATGTCTGGCCAGTATCCCTGGTCTTATATGCATAAATAAATAAATCTTCAAAAAAAAAAAAAGAGTAGTTTGAATGGTGCTTCTCATTGTGTAACTTTTCAGCTGGGATGGGCATCTTTTCTGTCACTTAACAGATTTTCATTAGTCTTTTTTTTTTTTAGATTTATTTATTTATTCATTCAAGAGCTGGTGTATAGGTCAGAGATGAGAGGGGAGGAGGATGAGAGGATTCACCAGAGACAAGTTGGGAGCAGAAGAGCAGGTGTACTGAAATATACTGCTGAGGCGACCAGTGGGCAAAATACGAGAGATCTGCTGCGCCATGTCGGTCACCTCCCTGGTCAGGGATGGAACTCGTGCTGCAGTGGCTTCAGATAACTTCATAGTGCTGTCTTAGCCCCTTGTGCCAACAGGGAGGCCACTATCATAGGTCTTTTTAAGTTTGGATTAGCTTTCAACACTTATCCTTTAAGCTTCCAATATGACAAAATATCGCTAAGAGTTCTTTTAGCATGAAGTTATTTTACCAGCATCAAGTTCCAGCATATCTTCATCTCAGGACACCATTACTTTCTTCATTTATGTTGGTAAAATTGCTCTGACTAACAACTGATGGCCACAAATCTAGCTTCTAGATGGCATGGTGTTACCATTTCCATGGTGAATGAATTCTCCTAACTGCTCTTAAGTGAGATTTGGATTTCACTTCCAGGGCTATCACTTTTCTTCTTTTGTTGTACTTTCATCAGCATTGGCCAATTTCCTTTTTGAATTATCTATTTTTATAGAATATCACATGGGTTAACAATGGGAAACAGGAGCACACCACTACACATTTTGCAGTCTGTACCTGAGAGGAGTAACAGAGGTGCAGTGAATAAGAATCTGAACAGTCCCCAACAGACTTTGAAAGAAGTGACCTGACTGGCCACTGATTGCAATGTGCCTTTGTTAATTTACTTGCTGGTGTGAGGACTGAAGATCTAGCAACAAACTTGGTATTTCGTGTGATTACGCAGAGTTAATCTATTGAATATTATTGTAACTGAAATTTGAACCAGGTTGTTGAAGAACTGATGTCATTTAACTGAACTCCATTAACTGAAATTTGGGCATATTGAAACTAGGCAAGGTGAGGGCCGCCTGAGTATTAATGAATGGATTAATTAGTAACTTATTGATTATAGAGAAATATTTGGTTTATAGACAGTAGGGACATTTTACAAAATACAACAGTTCAAATAATAGGGTGAGCAAAAAGGGTCATGATTTGAACTTTCTGGAAGTTACATTTTATGGGAGGATACAGCAAATAAGTCATGAATCACAATACAGAATGATAAGCGCTACAATAGGAAAAATATTGAAAATGTTGAAAACCCACAATAGGAACACGTAACTCTTCTTATCATGATCTGAGAAAAAAATCCCAGCAGTAGTAATATTCTTGCTGGAGAGGAAACTGAATGAAGAGCACAGTGAGGTGAGAGGAGCTTGGTAATTTCAAGGATCTGAAAGATATACCGTATGGTTTGGTTGTTTAGAAGGAAGTGGAAGAGGGAGAAGTAGAGGGGAGTGGAGAGAGAGAGAAGACTAAAGTAACAAACACTTCTAGGTGGGAAGGTAGAACTTTGATGAAAACTAAGAAATTGTCAAGTGCTTAGAATGAATGGAGGTGTGGTACAAATGATGAATCTTATTCCTCTTACAAGGGTCAGGGCACATATATTGTCTCCAAAATTTCCATTAGAACATACCAGAGTGAATAACCAATTAATACTTATCCCAGTGGGGCTTTACTTATATGCCTGTAATAGAAAGTGAGTCACATTGGTTGACTGACATAAGCTTAACAAAAATAATGTCCATGGATAATTGTGAGGGTTTTTTCCCTACTAGATTTAGAGGTAGAAAGAAACTTTTTGCTAAGACTTATTAGTCTTATTTGTCAATAATTTGGCCTTGAGGAAGTCCACTAAATGTTCTGCTGGTCATTATTGAAATACAGGAACAGTGATAGTTCTTTTGTTATGTCATAGCCATCTCATTATTTAAATTCCTTTAATGAAACACTAACTTATTTTTCATATATCTATAGTTTTACTGCGATAATAATTTTAATCATTTGATGTTAATAATCACTACATACTTTTATTTCCTCCCGCTCCTTAGTCTCCACAAAAATAAGTGTAATAAAATAATTAGTAATTTTATAAGTCCATAGGAATAAAAGGAAGGTGGAAAGAGATGGTAGCAGGTAACAAATTTTAATAACTTTTTGGACTCTTCAGATTGAATGTAAGAGAATTATGGTAGGAAAAGACACAAGTTAGAGTGTGTGCAGAGGACATAGTGATAAAGCTAAGAACTGAACCATTTTGCCACTCCATGAAGAGGCTCAGGTCATAATGGCAAAGGTAGATAGGAGACTGAAAATAGGAAGATGACATGAACTGTGTGGGAAAGCTCAGTCAGTCCTCTCCTTTTTCTGCCTCATGACATGTGCACCAATGTGTAGAACCTCTGGTAGGAACACAGAGGGTTTATTCCCTGAGGAATTTGAATAAAAATGAATCAAGTCACAGAGAAACTAGGTAAAGCAGACAGTAAAATTACAGTAATTACATACTGGATTTCATTCTAGCCACATTAGATCATGACTTAGAGTCGGGTTGAACGGAAGATACAGCATGTACCTCCAGTTATTTCTGTGGTCTAATGGCATTGTACATTGCCAAGGGCTATTGCCAATGG
Source organism: Condylura cristata (assembly GCF_000260355.1). Classification (NCBI taxonomy): domain Eukaryota; kingdom Metazoa; phylum Chordata; class Mammalia; order Eulipotyphla; family Talpidae; genus Condylura; species Condylura cristata. The sequence continues at coordinate 2,950,626 of NW_004567131.1, forward strand.
CCAGTGTGTTGAAGAGTAGTGGAGACAGTGGGTTTCCTGGCTTTCTTGCTGATCTTATGGAAACACCTCTCATGTTTCCCCATTAAATAAGATACTGACTAAAGTAATAAACCATCTGTTGTAGTTGTGGTAGGAAAGTAGTCCTCAATTCCTATTTTCTTGAACGTTTTTATTTTTGAATGGGTGTTAAATTTTGTAAAAGGGTTTTTTTTTTAATTAATGGAGATCATGATGCTTTTTTCCCTTAGATTAATTAACAGGATGTGTACTACATTAATGTGTTGCTTAACTCAGGGAGATATATTCTGAGAATTACATTGTTGGGTGATTTTGTCATATGTGAATATCATAGAGTGTAATTATACAAACCTAGATGGTATGGCCTATTACATACCTAGGCTGAAAGGGAAAGCTTGTTGAGACCAGGATTGTATACATGGTGGATCATGGACCAATGTGTTAAGTGATGCCTGAGTGTTCTAGCGGATTTCTTAATGTTGAACCAAACTTGCATTCCTGGAATAAATTTCACTTGACACGGTATATTATTTTCATAGAGTGGTATTAGATTCTATGTGCTAATAATTTGCTTAGAATTTTCCATTAATACTCATGAGTAACATAGAGCTGTATTTTTTTTTCTTTGAACTGTATTTATCTGGCTTAGGTATCAGTGCTATTAAAAGAATGAAGACAGTTTTCTGAATGGGAAAGGTTGAGGTTACTGATTTATGGAGGCAAAGTAAAAATGCACAAACATTAGGAATGCGATTAAATAAAGAATTTCATAACAGGACATGTGGTAAGATTCAGCCCTGAGGAACCATGTGGGGTGAAGGTGCATCACTGACTTAGCTATGTTTGTGGTTTTTTATACAGCTGCTGTTATGTGATGACACACAGTGTTAAAATTGCATGTAGGCCAACACTCCAACAATAACTCTAGACTCAGATTGCATTTCCTTGTAAACTCATTGTGTATGGGTTAGTTAGTCTTACAGACACAGTTATATAACACCCCAAAAAGACTCTTTTTAATCCCCTTTTACAGATCCCAAACTAGAGCTTAGAAAAGATCCCAAACTCAGCAAAGACAATTTACTTGATAAGTAGGCAAGGTGATTGTGGAAGAGAGGAAAGCTGGTCACCAAATAGCCTTGCTTCTTTTTCATAGTGTAGAACCATTAATTGAGAATTAGCTGCATGGCCACAAACTGCCAGATTCCTTTGCATCTTTGTAGGACCATGTGACAATTCTGAGATAGAGAATGTAGGAGTAGCATACTACAGTTCCTCCCTGGTGGCACAGTGGGCCAGAGCGCTGCACTGTGAAGGTAAGCCAAACCACGGCTGCTTCAGTGAGAGCTCCATCCCCACCCAGAGGTGACCACATGGTGCAGCAGACCTCTCTTTTATAGGCCCACTGCTCTCCTCAGCAGTGTACTTCATCAATCTGCCTATTCTGCTCTCCACTCTGTTCCTGGTGTCTCCTCTCACCGCCCCTGCACCTCTGGCCTATACCCTATATTATACATAAATAAATGAAATCTTAAAAAAAAGTGACATACTTACTCTACTAACTTTTGTCCATTAAGTAACTCTTTCACCCCCTACCCCCACCCCGTGTTCTCTCTTTCATAATCCACTGCCTAAATGGAAATAACACCAAAGATCTAGAAGAGGACACTACCCCTGAGGGTAGGAATAGAGAACCCTGACAATCACATGGAAAACAGCCTTGCTGGGAACATAGAAATAAGCAAGAAATAAGTTTTACTGCTGTAAAGCTTCTGAAAAATTCCAGTTCATCTCTAATGGCATCTAATGTCACTTTAACTGGTATACAGATAGTCATCAGGGTCACAGAGGTGACCTTTTGCTTTTGTGCTGCTGGAAGTAGGAAGAATTTTGTGTGCTTAGGCACCTTGAATGGAAGCACAAAGGCATGAGAGAGAGAGCTGGGGAGAGAGTGTGTGAGGTACCTGAAGCTGCACAGCAGAGCAGGGCTGAGCGCTGTTCCCATGGGCAGGACTGAAGTCAGAACTCCTATAGGCAGCTGGAGTGAGCAATAAGGCCCAGCATGGCTTGTGTTTGAGCACGTGTCGATATGCTTGGATGCAGCCTCTGGAGGTAGGGGTGAATGAGTTAGCAAATGTGGATATTAACATCAATATGTCTTAGTAAAACCCACAACTAGTGAAAGAGGCTTCTGAGAAGATATTTTTTTGAGGTGAAGGAGCTAGATGGGTGTCTGGGAGGAACATTGCTAAAGAGCCCAGAGTAAGCAGGAAGGTGCTGGTGGCCAAGCGTGGGCAGTGTGCTAGTGCAGCGGTCCACTTAACAACATGGATTTGAACTCCAAGGAATCAGTGTGCCTCAGTGATACCACAGAAATGCAATTGAGCAGAGTGAGTTGGGAAGGCAGATCACAGCAAGCCTAGAGATCATGCTGTGTTTAGATTTTACTGCTGAATGGCAGAGAACACTGCACAAGGGATTTAAGCAAAGAAGTAACAAAATCTAACAGCATTTCAAAATGGATCCTTTTGGCTGCTCTGCAGAGCACAGACAATAGAGGGTTAAGGTAGAGACGGGAAGACCAGTTAGGATACTATTGTAATAGTCTCATTACAGTGCAAGAGGTCAAGGTGTCTGGCACTATTCTCTTAGCAGTGGAAAGAGCATTAGCTTTGAGATATAATTCAAAAGTAAACTTGACAGAATATAGTTACTGAGTGTAAGTTCTGACACCCCGATCCCTAATGTAAACAACTAGGAGAGTAAGTCTACATTTTAAGAAAGGAGAGGGTTAAATTTGAGGGAAATGGAATGCAAAGTCTTATTTTGAATCTATTCACATGAAGTGCATACTGGATGCTATCTGGCAATGAAGAATGGGATACTGGATAGAGGAGGCTAAAGTTCAAGGGAGATTTTTAGGCTAAAGATACAATTCTTTGAGCTATCATAGACAGATAGCTTTTAAAGGCCAGGACTAGAAGAGATAGTAGTGGTATCAAATGTTGTTATAAAAGAGAAAAAATCCCTCTCAGCCAGCACCACAATATCCCAGAAAGTTGCCCAAATGACCAACACAAAGGGAATGAGGAGAGGTGACCACTGTATGTTCTCTGGGCCTTTTAGAAAGTGTGTTTCCCTTTGGCCACAGAAATGAAAGTATATAAGAAAGGTGATGGTGTAGACAGCAAGGGGATGGACATTGTTCAAGGAAGAATGTCCCACATGTTACCATGGCAACACTGGAAGTCTCTAATGTTACCCAGCATGCATTGTTGTAAACAAACAAGTAAAGGCCAAGAGAACTCATGGGATGTGGAAGGAAATAGTCAGAGAAAATATGTGCAGACATGGCGAAAGCAGGCAAAGTGCCCAGGTAATGAGCCCTACCAGGAATCAATTGGACATTTTCTTATCGATGTTACAATGGAATATTGAGTAAAATGTTGTAGACCTGCTGCCGTTTAAAGAACCAAAACTGGAAATTAAAGATGATGAATTAGCTATATAGTTTGTGCAACAAATACAAGATGAAACTTCAATCAGTGGACTTATAATCAAAGGAAAGACCTTCACCTTTCATCCACATCGTAAGTAGTTGCTTTCCTTGGAAGAATATCCAATACAGGGAGTTGATAACGCCTGATCAGTTTACAAAACAGTGAAGCACAATCCAGGATGATGTTAATTCTACTTACAAATTCAGCATCTTGTTCCAGCAGAGTCACTCAGGAATCCACTGGTGGAAGGACAACAAAGTCAGACATTTGGGACTTTCTCCATAGGGCATCTTCTCTCAGCAGCCAGGCTGTTTAGAACTATCCTGGGCCCAAGTTGCCCTGGGAATTTTTGAGCTTCACACAGAGTTGAACCTGTATTTGAGCACTTAGAAAAGACAGATCACAGCAGATAAAAGCTTTACCATTTACAACTGGATTTCTTACATATATATATATAGTTTATATATATAATAGTTTATTTTTACATCATTTTGTGCATTTTTCCATCTCAATTGTAATCCCCTTGGGCTTCCCATCACCAAATCACCCATGTGCCATCACCATAGTCCAGTGCCTTTCCCACACTGGATTTCTTATCTTTTACTTTGGCGTGTCTTTGAACACAATCTTTAGTATAAATTAATCACAGGGGATTGACATTTCTTTTTAAGTCTAGTCAATCTTGATCTTAGCATTTATGCAATGTAATTTTAAAAATTCAGAATACTATATTTAGTCATCAAATATAAACATTTTTTTCTTAACTTCACAGGAAATCCCCAAGATATAAATTCATAATCCAGACTTTAATGTGAAATCTTACCTATTAGGGCTATTTTAGTCAAACTAGCTCAGGTCAGTTCCATTCTGAAGGTCATTGATGTCTGAAACTCAGCTACAGGGAATCCTTATTTATCGCTTTTTTTTAAATTTATTTATTTATGCATACAGAACTGGCGTACAGGCCAGAAATGCAGGGGTGGTGAGAGGCTTCACCAGAGACAGCGTGGGGAGCAGAACAGACAGATGAATTGAAACACACTGCTGAGAGGAGCAGCAGGCAGGTCAGGAGATGTCTGCCATGCCGTGTGGGTCACCTACCTGTCTGGGGATGGAACTTGTGCTGCAGATAACTTCATAATGCTGTGTTTTAACCCGTTGCGCCAACCAAGGAGGGCCCCAGAGAATCCTTATTTCATCCAAAGTACTTTTATCATTGTCCATTAGACATGCCCTGTGCTGCTTCTACCCCCCTTAAAATATACCTCTTACCTTAAAAATGAGCTCCTTACTCATTTTTATCCAACTCCTTACTACCTTTCAAATCAGTGTTATCCATAGAGGTCTGTGTCCACCTCATGACTTTTTTTTTTTTTTGACATTTTTCATAATATCCTTGGTTTTATTTAGAGTATTTGGAAATACTGACTTGGTAATCTGTTTATCACATACCCCTTTTTTATTGTTGTTGTTTTATTCATTCAACAAACATTCATTGAGTCTCTACTAACACAAAGAACGTCCTAGAGTTGCATTTCCTTCTCAGAACCTTATCTTTTTTTCAATCCAGCACGTTCCTTTAACAATACTTGTATGAGGCTTTAGAAGTATCTATGTTATTGTTTTATTTTAAAATAGAAATTATTATTGGATCCTTATAACATTATATGGCTGTGCCCTACTTGCAATCAATCTTGACTTGATGTGAAATAGAAATTCTGGTCCTATTTAATCTTGTCCTCACCCGAAGAACTTAAGCCTATTAGTAATTTAAGGAAGTAATAAAACACCCAAAAATAAAGACTATTTTGCTGTATCTCTGTCTTGTTTTGTTAGTTCAAAGATTATTTGTAATGTCTTTGGGAATAACTGATGTCTACTCTTCTCCCAAAGTGAGCAATACATCTTTGGGGTAAAAGAGTCTATCCTTGTCTTTACACACCAGATTAAAATCCTTCAAGCATTTAATTTGTTCCTCTCATGTCTTGTGAGCTCTGTATTCTAGAAGTCATGGTAAAAATATTGGTGGGGCCCTCTCTGGTGGCACATGGGTTTAAAACACAGCACTATGAAGATATCACAGCCACTGCAGCATGAGTTCAATCCCTGGCCAGGAAGGATAGCCACAGGGGCAGACCTCTCCTTTCTCACCCGCCCACTGCTCCTCTCAACATTGTATTTCATCAATTTGTCTGTTCTGCTCCCCACTCTGTCTCTGGTGACTCCTCTCTCCCCCCACACTTCTGGCCTGTACCCCAGTTCTGTATGTATAAATAAATCAATCTTTAAAAAAAATTTTGGTGGCCCTCCCTGGTGGCGCAGCGGGTTAAAGCACAGCACTGAGAATCTAAAGCCGCTTCAGCATGAGTTCGATCCCCACCTGCCCTGGAGGTGATCACATAGCAAGGGAGGCCTCTCCTGCCCACCCGCTGCTCCCCTCAGCAGTGTACTTCATTGATCTGCCTGTTCTGCTCCCCGCTCTGTCTCTGGTGAAGCCTCTCGCTGCCCCTGAGCCTCTGACCTGTACCCCAGTTATGTGTGCACAAATAAATAAATCTTTAAAAAAAAAATTAAAAAAAAATTTTGGTTTACTTATTTCAGAGTTTACCTGTTTGCTTAAAAGACAAACATGTATAATTTGGAAAGGGCTACTATACACGTGTGATGCAGGTCTGTACATTTCATTCAAGTGACAGCTCAGAAATTATGTTTCTCTCTAATTGATTTGGTTTTCCTCATAAACCCCTACTGTTTGCGTAATATGAAATAAAATCTAAATTTTTCCCTAATACGGTCATCTTTGCCTGAGGCAGGAACTTAAAGAGTTCCTTTTCATATTCATCTCTTTAACAAAAATACCAGTCTCAGATTCCCTCTGTACTTTATCCTTACTTCTCCAAGAAAGGAAAAGGAGGGGCTTTCTGTGGTCTCAAGGTCACAAGGGAAAAACTTCCTTAGAAATCAGCACTCTTTATTGTGTTCTTTCCTCTGGCCTCTGCAGTGTGACCACGTCATCCCCATCCCGTTTGTCTACACAGCACCCTGGGGTGAAGTCTGCAGCCAGTGTGACTTGCAGTTGGGTCTCAACTTTGGGAGGCCAGAGGAGCTCGTGTGTCAGTGGATGGGCTTTAATGGTAATGAAGATCGGGTGTATTTTTTTTTTTAAAGATTTACTATTTATGCCAGTGAGAGGATTCACCAGAGAGAGTGGGAAGCAGAACAGGCAGATGGACAAAGTACACTGCTGAGGGGAACAACGGGGCATGTCAGGAGAGGTCTGCCGCGCCACACCTTCTGGGATCAAACTCATGCTGAAGTGGCTTTAGCTTCTTAGTGCTGTGTTTTAACCCGCTGTGCCACCAGAGGGTTGTGTCTTTTTATTTTGTCTTCCTTTATGTTCTGGTCATAGGCTCACTGTTTAGCTATGACTGTTTTTCACATATTAGGCTTCCAAGAGTTTCCAACTAACCCACCTGTCATGTAGTCTATCAAGGGCACATGAAAACTTCCGATCCTTCCCCAGTCTTTCAGAAACTGAGGAGAGCTAAGGAAAGCTTAAGGGCCACTTTTCATCCATTTACAGACTCCTCCACCAATGTTAATCTGATGTGACTCTGAGCAGTTGGGTTGACAAAGGGATATTAGGACTCACCATTTCCCCACTTCCTGCAAGCTATTTTCCCCACAGCACTTCAGCACCAAAGTGTGAGTGCCCCTCCATTTCCATGTTTTCTTTCCTAAAACTCAGTGGTACCTTTTCCTCAGGCCTGGATCTAGATAAACTAAAGAGGAAATGAAGGAATTTGAAAAATCCTCCGTCTTATGTGAAATCTCATCTTAAATTAACTCTTTGTTTTCTTTTTACATTCCCGTGTACCTGTCCTAATTGTCATTCTGATTTCCTACATTCACCATCTCAGACTAAAGAAAGGCTTGTAAGTACAGAAATATAGGAGGAAAAAAAGGACATTAATACATACTCAGTGGTGGTGTCCCTACTAGCCATTGTATTAATAGTAAAAATAAGATAATATAGATTCTTTAAACAATATTGTAAAATAAAGTAGCATTCTAAATCTGGGGTAGCTGATGCAGACTGCAGAAATCATTCTATATGTTTACCCATATGGATTGCTATGAATGCAACCTGGGCAAAATACCATTTTAGAGTAAGAGATAAAACTAAATTCTGACAATCCTATGGGAATCTAAATCAGCAGTAGTTAGCAGTCCAAAATATGGGTTATCAATTATAAGAAATAGGGCCAAAATTCAAAATAAGAAATTATAGAATTCAATTTTAAAAATATATTAATGATAACATGCAATTAGTTTTCACATCCTTAAAGTGATCTAAATAAGTCCAGGGTAACTTGTCTTTCTTTTCACTTGCTCCTCATCCTGGTTCTTATTTGGCCATGCCTTTCCACTTCTAGGTTATAACTTTCAATTTTGGACTATTGGTACTTAGACAAAGCTAAGACCATAGTTTTTTTTTGTTTTTTGGTTTTTTTTTTTTGTTTTTTTTTTTAAGATTTATTTATTTGTGCATACAGGGTATAGGCCAGAGGTGCAGAGGTGGTGAGAGGATTCACCAGAGACAGAGTGAGGAGCAGAGTACAGGCAGATGGACAGAGTACACTGCTGAGGGGAGCAGTGGGTGGGTCAGGAGAGGTCTGCCAGCGCCTTGTGGAACACTTCCGGGGCCGGTGGGGTTTGAACTCATGCTGAAGTGGCTTAAGCTTCCAGTGCTGTGCTTTAACCCACTGCACCACCAGGGAGGGCCTAAGACCATAGTTTTAATCCAACACATACAGAAAAATTAATTTCCTTGGTGGAGGAAAAGGATAGGGAAGATGTCTGTCAACCTTTCAGAATTTTATATATATATATAGATAGATAGATAGATAGATTTATTAACTCATTTTGAGTTATATACTAGTTTTAAAATATTGGTTTAATTTATGTGTTCATTCAACAAATACTTAAAAATATTTGTCAGGCATAGTGCCAGGTCCTAGATAATCATGAGTGAAAAAAGAAAAAGAACTTACAGTCTGGTGGGCAATAATTCAAACTATACTTTTAAGAAGGTCATTTTGGTGATAGGCCTCGTATTTGAGAAGAGACAGGGACTAAAGAGGGGAGCATTATAATAATCTAAATCTATTAAGTCATAAGCAATGTAGTTTTTAACTAGTTCACTAATAAAGACAAGGGAGAATTTATTTGAGGAATTTTCTAAATGGATTAAGAGAGAAACCATTCATGGATTCCAGGTTAAATTTCAAGATCTGTTATTTTTTTATTCCTTGGAAACTCAGTAAGGTTTTACAAATGGAGTATCTGTTCGATTTGGCGAAACTCCCGCCCTCCTTTCCTCCAGGATACTTATGTAGTACTTTATCATTTAAAAACATGCATTTAAAATTGACAAAATCTACAGTGTACTTTGAAGTAATATCATGAATAACTTTGGTAAGGGAAGTTTTGATGAAAATGTTCATATTAAATCATCTACTCCATGAATGCTGCTGCTGTTCCCTCCCTCCTCGCTGTCACTGTGCTCCAGTTCCTGCCTAAATTTGCCATGGGTAGCATGATGGGACTGTCTTTGGCACAGAACTCTGACACAGCAAACCTAGCTAAAAAACTTGAAGATATGAAAAAAGACTTACATGCCAAGAAGACCCTGTATTTTCTTGAGGCCAACTCCAGTACTGCCTCTGAATTCTATTGCACTCCAGGGCCCTTTCTAACTCTCAGAACCAAAAGCTTTTGTTTTAACCACCAGTCTCAGTGATTTGCTTCTTCTCTAGACCCTGCATTGTCTTAATGCACAGATGGGACCACAAGTTCAAAACAACTCTTAGGACCCTCACCTTTCCCTATCTTCCTCCTGGCCACTTCAGTATGAGTTCGATT
>NW_004567131.1:2960753-2978186 GCF_000260355.1 Condylura cristata
ATGTTTGATTTGAATTTTTTTTGGCTATTAATAAAAACATCATTTATAAAAGAGAAAAACTGTAAACCAACTAAATGTTTTATAACCGAAGGATTAACTTATTCAGTGAAAAAGTTTACATTAAAATGATGATTATCAATGAGTATGTTTTCACAAGTGATGAAAGGTGACTACATGGTTCTTTTTCCTGTTAGATTGTAAAAAAATCAAAGGACCAACATTCTCACCTTAACAGCTAAAACAAGCTAGTTTGAGATATTAAAGAATATTTTTATTATCCGAGTACTGATGATTCCTCAGAAAGCTAAAATATCTTAAAAGAACTAAATTTAAATGGTAACCAGTCCTTCACCCAAAATAAAGGTTTCTCCATTGCTCTTTTCCCCAGAGACATGATAGAAAGGAATCTGCATTACCTGGTGGACAAGGTGAAGCCAACCACAACTGTAACGAATATACCAGCCTATGTGGCTGAGCATGACATATCAGAATTCAAAGGAACTCCAGCCAAATATTAAGTTGGCAACTAACCAACTCACTCACTAAGTCTTCACAGAAAACTACAGAATAGTATGTTAATGACTAGGGCAGGATAGAAGAAGTGAGAGAGATCCATTTTCAGGTATGCAGGACCTTTCCTAAGTGCAAGGCAGCTTAGGAATGAAGGGTCAGAGAATAAGGGGAACGGACAGAAGTTCAAATTCTGGGAAAGAAGAAAATGAATTGACAAATACTTTGCTCAAGCTATGTTGGTTTCCACAGAGTAGAAGTCAGTGTCCTCCAAAGACTGGAGTACACTTTGACCAAACTATGATTCATGGTATAAAGAACTGGCAATTAAGCTGGAGAGCTCTGGAAATTTGTGATCACCCAGATTTAAAAACCTGCATAATATAAACTACTGATTCCACCATCAAAAAAAAAAAAAAATAAAGACAATGATAATGCAACAAAGTCCAGACCCAGGTCAGTTATTGGACTAATGTCCTGACCCAAAAGGGGCATGCACTTTTCTAGAGGAAAATATCATTTATTTCATTCTTACCATATGTATTCCAGTGTGTAATAAAAAATATAGGGCACATTCAGAAGCCAGTATGACTTATAGAGTGGAATGAAAGGAAACAATCAATAGAAATGGACACAGACATATCCCTGACATTGGAATGTTCAGACAAGAACTTTAAAAATAACTATGTTGAAATGCTAAAGGGGCTAATAGAAACGGTGGCCAATATGCATGCAAATGTAGAAAACTTTAGCGTAGACATGGAATCTCTTACAAAAGAGCCAAGGGAAATGTTAGAAATAAAATGTGTGTCAAAAAAGGAAAATTTCTTAGGTAGGCTTAATAATGAACCAGAGATAGAGAGCAGAAAAAAAGAAAGCTATGAACTTGAATATAAGACAATAGAAAGTGTCTAAACTTCTAAAAAAAAAAAAAAAATCATGGGAAACAGAGTATCCAAGGTCCATGAACCATAGCAAATGATTTAATAAATGTGTAACTGAAGTCTCAGAAGAGGAGTAAGAGAAGGAAAATGAAATATGTGATGAGATAATGACTGATAATGTTCTGAAATTTGGTGGAAGTCATCAACTCATAAGCCCAACAAGTTGAGCAAACATCCCCACCCTTAAATGTAAGCACATCATAACTTAAAAGATAAAAATCAAAGGTAAATAACAAACATAAGAAAGTGGGTGGGGTGAGGGGCAGTATGGTATCTTAAATAAATACAGGAAACAGTGGCTAACTTTTCACAGAAACAATGCCAAATAGAAGATAAAGTGAGGACAGAAGAAATTTAATCTAGAATCCCTTATCAAGTGAAAGTATCCTTCAAAAACACAAGACAACCTAAAGACATTTTCTGATGGCAACAGAGGAAAGATTTTATCTCCAGTAGACCTGTGTGACAAGTTTTTCAGGCAGAAGGGAAATGATGTCAGATGAAACTCAATATATGTAATCAAGAAAGAGAATACTAAAAATGGTTAAAAAATGTTTTAAAATACCTTCATCTTTCAAATATGTTTTTTCTCTTAAAAAATACTATTGAGGTTGTAAAATAAAAATTAGCAAGGCATGATAGGCTTCATGGTATATACAGAAGGAAAGTGTGACATAATAAAACTGCAAAAATTGACTGTGGATAAATGAGAGTATACAATTATAAAATTCATATACTATCAATTAAGTTGGATATTATTTGAAGACAATGTAATTGCAAAATACTTAATAAAATTTCGATAGCAACCTCTTTAAAAAAAATATATAGAGGGATATAATACTAAATTTTTGGTGAATAAAGGACTTAAAAGGAAATACTAAAAATAATATATGAATCACACAAAAGAAGGAAAAATGAAGAAATAAGAAATGGGAAAATAAACCAAAGAATAAAATAGGATCCAAACTATCAATAATTACATTAAATGCAAATGGAGTAAATACTTCATTCAAAGGCATTGGTTATTGGACTAAAAACAAGACTTACATTGTTTACAAGAAATACACCAAGTATAAAATCACCGAGATAGACAAAATATGCCATGTAAAATGTTAGTCCAAATTTGGTCCATTGTTTGGTTAATATCCTTTTAAAAATGTCAATTTTTGGTTTTGGCTTCTTTTTACATAATATATCATTGAATGGATAATGGTTACTCTGGTGGTGGGAATACTACAGGGATGTCACCTGAGGGGACAAAACAAATATGGTACAAAATTAACAATGTAAGAAAATAAATATAACAGCAAAATTTTAAATATGTTACCACTGAGGAAAGCTAAAAAAAAAACTCTACTATTTTGCAAATTCTATGCAGGTCAGTCTTTCTTTTCTGTAAGAAATAGTTTGCAACTGAGTATGGGGTTTTGTTTTCTGTTTTTTAGATGCTTCCTGATCTTAGTAGAGATCCAATATTCCTTCATTTAGTAATGTCTCTGTCACTCTTAAAACAAGGGGGATGGCTCCTCCAAAGCAACTCTTAAAATTCATGGTGAATATTCAAAGAATCTTACTGAGGATTATTGAATTCAGCAAAAACCATGCTCACAAACATCACAAAGATTAAGTTACTGTAAGGTTGCTATGTGACTACAACTTTAGGATTCTTAAAGGACCTATTTAATATGGAGGATCACCAAGGTTTTTCACATTTTTAGACTTTTATCTATTTGAAAGGGTCTGAGATACACAACTTAAATTTCTCTGAGATTTTCAACAAAAAGTTTTACAATCACACTTTTGGTCTCATCTCTAGACCATGTTTTTACTTGACATTGAATGTGCTTTGATCCTGCCTAAAAGTCATTTATTACTTTTAACATTGTTTTTTACTTAGAGATCTTAAAATAAGAAAGTGGTCTTTTCAAGCCCAGCCAAGTCCTGCATCTTTAGTAATATTTTTATTGTGGTTAAAAAACACCATAAATTCATTCTCTCAACAGCTTCCAAGTGTTACAGTACAAGAGTGTCAGTTATTCTTCAGCTTCTTCCTCCATCATGCACGACAGGAGCTCTCTACACTCTCCAAACAACGTCCTACTTCTTCGTCTCCATTCCCTGGCAAACACCTTCTTTCTGCTGTCTGTTTCTATGAGTTTGATTACTTTAATACCTCAGATAAGTGGACTCATGTACTAGCTGTTCTTTTGTGACTTGTTTATTTCCCTTAGCATAACGTCCTCAAGATTCACAGATTGTAGAAAATAACAATATTTTCTTCCTTTTTAAATTAAAAAAAACAATTATTTATGTTTATGCCACAGTTTTCCAGTTTCATTGAGGTATAAATGATGAATAAAAATACTATATGTATTTCAGTTATGCAATGTAATGATTTCATATACATATATTTTGAGAAATGATTGCCACAAACAAGTCAAATCACACATCTGTTATTTCACTTAGTTATGGTGGTGAGGGAGGGAGAATGAGAATATTAAGATCTATTCTGTTAAAAAATTTCAAGTATACAATGCGTATTGTTAACTATAGTCACTGTGTTGTACATTACAGTCCTCTGAAGTTATTCATCTTGTAACTGTTAACTATATACCTTTTGAACATCTCCCCACCCTTTGTCCCTGGTTACCAATGTTCTACTTTTTGATTCTATGAGTTTGACTTTTTTAGATTGCGTATATAAATGAGATCATACAGTATTTGTATCACTTAGCATAAAATCATTAAGGTTCATTTATGGGATAGCGAATGGCAGAATTTCCTTCTTTTCGCAGTTAAATGATATTCCATTTTATTATTATACCACATTTCTAATATCCATTCATCTGTCAATGATATTTAGGGCACATTGTTTTTTGGCTATTACGAGTAATGCTGCAATGGGAATGGGGGTACAAGTAGTTCTTAAAGATGCTGTTTTCCTTCCCCTTCCCCATAGAATGCCTCTGGAAGAGCACATGGGACTGTGATGATGGCACGTGGATGAAGTGGTGGTGGGAAGTCCACAGGGATTACAACTGAGATGAAAAAGTGTACAAAATGAAGAATAATGTAAATATATATATATAATTTTTTTTTAAAAGATGCTGTTTTGGCCCTCCCTGGTGGCGCAGCGGGTTAAAGCACAGCACTGAGAAGCTAAAGCCACTTCCGCATGAGTTCGATTCCCGCCTGCCGCCTGCCCCGGAGGAGACCACATGGCGTGGCAGACCTCTCCTGACCCGCCCGCTGCTCCCCTCAGCAGTGTACTTCGTCAATCTGCCTGTTCTGCTCCCCACTCTGTCTCTGAAGCCTCTCGCTGCCCCTGAGCCTCTGGCCTGTACCCCAGTTCTGTATGCAAAAATAAATAAATCTTTAAAAAAAAAAAAGATGCTGTTTTATATACCAACAAATAGGATTATTGGATTATGGTATTTCTATTCTAATTTTGCTGAATACTTAATATTTATTTATTTATTTTTGCTTAGTAACTTAAAGAAACTATGTGACACCACATTTTTGGAAATCTCCTTAGCTGGATCCATCTATTCATTAGGTACATTATCTACTTTCCATCTTACTATAGGTAACAAGACTGCTAAATTCTTTATTGCTGCATAGCAAATGTCTCCTTTAATCCAGATTCCAGTAACATTTTCTTCACTTCTCTCTAAACCCTCCTCAACAGACTACTTGAGGGCAGTCCAATGTCAGCTAAAAAGTATTTTTTAAATTTTGGTTTTTGTTGTTTGCTTTTTTTTTTAAAGATTTATTTATTTACATATACAAGAATTAGGGTACAGGCCAGAGGTGGGGGAGGTGAGAGAATTCACCAGAGACAGAGTGGGGAACAGAACAGGTGGACTGATTGAAATGTAGTGCTGAGGAGAGCAATGGGCAGGTCTGCTGTGTCATGTGGGTCACCTCCCTGGCCAGGGATCAAACTCTTGCTTCAGATCACTTCATAGTCCTGCACTTTAACATATTGCCAGCAGGGAGGGCTCTATTTTTAAAAACTCTTCTACTTTCCTCCCACTGCCTGCTCCCCAAACCATTACATGTTTAGTTTGAGCAGCACCCCCATATGCAGTTACCAAATGCTGTGCAGTTATGTATCTCAAATAATGAACCACCCCATTCTTAACTTTTATTGCATTTTCTTTTTTAATTTAACCTTAGCTTCTCTCCTCTCCCTCTGTAGTAGAGATTTCTGTAATTCTGAAAACTTTATAGGGTTCCTTGTAGTTACTTATATCTGTAAAGACTTAGATTTTCAATATTTTATCCCATCTTTATCTTTATATAATTTTTCATTTCAGGGAGTTGAAATGACAACTAGCTATTTCAACATGTTAAGGTTGTCTTCTCAAACCTATGAATTGTATATACTTATCTTAGTCCCTTCACTAAAGATATCTGTATTTTTGCTTATTTGTTTCTTTAAATATTTACTCTTCATCTTCCATCCTTTTAAAATTTGTTTGACCAATTGGTGATGGGAAACCCACGGGGATTACAAAAAAAAAAATTTTGTTTGACCTCCAAAATTGTAACTAAATACCTAGAGTTTGACGGTCAAATTTTCTGGAGTTTCATTTTTTCTTCACTATACCCAGAATGTATATCTAAAGGGTCTTCCCTGGTGGCTCAGTGGGTTGAAGTGCAGCACTATGAAGCGCTCCACAGCCATTGTTGCATGAGTTTGATCCCTGGCCAGGGAGCTGACCCACATGGCTCTGCAGACTTGTCTGCTACTCCCCTCAGCAATATATTTCAATACATCTGCTCCCACCCTGTTTCTGGTGAATCCTCTCACCCCAACCCCTGCCCTGCACCTCTGACCTTACCTCAGTTCTTGTATGCATAATAAATGACTCTTAAAAAAAAAAAAAGGAACTGAAGTTGTCCTTCAGGTTTCTTCCTACATTTTTGGCTTGGTCTTCTCCCTGGACTACTTTGGCTCTGTGGCATGTAGCGTGACTTTGTCAGAGGAGTGTTGGCAATCAGTGTGTTTCTTGAACTGTCCTATGATCCATTTATGATCATGAGATGTTTTTATTACAAGTGATGGATGCATGTGATTACTTTCTTCTAAGCCTCTGTAGAGGTAGAATAATAAGATTATATTGAAATTCCTTTGAGTTTATTGACTTTCTCTAGTTATGCATTCTTCCAGACTCAATGACATGCTCAATAGACTTCTGTGTTTCCTTAGTAAGGCTGACAAGTTTTATTTTCTATGGAGAACTCTTTTTTTTATTCTACTGAACCTTTTGAAATTAACAAATCAATCTCTCTCCTGCTTCTCTACCCCAACCCCAACCCCAACCTCCTGACAGAAAAAATAAGTAAAGGAAATCTCAGGTAAAATGAAGAATGTAACCACACACATAGGCCAAGGGAACTGCACTATTTCTGTAAGAACTCATGTTTTTGTGCACAGTAGGCATTGTGAAAGAGCTGTGAGGGTTGAGGCTGGAGAAGCAGAGCATAGAGAAGGGCCAATATGATGCCCTGAGCATGCTGAATTAGGACCATCTGTGTGTGTGTGTGTGTGTGTGTTTGCTTGTTTCTTGAACATCAAACAGGAACAGCATATAATTTGTGTTGAGAAAGATAATTCTGCCTTGAGAAGGAGGAAGCTACAGTAATCTAGCAGTAATCTAGGGAGGGCTGGGTCAGTTCTGCTCCATACCCATTCAACCACATCTTTGAAACAAAGAGGAAAGATCTGGTGATGTAGGTAAGAGTGGACCCACCTAGAGCAACAAGAGGAGTGGAAGGAAGCAATGGAAAAACTGAAGTAGATTGAATTTTTGGAAGCCTGAATATTGCCTGACTACTCTTGAAGACACCATCTTGACTAAATTATCTTCTTCCGACCTTCCTAAAATGGAATTCCCCCCTCCCCCAGCTCTTGTTTTCAGTTATCAACAATTTTCTGCACTCAAATTCTCTTTTTCTGGATTTTGTTTTGTTTCAAACACTTGACTTTCTTCTCTTGACTTTGCTACTCTTTCAGTATGTGTTTATGTGGGTATCTTGACCCTCACAGATCCTTAAAAAGTCCAGGTTCTGGGCCCTCTCTGGTGGTGCAGCAGGTTAAAGCACAGCACTAAGAAGCTAAAGCCACTTCAGCATGAGTTCCATCCCCGCCTGCCTGCCCTGGAGGTGACCCACATGGTGTGGCAGACCTCAACTGACCTGCCCGCTGCTCCCCTCAGCAGTGTACTTCGTGAGTCGGCCTGTTCTGCTCCCCACTCTGTCACTGGTGAATCCTCACCGCCCCTGCATCTCTGGCCTGTACCCCAGTTCTATATACACAAATAAATCTTAAAAAAAAAGTCCAGGTTCTCCAGCACCGGAACCTGTGTTGTCCCCTTTGATTGCACCCATGTCTGTCAGTGCTGCAGCATGGCCCTGTGCCCCGCTGAGATGTCCTGAGGCCAGGAACACCAAATAGTCTCTCAGTTCCATGTTCCGTGCCAACTCTGAACAAATAACAGGGTGGGGGTGGAGAGTGTCCTCTTGGAGCCAGGGGTTGAGGGTAGTGAGGCGGGCTGTGTCTGGCTTCCATCATCAAGAATGCTACACTCAGAGCAATGTCTAATCATGGTAATACCCACCAGACCTGCCAGGAATGAAGACACTCAGAAACAGGCTGTATGTCCTCCATGGATTTCAGAGAGGAAAAAGACATACAGTCCTTAAGCAACGTTATTCTTTCTCAGACAGTGTTTTCTTACTGCCCAGATTACTGAGGCAGCCTGAGGCAGTCATGAAACAGCAAGTAGCTTCTCCAGGCCCTGGATGAACAGCATATTATCCATGCTAGAGAGAATTTGGAAGATCTAGCAAGGCTCCTTGAAGTCTGCATGCTTCAGTCCACCAGAGCTGAGTTTCTTATCTTCAGGAGTCAGTCTGATTCAGGCAAAGATAGCTGCTTAGGTGTCATAGTCAGCATTCACAGAGAGGTAAGAAAATTTTCCATAGTGATTACACAGAAATGATCTTAATTTGTAGATAAGCATTCAGAAAATTCCAGCCTACACTAGAAAGGTTTATCTTCTATGTGCTACTGAGAAACCAAAGTAGAGTGAAAAAGCATTTAATAGAGTATTAGAAGGCGTACATGCTGCTTTGCAAAGCACTATTTCAGCAGGAGATGAAAGGATGTGTGTAAAAAGATATTTACCAAAGGCACCAAACATAACCCCAGCTTTGCCTTCTGCTCCCCCTCAATAGCTTTTCATAACCTGGGCTAGGAGGTTTCTTTGTCTACTGATTTGGGAATGCCACATTGCTTTGTGACTGTGTCCAGGAGTTCTTTAAAGTCTTCCACTTTATGCTTGTGAGTTCTGAAGTTTTTTTCAGGATCCTTTTCACTTGCTATTCTTCAACATCTTTTCTAAGGCCACGCGGAGCTCGATCCTTCTGTCCAGATAGCGTGACTTCTTGTTTAGATCACACTGCTGCTTTTCCTTGTTCTTTTTGCTCACTCTCATTGCTTCCAGGAGCTTGACCTTGTCTTTCTTTCTCCTTTTCCACTTGGTCATGCCAAGCTCTTCAGTGTCTTAACTTCGGGGACTCCTTTGGAAATGTTTGTTCATTGCCATGAACTGCCTATACTCCACTTCTTTAATCGTAATTACTTTTCTGTTCTCCTTGTGGGGAAATGAGGGCAAATTCCTTCCCAGTTTCTGCATGTGCAGTCCCAACATGACAGCAGTCACTGACATGACTAGTAGGGTTTATTGATAACTAAACAGATGTGCACAAAAAACAACAAGCCAACAGTGACTCTGATAAGCCCCACCCAGACAACTCTATGATTAATAAAGACTTAAAATAAAAGCAGAGACTGAGAATTATTTTAGTTATTTTCAACTTTCTGAGTTTATGAGTATATAAGACATAAGCAGATGATTAATCTGAGCTTGTAAGACATAAGCAGATGAATTTGTTTCAACCTTTTTTTATATACATAATTTTATGACTTTTTCAAGATAAGATTATGCTCTTTCTGAAGTTCTGAAGGTATACATTCTGCATATCTAATTATGTTTGTGAACAGTGCTGCATAAAATGATATGACCATACATTTTATTTATTTTTATTTATATACTGTTCAATAATTCAAATAAGGCTCTGTGAGTCCACAAATTCATGGTGTCAAGATCCACACACATCCTTTAAAGTTTATGCTGAAAGTCACATGGGAAGTGAGCAGAGAAACTACAAATCAGCCCTAATGGAAAAGATAGAATTGAAATTCACCGAGGACATCATTCTGAGAAGGCAAAGAGTCTCATTCCATGCTGCTAATGTCTTCTCTCCAGGAAACCTTCCCTGCCCACTGCCCAGGGCATTGGCTGTGCCTCTTCCACAAAGTCCTAGCATTGCAGACATATTGTATTGGTGCAACCCAACCTACACTGTGCCACCTGGTCACTCATGCTCTGGCCTATGCCTACTTTTTGATTCCATTTTTGTAATTCTTTTTCCACATATTGTGTATTTTCCAATTGTCACTTTAATAAGCAGCCTTGTGTTGTAATAAATTCAAAGACTATTAAAACTAGAAAGGAATGTTGGGTTTTTCATTATTTACATCATTATATATTATATAATTACTATATATAATTATATATATGTTCAATATATAGTATCCACTCTAAGCAATATATCATGTCTTGTGTGTGTGTGCAAGCACACACATGAGTACCATGTATGCACACATTGTAATGGGAGGCTGCTATAGTGGATATACTCTCTATATATTCACACACACATGTACTGTCTCTGTATATATGGAGATAGCTATGTCATATTGAATGTTGCTATGTGTTCAAAACGTGTTTGGGGGGCACTCACCATAATAATGTATAACAGCCTCTAATGTGGATGAAGTATAAGCATTTCTCCTTTGCCTTATATAAGTTATAGTAGTAATAACTGAAGATTAAGCATTACATAGTATGTTGGAGCTCTTTTCCAAATGGAACATGATTAATTGTGAGGAAAATCTTAATCACCAACCACAACCACAGCTTCTTTGTAGTATAAATTGTGGCTACCCTCAGGAGATGACTTGCACTTTAATTCCCTCTCCCTGCTTCTACTGTCATCCTAATATTTCAAGTAAAATCACAGGTCACCATTAGACATTCTTTATGATACTCTTTAGAAGAGTTCCCTATATCATTCCTATCAGCAAACATATTTTTTTCTCCTCATCTTTCAAACATGTTCTCACTCAAATTCCACTGCGCTATTTCTGTTCCCTTTAGAGTAAAAATTCTGTACTCAGATTATCTCTAACTTTCTCTTTTTCTCTCTCTCTCTCTTCAGGAAGGTGCTCACATCCCCACTTCTCCTGAACTGCTCACCTTGGGTCATCAACTATCTCTACTTTTTTTCAAAACCACATTCCTCAGTTCTCATCTAAATCACCAGCAGTCTTTGTCATAGTTGGCCACTTTCTCTTTCTGGAGTCACTTCATTTCTTGGCTTGCAGGATACTACTTTCTCCTGTTCTTTCCTTTACTTCCTGTCTGTTCTTCCTCACTACCATTTTTCAGATTCCTCTTCATCATGCTGTATTGTAGGTGTTAGAATGTCCTTACCACGCTCCTCAGTATTTTCTCACTGTTGATCCTTGTTGAGTCTCATGGCTTTATGAGCCATCCACATGCAGGTGACTCCCAAATTTATATCCAGCCATGGCATCTCCCCAAATTCCAGATCTATATCCATTCTCTGCTTGACATCGTCATTTAGGTGATATGAAATACATTTCAAGTTTTACAAGTCTGAAGTTGTTATCTTGATAGGTATCTTCTTCAAACAACAGTTTGAAGTTCTCTCCATCACAGTTAGTGATAATTACATCAGGGAGCTGCTCAGGTATAAATAAATACACACATAAATCAAAATACTGGTGTCTTCTCTCTCTTCTTCCCACAGCTGATAATAAATCCTTCTTCAAAAGGGGCCTCCCTGGTGGCACAAAGGGTTAAAGCACAGCACTATGAAGCTATGCACAGCCATGAGTTCCAACATGAACAACATGGGCCAGGTTGCTGACCCACATGGCACCTCAGACCTCTCCTTTCTTGCTCACTACTCCCCTCAGCAATGTATTTCATTCAATCTGCCTGTTCCATTCCCCACTCTATCTCTGGTGAATCCTCTCATTTATGCACCCCCAATTTCCCATATATCTGCCCTATACCCCAGCTTTTCTATGCAAATGAATAAGTAAATAAATACATTAAAAATGTCAAACAAATATGTTTTTAAAATAGTTCAACATAACTACACAGCAGGCTAGAAAGCAATTTTTAAATTATTTTTTAGATTGATTGACTGAGGTACAGGCCAGAAGTACAGGAGAGGTGGGGGGATTCACCAGAGACAGAATTGGGAGCAGAACAGGCAGAATGACTAAGTACACCGCTGAGAGGAGCAGTGGGAGAGACAGGAAAGGAGTGCCACACCACGTGGGTCACCTCCCTGGCAGTGGCTAGTGCAGTGCTGTGCTTTAACCCATTGTGCCACCACAGAGGGCCCCAGAAAGCAACTTTTTTTTTTTAATGAAGCTGTTCTTTCTCTTTCAATTTCAGATTCACTTAATATAAAATGGCATTGCATTTATGAACCATTTAATATTATACAGATTATCTTCATAAAATATTTTCAAAACATTTGTAAATATTTATAAAAAATATTTCTGAAACACACTCATTTCATTGTTAGTGTTACTTAAGGATTAGTTAAAATTCACTTGTGGAAACTGTGTGTTTCCAATTCCCTATGAAATATTGAAAGTGTTCATTTATGAACACTTACCAGAGATTATGGAAAATTTCATACAGAACTCAATGACAAAAAGTATTCCTAAATGATTTTAGAAATTTTGATGATTTGGAAAATAATTTTCCAAATCCAATTGCTAAAGAATTGATTTTCTAAAATGTATACAATATAATTGACAAGAAAACATTTTAGAAATTTCATTTTAAACAACTTTGTTCAAGAAATAAATCTTCTTCAAGAAATAAATCTTCTCTTTAGCAATTAATATTTCATCTAGTGCTATTAGTCATTTATTTGATCCTATACACAACACTGCCAGTGACTCCGATCATACTAATGACTAATACACACATTCAAAATGGTAATGGTGGTTGTAGTAAGCACACAGAGAATAGTTTCTGAACGGATGCTCGATTTCACTTTGTAATCTTTGATTGTACAGCCTTGGGATTACATATTAGTATTTATAGAATAAAAAAATTTAGAGAAAGTCTTCTCATGTGATTATAAAAAAGGCAAAATAGAGCCCTCCCTGGTGGTGCAGCGGGTTAAAGCACTGCACTAAGAAGCTTAAGCCACTTCCGCATGAGTTCGATCCCTGCCTGCCTGGGAGGAGATCCACATGGCATGGCAGACCTCTCCTGGCACACCTGCTGCTCCCCTCAGCAGTGTACTTAGTCCATCTGTTCTGCTCCCCGCTCTCTCCCTGGTGAATCCTCTCACCCTCTGCATCTCTGGCCTGTACCTCACTCTGTATTAATAAATAAATAAATCTTTAAAAAAAAAAGGCAAAATAAGTGGAAAATTGAGCTCAAAACAAATTTTTGAAAGTGGTTTTATGGAATTAGTTTGGAAATCTAGTAAAGCACAAATGTGCTTCAAATTATTCACATAAATTGTCTTTTTAACTTTTACCACTAGATTGAGGTAGTTATATTGTTTCCTCTTTACAGATGGATAAACTGAGACTCAAGAAGAAGCCTAACTTTCAAATATCATGTAAATACTGCGGAAGTTTGTAATTCAACATAGTTTTCTTAAAAGTCCATCTTCTTTCCATGGATCATATTGTGTCCAGTTATTGTGTCAAATTCTGTAGCCACCTACTAAGCTTCTTTTAAGTCTTTTCTTTCTCACTAACATTTGTTCTATCACACATAATTCTGTTATTGTTTGATGATTTAAGCCCAAATAAATATATTTAATATTCTACACATTTAATGTAGAGTAACTGAAAAAAAAAAAACCTAAAGAAAAAAATCAATATTACACATGCCATACCATTTAAAGTAATTGCTGTTAACATTTTGGAAAATATCCATGTCATACCTATGAGAATGAAACATATTAAAAGATCCCCAACAAAGTGTGGTAGAAAAGATGAAGAGAAAAAAAGAAAAAGAACACAATTGTACTATTGGTGGGAAAGCAAACCATCATGGAAAGCAATCTGGATTTAACTTAAGAAATTAAAAGTGAAAATAGCACATGAAGCAGCCATCCCACTTTTGGGCATATGTCCACAAAATATGAAACCATCAAGACTAAATCTCATGTGTTTCACAATCATTTACAACAGTTTGGACATGGAAACAGCCTACGGGACTACTGATGGGTGGCTGGATCAATAAGATGTGGTATATCCACACCATGGAGAATTATATAGCTGTATGAAAGGATGAAATGCTGCCATTTTCAACAAAATAGAGAGAACTTGAGAGAATTATGTGCAGTGAAGTAAGTCAGAACACTAAAACAAATACTGGACACTTGCATAGCATACACTTTGATAATATAAAACACTCTTAAAACCCAGTGGGCATTAAGAGGCCTCCTGAGGCTTCTGAGGTCAAGAAGGAAGGAGGGAGGAAAAGGACAAAGGGACACAAGGATGGCAGTGGGGGAAATAAAGACACTAGTGAAACACAAAAGAATGAGTAAGTAAATAAATAACAAAGCCAGAACAAAGGGACAAAGCAATGGTAATGGGGGGAAATAGCAAAAAGATGCTAGTAAAACACAAAAGAATGAATAAACAAATGACAGAATTAGATGACAACAGCAACAACAACTACCTGGGATCATGAGATCTTCTTGTAGCACTTTCTTCTGCAGATGTTTGAGCAAAATGCAGATGAGAAGCCCCTGCAGCCTACAGGCTACCAGGGCTTCTCTTCAAAACTAGAAAAATGATTTCAGTAAGCATCCCTTCAGTCTCTTCAAGATCACATTGCATTACCGTTTGTAATCAGTTTTTAAGACTTACTCATTCAACAAGACTTAATTAAATACTGAATAGTGTTATTATATAACAATATGGCATTTTGCCATCCTTAAATATCTTCTGTGGTCATACTTGTTACATCGTAACATTCTAAGATAGATATTTATCTATCTGCTTTCTAAATGGCAGATACAGGCTTAGTTTGTAGTTCATGCAAAATGCCTCAAAACGTAACTATTTTACCAACAGAGTCTCTGAGTTTTCTTCAAACCACTTGTCATAACATTTTGTAATTTGTTTTATATGCTCTGAAGAAATTTCCCAGCGGCTTTATCTTCCAGGAATTGGCAAGCTATGGCCTATGAGCCAGATGTGACCTACTGTCTGTTTCTGCTGTGAGATACACAGGAATATAGGCACACTCATTTGCTTACTTGTCTTTGTCTATTTTTGTGCTACTGCAGCAGAATGGCTAGACCACAGAGGTAGGATGACCCGCAAAATATGTAATATTTTCAATATTTTCAATGAAATATTTTAAACTCTGTTATATTTTCAATTGGATATTTTAAAATACTTTATATTTTCAATTAAAAATATTTTACAGAAAAAGATTGTGAACCCTAGCTACACACTGCTGTGTGAATTCCTGCTCTAAATGTTCTTGCTGCCAAGCTTCCATAAACTCATTAAATTAGCATTTGTTGGTACTAGAGAGTTGATTCCAAATACAGCTTCCAGATCTGGAACATAAAGTCCAAATGAGAACTTTTCTATAAGGCCTCCACCAAATCCATAAAATCAACAAAGAGTATTAATAAAATCATACACTATCCAGCTTTCAGTGTTATTAGGAGACAGAGAACAACTCAAACTTCAAATTCAAATTTCAAGGAGGGAAATAAGCTCTAAATCCCAAATACCTGCTTCTGCAAAACTGTGGGTGCTAAGAGTAGGGTAAGTGTGACTTCAACCACCTCATTTGAAAGAAAAGACTGAAGTCAAGGATGTAGGCCAACATCGACAAGAATCACCCCAGGAAGAAACTGTCCAACACTATCTGTTAAATCACAGGTCTAGGGAATAGCTCCTAGTACAGAACATGGAAAAGGCTTAAAGATAAGTGGTGCTGGAGGGAGCAGCCTCAAACAAACAAAACAAAACAAAAAGTCCCCACATTTCTTCTGAGTGTCAGATGAATAAGGAAGGAACAGTGACACTTGGAGTCACCACAGCCAGGGGGGAGAAAGGGGGGGATGGCAGGGAGGAGGGTTAAATTTAAAACACTGAAAAATAGGCCCTCCCTGGTGGCGCAGTGCGTTAAAGCACTGCACTAAGAAGCTTAAGCCACTTCTGTATGAGTTTGATCCCTGCCTGCCCAGAGGAGATCCACATGGTGTGGCAGACCTCTCCTGACCTGCCCGCTGCTCCCCTCAGCAGTGTACTTCATTGATCTGCCTGTTCTTCTCCTCCCCATTCTGTCCCTGGTGAATCCTCTCACCCTCCACATCTCTGGCCTGTACCCCAGTTTTGTATGAATGAATAAATCTTTAAAAAAATGAAAACTGAAAAATAATATACAACAACACTTCCTCCCCATAACAAGATCACAGACTCATTGCTTTGAGAAATAGCACTTCTATATCTGGACTGAACTGGATGTCCATAAAATGTTTAGGATAACAAAAAACTAAAATAACATCCCTGTGGTACAAGGGTTAAAGTCTCAGCACTAGCAAGCTATAATCAGCCACTGCAACATGAGTATGATTCCCAGCCAGGGAGCTGACCCACATGGCACAGCAGACCTCTCTTGACCAGCCCACTGCTCCCCTCAGCAGTGTGTTTCAGTAGATCCACCTGTTCTCCACCCAACTCTGTTTCTGGTGAATACTCTCCCCCTACGTCTGGCCTAAAACCCAGCTCTTGTATGCATAAATAAATAAAATAAATAAATCATTAAAATAAAAAAAATAAACTAAGTCAATTTCATACAAATGATCATAAAGAAACAAATATCAAAAAAGAAAAGGAATCATTGGTGATGAAAATTCTCCACTCTAAACTGACCACAAAGTAGCACCTTATGACACAAAGTTCTACAATGTATTATACATTCTCAAACAAGCATGTAAAGCTCATTTTCTAAAAAAACATTTAAAATCATAAATTCAAACATTATGAAGAGACATGGACATACACACACACACAAACAAACAAATGCAACAAGAATTGTTCAAATTCAGTAAAGTAATTGAAAAGAAAAGACATACAAGTGCCTAAAAATGAAGGATGAACTACAAATTATTTAAAGAAGAAGATATCCATATAAAATTCTAATAGGAAACATTGTTGAAAATGGGTAAAACAAGAGAATAAAACTGAGTTATAAACATTTGTAAAGGGATCAGAGAATTTGATAGGAAATGAAAGTAGACAAAAAAATCAACAAACACATAATTGTAATTTCTGAGAAAAGAAATGAAACCATGAACAAAAATAGTGTTTAAAAAACAAACACCCCTAAAGTGAGAACCTAAATATAAATATTGAAAGGTGAATATCACCTACATGGGGGAAATGACCTGTTAGGATGATTTTTGAAACATATATTAGAAAAATCACTAGGCTTTAAAGATAAAGGAAAAAGCCTTGAACCTCTGTGCACACAATGCAATTACTTATAAGGGTAAGAACTCACATATCCCAATAGAAAAAAAAAATGAAAATAGGTAGAGGAACAAAAATGATGAACAACCATATACCAGAGACATTTTGCTGGGGGGGGGGGAGGGCACAACTCAACTCTCGACTCCCAGCTACTCCTCAGATTGCATATCCTAAAAAAAAAAAAAAAAAAAAAAAAAATAGGAGAAGAGAAGAATGGAGCTGGTGAAAGGGTACTAACTACAAATACTGAGGATTTTGTATGTTCTG
>NW_004567131.1:2978361-2982948 GCF_000260355.1 Condylura cristata
AATAATAAATCCTTGTTTTTAACAACAACAACAAAAAAAGGTAGAGGAGGGCCCTCCCTGATGGTGCAATGGGTTAGGGCGCAGCACTGTAGGCTGGCTGCAGCCACTTCAATGCCTGGAGGTGATCCCCATGGCATGGCAGACCTCTCCTGACCTGCCCGCTGCTCTCCTCAGCAGTGTATTTCACTACATCTGCCTGTTCTGCTCCCCTCTGTCTATGGTAAATCCTCTCACCACACCTGCATCTCTGGCCTATACCCCAGTTCTGTATACATAAATAAAATAAATCTTTACAAAAAAAAAATATAGGTAGAGGATCTGAATACAAATTGTTCCAAGAAAATATGACATGTAAATGACCAACAGGTACACCAAATGTTGTTATCACTCATGGTCAGGAAAATGCAACAAAAACCACACTGAGATATCACCCACATCTGCTAGAAAGACTGCCTTTAAGAAAACAAGAAATAACAGGCAAGGATGTAAAGGAAGCTTGAGCACTGTTGCTGGGACTATAAGTCAGTGTAGCCAGTGCATTGAAAGCAGTATAGAGGTTCCTTAAAAAATTAAAAATAACCTACATATTATCCAGCAATTCCATTTTTGGGTATTTACTCAAGGGAAATGAAAACTAAATGAGAGAGATAGCTACATTCCCACATTCATTGCAGCCTTATTTACAATGGTAAAGATATGGGAGCAACCTAAGTGTTCATCAGTGAATGAGTTGATAAAGTAATTGTGTATATATGTACATATATATTATATAAAGTAATTGTGATTTTTATGTACATATCTAGTGGAATATCATTCAGGAAGGAAATCCTGCTGCTTGCAATCATATGGATATATCTTGAGGGCATTATGCTAAAAGAAATAAGTTAAGCAGAGAAAGACAAATACTATATGAAATAATTTATATGTGGAATTAGAGAGAAAGAACTGAACTCATAAATGCAGAAAATAAACTGGTGATTGCCAACCCGCAGTGGTTCATGGGGTGGATGAAATAGGTGAGGTGTCAAAGTTACAAGATATAAATCTTAAAGTTATAAAACAAAGATAAGTAAAGTTAGAAGATAAAGGAATCTTGAAGATTTCCTGTAAGGCATGTTGTCAACAGTTATCAATACTGTATTATATATTTGAAAGTAAGAGAGTAAGTCTTAGAAGTTACCACACACAAAAATTGTAACTATGTGTGGTGATGTAACTGAAACCAGGTTTAAGTTGACTGAACTTACTGTGGTCATCATTTCACAATACATATCTATATAACAAATCATTATGTTGTACTCTTAAAGCTCATACAATGTGATATGTTAATCATATCTCAAAAAAGGAAGGTAAAATGTGGGGGGACAAGAGTGTGAAAATGTTGATAATTATTGAAATTGGTAATTTTCAAACTAATAAGGGCTAAGGTTAATTATATTACTCTATTTTGTGTAAGTTTATCACAAAAAAAAGTTACAGAAAAAATTATTTTGCTGTCTCCAACCTGGGTTGGTATTAAGTTTCTGATTTGGACTACACTAAAAGTTGGTTCAAATGTTAAGGCAAATGCTTATTTGGAAAAAGAGCCTTGTGGAATTAACACATAATTTAAGTTTGTGTGTAAATTTTTGAATTACTCACAAACCTGGGACATTATGTGTTAATGTAATTAACTCTGACTGTAAAGTAATAACATTCATATGTTCTTGTAAATAATACTATGAGATATGTTTATAGTATTATAGTTCTTAAGCTGAGATGATCAATTTTTAATTGAATTGATGGGCAAGTTTTAAATCATAAGCTGATAAAGTTGGGTGATATAGTTTCCTAGGTATACACAGTCATTTAAAAAATTTTAAAGAATTATTCCTTTTTGTAAGATTTTTATTTTATTTATTTTGCATAGAAGAACTGGGGTACAGACCAGAGGTATGGGATGGAGGTGAGAAGATTCACCAGAGACAGAGTGGGGAACAGAAAAGGCAGATCTACTGAACTACACTGCTGAGGAGAGCAGTTTGTGAGACAGAAGAGGTCTGCTGCCAGTGTGGTCAGCTCCTGGCTGAGGATGGAACTCATGCTTCTTTGCAGTGGGAGGGCCTTTGAGGTGGTACAGCGCTGAGACTTAACCTGCAGGCCATCACGGAGGCTTAAAAAATCTTTCTAAAGGCAGCAACTTTAGTAGACAGTAGGCTGGCTCTACACATGTAGGGAAGCACGCAGATCATGTGTGCATCTGGCAGAACCCCCAGTACAGAGAAGAGCAGGTGTTGTTTCCCGAGACACCTTCTTCTCTGTGTCCACACTATAGTTAGAAAAGGGCTCAGACTTTTAGTTACTTTTCCCAGAACTCAAAGATCATCTTCCTGTTTATCTTGGTAGAATGCCTGTTATACTTGTGATTTTTTGTTCTCTGTAACATGTTAAAACAAGATAGTCACAGATGGGGAAACAAGAAGTCATTAGTAAAGAATCATATGCTTGATTTCCTGAGCAGAAATGATTCAAACGTGTGGATTTTTCACGTATTTTTTAGAGGAGGAAGAGGGCTAGTCCTTTGAAGGTAAATTCTATCTAGTGGGCTTATTTCTCAAGAGTCAACACACATTTCTAAATTCATTTTCTCATTTGAATTCGGCCTATGCATTTTATCTCAGCTTTGCCTCTGTCACTTAATAAGTCTCTTGTCATAGCACTATCAAGCTATCGCCAGTCACTGCAACATGATGCTGATCCCTAGGCTAAGGAGCTGACCCACATGATGCAGCAGACCTCTCCTGTCTTGCAAACTGCTCCCTTCAGCAGTGTGTATCAGTGGATCTGCCTGTTCTGCTCCCCATTCTCTCTCTCTGGTGAATCACCTACACCTCTGGCCTACACCCCAGCTCTTACATGCTTAAGTAAAAATAAATACTTTTAAAAATTGCTTTAAAAAATACTTTCTGGCTCTGGGAGACACAAGAGTTTCTTTAACTCACTGATTTAGATAACCCACCTAGTGCAGCTACTGTTTTGTCTCACCTTCTGTATACAAATGGGCATAATAATGTCTTATTCCCCAAAGCCATTACATAGCTCTTTTGTACTTTTCAGAATTTCTAAAGTAATTTGCTTGGACTCTTGATTTCTTGTTAGTGCAAAGGACAGAGTTAGTAATTCCTGTTTCCTTGTTCCCAATCTCATCCCTTCCTTGCCGATCTGACTCCAAGCTCCCTGTTTTTATTTGTTTACCTGCCTGCCTCAGCACTCCACTGTTCACCTCCTGACTGTGTGTAGTAACATTCATTTGTGTGCCAAAGGTAGTATGGCCCATAACATGCTCTTACTACATTTATTGAAGTCTAGTTAGTAGTATCTAAAGCAATGACATGTTATTGTGTTTCATAAAGCTCTGTGAAAGTTCCACACGAGACACACAGGTTCCTGATTCTTTACAGAAAACTGGATTTTACTTTCGTTTGGGATCTGAAGCTGAGTTTAACACTTCTGTCAGGCTTCCAAAGGCCAGGCCAATTGGAATTGCTGTGTTCTTTCACCAGACTGGATCTGCAGGATATTGTTTACCTATGTGGCAGAATTTAGTAACAGTTTTAAGTTGTGTACAGTAGATGAACTAATATTTTTGGATATGGCGTTTTAAAAATATTCTACAAAGTGATGTATGATTTCTTTTTTTGGGCCTTGTCCTACACATTTCAGCTCTTAGAAGCTAGGATGGCTTTTATCTCTGAGTCCTGAAGTTACTTGCAGTCTGCCAAAGGTACACAAACCTACCAATATTTTCCACATTAGCGGGTGTTGAATAAAGATTGTGAAAACCTAAATCCCAGTCTTTGTTTATTCTTAAAATGAATGTCAGGTGAAAACAACTTACCTAATTTATGGCAAGGTCTTTACCTTTTATAGAACTGTATCCATCAACGTAGCAGAGATTTCCTTTTTTAAAATCGCTAATATAGTAATGGTCATTTACCACCAAAATCCAATATTCAGGATCTGTCAGCTTGCCTGGATGTGAATATTGGAAGAAGTGATTACCTTTTTTGACTTGGTAGCCCCAAAATTCTTCACTACATTTTGTACCTGGCAAGATTTCACAAAGCTTTAAAATGACAAAAATACACCAAACTTCAGCATCTTTAATTTCGACTCAAAAGGGTCTCGGATGTACGCCGCCGTAACCGATTTTGCTTTTAACCATTCCAGGCATTTTTGAAAGACTCTATTGGTGGGACGGATCGAGCATCTTGGGACGCTGATAGAATCTGATTTCTGGACTCAGTTCCAGTGCTGGGTGAGCTTGAGCAAGTTACTTCTCTCGATTTCCGTTTCCTCTCGTGCAAAACGAGGATCTCCACAGCTACCTAGCCACCACCTAGCCTAGAGCGCGCCTAGAATACACCCAGTCGGTCCAAAACAAATAGCCATATTAAGATATCCCAGCTCCGTGACGATCTGGCGGGCGTCGCTCTCCCGAGCAGGTGTAGGCACCGTCCGGGTAGCCGGGACCCGCGGCTGCCCAGCAGCCCCCGCCCTTCCTCCGCTCACCAGCCCGCCCCCCAGCGTCCCCTTGCTGTCCGCGGC
>NW_004567131.1:2983686-3002684 GCF_000260355.1 Condylura cristata
GCCCGAGCGAGCGAGACCGGCAGTACTGCGAGCTGTGCGGGAAGATGGAAAACCTGCTGCGCTGCAGCCGCTGCCGCAGCTCCTTCTACTGCAGCAAGGAGCACCAGCGCCAGGACTGGAAGAAGCACAAGCTCGTATGCCAGGGCGGCGAGGGCGCCCCGGGCCAGGGAGCAGGCCAGCACCCGCACTCGGGCCCCGTGCCGCCGGCCGCCGCACCGCCGCCCAGGGGTGGCGGGGCCCGGGAAGCCAGGAAGGCACTGCCGCGCCGGGACGGTGCTGCCGCCGCCGCTGCTGAGGCCGTGGGCCCGCGGGCGGTCGGAGACACGACCAAGGCAAAGCCCAAGCCCAAGCCCAAGCCCGAGGTCGCTTCCCCGCCGAGCTCGGCTCCCGGCGCTCCGGGGCTGGGAACGGCGGGCGAGACGGAGCCCGCGAAGGAGGAGCCGCTGGCCCGCCCGTCGCTGTACCAGGAAAAGGCGAACCTGTACCCTCCGAGCAACACGCCGGGCGAGGGGTTGAGCCACGGCGGCGGTCTGCGGCCCAATGGGCAGACGAAGCCGCTGCCCGCGCTGAAGCTGGCGCTGGAGTACATCGTGCCCTGCATGAACAAGCACGGCATCTGCGTGGTGGACGACTTCCTGGGCAAGGAGACCGGCCAGCAGATCGGCGACGAGGTGCGCGCCCTGCACGACACGGGCAAGTTCACCGACGGGCAGTTGGTCAGCCAGAAAAGCGACTCGTCCAAGGACATCCGAGGCGATAAGATCACCTGGATCGAGGGCAAGGAGCCCGGCTGCGAAACTATTGGGCTGCTCATGAGCAGCATGGACGACCTGATCCGCCACTGTAACGGGAAGCTGGGCAACTACAGAATCAATGGCCGGACGAAAGTAAGTGTGTGCTCAGCCAGGGTTTGCGTTGGACATCCCTCGCTGGGCGGGCCGCTCCCCCTTCCCGCGACGGCCACCACTTGGGGTGAGCGTGGTTGTTCTGTGTAAAAACGATTTTCTTGTATAGCACCCGGTGATGGAGTAGGTGCTTGATCTATTAGCCGGTTCTCTGTGCCCACTGTTTTCCATCTACTACTCTTTACCAGCTTGTCTAATCTGCTTGGTTTCCTGGCCCTACTGAAACTTTCCCTTTTTCTCGGCTGTTTTCTCTCTTCCATAAGCATCCTTAGCTAATTCGAACCTCACTG
Organism: Condylura cristata; assembly: GCF_000260355.1. NCBI lineage: Eukaryota > Metazoa > Chordata > Mammalia > Eulipotyphla > Talpidae > Condylura > Condylura cristata. The sequence goes on from NW_004567131.1 coordinate 2,984,882, forward strand.
GAATTTCAGCCGCCCCATGGGGTATCCTCTAGAGTACTACCCAAAAGAGGTGCCAGTTCTGCCTCTGCCTTGTGTTTGCACACTGGTAAATACTCTATGGTGTCTGAGCCACTCGCCAGATTCTAATTTACACAGTCCACTGTTGTGTTAAGAATGTGCCAGTCTTTTAACACACACACAAAAAGGAAAATTTAAAATAAGCGTTTAGCCAGAATGCTCCCCACATTCTCGGAGAGCTTGGTTGCTCCCCTCCCCCTCCCTCTTACTGCTCTTTTGCTCTCCCAGCCCCTTCTGTTCAGAAACCCACTCCCAAACGAGGAAAGAAGTATTTCCGCTTTCCAACCTTTTAGTGTAGGTAGGTTACATTTTTAGCATAGGTTTCCTTTATTTGCTTTGTTAATACAACCCTCTGTTGAAAAAGAACCGGTTTGTAGCTTCCTGGAAAAAAAACAAGGAATTGAAGCAGGAGGGAGGTCTCATTCTAATGTCTCAATTTAGTGAAATCTCTTTGTTTTCTCTTTACTATTGTAGTTTTTCTCCAGCAGATTCTTCAGTTCCTACCTAGTCTAGTACCTCTTCCCTCATCAGTAAACAGTACTCTTTTCTCCTTAATACGTTCTTGTCGTTCTTTTTCATTTTACTTCCCAGATCTTAATCTTTTCTTTGTATCCAGCTCCACCCCAAGCCACCCTGCTCCACCCTCTTACACCATCAATCTGTCTGATTTTGTGAATTTTGAGAGGTTTTCTTCGGAGATGATCACATGAGCATGTTGGTACACACACTGACTCTTCCCAGTATTTCTTTCATGTGTATCAGATCGTTTATTTTAACTCTCAGACTGCCTGGATTTTGTGGGGTGAAATACAATAAAGTCTCATTCATCCAATTACCATTTCAGAGTTGGATGAAGGCACATGTCTTAGTTTCATAGTCACTAAAAAGTGAACGGCTGCTTAATATTAAGCTGGAAGAGAAAGGACACTGATTAAACCTCAATCTTTAATGAGGTTTTCAGTTACATATTAGAACTTTTGTCATGGATCAGATCTGCAATAAAATCTTGAACCCTGTAGCGGGAAAGGAACAAGCGTGAATGACTATTACTCTAGCTCTGGAAGACTGTAAATTCTACAGTTTGGGCATCGCTTAAGTCATGGAGAGGATAATGTCCTAAGACTTCTTTGCTCTCCTTTCCTTAGTTAATTTAACTCCCTGGTTGTATGTCCTCTTCTCTCCTATCTGCCTGTCTTTACTTGTTCTCAGCAAAGGAAGAGCAAGCATTCAGCCTCATTTTTAGAGCAGTTGCTTCTTATGGAGCGGCTATTAGAAAATAGCCACCTCCCTGGTTTAGGTGTCAGTGGCTGAAGGGAACAGTAATTGAGATTCTAAATCTCTTAACTACACATATCATGTGATGAGGGAGTAGCTGCAGGAAGGATGTATTTTAAACTCTTCAGATTTGACCTTAAGTTTATGTTATTTTTAGGGAAATAATTTCAGGATCTATGAATGATCTTAGGGAATCCCTTTCATTGTACTTCTTGACTGGGAGAGTTTCTAGTAATTGTATTTGATCATGTAATTTAAATACTTCTTTAAAAAACAAGCTGGCTTTGGGGGAATTGGAAAATAGCCAAATTACCAGACACCACATTTTGAGCAATCATAGCGTACTAGATGCTAGATTAGGCTCTATGCAAATACCATCATAACAATCTTAATCCTGTGAGCTAGGTGGCATGTCTAATTTATATTTCAAGTTTGAGGACATTGAGACTCAAGAGTTGGCCAGAGACTAGTGATAACCAAGCTGAGATTCGGTTTAGGTTATTCACATACCAATTCTCATGCTTTTTCTTCTTCACAGCATATATGTAAGATATTAGCTGAAGAGATGTAGATTACTTAGTATACTACTGTGATTAAAACTTGATGTCCATATTTTGTTGGTAATGAGGAATAGGATTAGCCTTAACGTAATTGCACTTTATGTTTGGACTATATAAACTTTTACTTGTGAGTATACAATGTTTATTTCAGATAGTGACAAAAAGCCACTTTATATTTACCCACCTGACTCATGCTCATTTCAGTATAACTCTTGAGAGAGCATAGTACAAGTATTCTGTCTTAAGAGTTATACTGAAGTGAGCATGATTTGTGATTGCACAGAAGTTACTTCAGTTAAGATTTTTATTACCCTTTACAACATTAAAGTGATTTGCAGTTATGTGCCTCAACTTGCAACATAGAAACCATAGAAAGGTTTCAGGGGCTCCCTGGTGCACAGGGGCTAAAGTCTCTGCACTGCCAAGCTTCACCAGTGAGTTTAGTCCCCTGCCAGGGGGACTCACATGGCACAACAGACCTCTCCTGTCTTCCCCGCTGCCCCCCTCAGCAGTGTATTTCGGTGGATCCGCCTGTTCTGCTCCCCATTCTATCTCTGGTGAATGCTCTCACCCCTACACCTCTGGCCTATGCCCCAATTTTTGTATGCATAGATAAATAAAAAATCTTTAAAAAAAGAAAGGGGAGGTTCCAGGTTCCTTGTCACAACCACCTAAGAAAAGGTGATGCTGAGCAACAAAGGGAAGCTAAAAAGGACGTAAGAGAGAAGGCTGGAGGGAAGAAGACCAGGAGATGAAGACCTGGAAGAGGCACACGAAACAGAGGGACATGTGAAGAATCAGCCACACTTGCCTCTTGGCCTGGGACTATCACCAAAAACTTGGGGATGGAAAGAGGCACTTAGAGGAGGCATGGGTGAGAGACCGTGGGGAGGCTGACAATGGCACCCTTATTTTGACTTGTATTTTGATTTTGCTCTTTTTCCTTCTAGATTTGCCTGGCTCTTTCTGCCCCATTACTGTGGTTCCCCACCAGAAGGTGCCTTAGCCCTGCGGCAAGCTGTGGGGCCTCAGTGACCCTGCTTTTAGCCAACACTATTTTAACTGTATTCCTCTTATCTCTGTTGTGTACTAATTCTGTTAAGGTTCTTTTCTGTTGAAGGTCTTATGCATTAACAGTATATATATATATTTTATGAGGCAGGTGGCAGAACCCACTTAGAATGTGCAGGTTTGGGGGTCCTAGAGTGCCCTTCAGTTTACCCACTAACAAAATGTATAGTGTTTTTCTCACTTAAATTTTTGTAGCACCCCTGTAAAATGTGTAGATCGTCAGTATATTATCCCTATTTATTATTTAGAGAAGTAAGGCTCATGAAAGTTTACCTGTTGGGAATCATGCAGCAGAACGAGACTTAAATTCACATTTTCTGACTGAAAATATGATGTTCTGTTTCATTTGTTTTATATGGTCTTTGTGTGTGTCAGTGCTTTATAATAAGGTATTGTCTATGGCTCATTCAGTGTAGGCTTAGATTTCCCTCAAGTTTCTACTTCAGACTTTCATATCTGGCCACTCTTTGTCCATCAACTTTATAAAAGGAACTACAAAGGAAGGATGAACTAATACAGGAGAAAAAACAGGAACACACTTGTTTCCACTGAGTTCTAGTTTCTACTTTCTCTGGTCCTTTTTGGGGGATTCCCCTTCCACCCCTTTGCCCTTTAATCCGTTATTCTTTCTCACACCCCTTTCCATCAAATTTGCAGTGAAGACCAGTAGGAAGAACTTGCGATTTGCTGATTTATAAAGAGTAGTGTATGGGCTATAAGAAATCATAGGTGCCATTACTTGGAGGTAGAGAAAGAAGAGCAATGCAGAGGAATAGGATCATGGGGAAATGTTGAACTATTTATGTGGCGTTTCTTAGCCGCTATGAAGGAAAGAGTTTACCTACATAAAGAAAAATGCTATGGCATCAGAACCATGTTTTCAGAATTTAAAATGTATTGAAGTAGGGCCCTCCCTGGTGGCGCAGCGGGTTAAAGCACCGCACTAAGAAGCTTAAGCCACTTCCGCATGAGTTTGATCCCCACCTGCCCCGGTGGAAATCCACATGGCGGCAGACCTCTCCTGACCCGCCTGCTGCTCTCCTCAGCAGTGTACTTCGTCGATCTGCCTGTTCTGCCCCCCAGTCTGTCTCTGGTGAATCCTCTCACCCTTCGCATCTCTGGCCTGTTCCCCAGTTCTGTATAAATAAATAAGTCTTAAAAAAGATTAAAAAAGCCCTCCCTGGTGGCGCAGCGGGTTAAAGCACTGCATTAAGAAGCTGAAACCACTTCCACATGAGTTCGATTCCCGACTGCCCCGGAGGTGACCACATAGCATGGCAGACCTCTCTCTCCTGGCCCGCCCGCTGCTCCCCTCAGCAGTGCACTTCGTTGATCTGCCTGTTCTGCTCCCCGCTCTGTCTCTGGTGAAGTCTTTCGCCACCCCTGAGTCTCGGGCCTGTACCTCAGTTCTGTATGCACAAATAAATCTTTTAAAAAAAATAAGATTAAAAAAGATGTATTGAAGTAATAAAATAGATTCAGATCAATAAGGACGTTATATTCCTAAGATTTTTCACCAAAAGACTCTAGTCAGTTCTGGGAATAGGGAAGTGCAGAAAGGTGTGAGAATTCACCAAAGACAGAGCAAGGAGCAGATCAACAGATCTATTGAAATGCACTGCTGAAGGGAGCAGGGGGTAAGACAGGAAAGATCTGCTGCATCCTGTTGGTTAGCTAGCTCCCTGGTGGGGGATTGAACTTGTGCTGCAGTGGCTGCCCATGGCTTCATAGTACTGAGACTTAACCCCTTGCACCACCTAATGACTTTTAGAGCAAATAGTATGAGAAAAGTCCTGTTGCTGCTTATTCACTACCATAGAGATGTAGTGATAAGATGTACAAAACTACTTAAGCCACTTTCTATATTCTTGGCATCTACCATGTAAAATTGAAGTAGCTTGTTTTGTGTTTTAATAGTTATTTCAGAATTCGGTATCTATATGCAGAAAGGCTAAAAGTATTACAACTGCAGTAATAACAGTTTGCATGGTGTTTTACACTTTAAAAGAGATATTACCTGAAAGTCATTAAGTTGCAACTGAATCACACTCAACTTCATAGGAAAACATTGTGTTTAGTGAATTAATATACATGTAAGGTAACTCCTTTAATTCTGAAAGGAATTTTATTTTAAATTAAAAGTTTTGTGACTTTTCTTCGGTTTGTTTATGATCCTTCACTTACTTACAACCTATATTAAAGTCTCAGAAATACCCTGTAATCATGTGGAGAGGGCATCTAAATGTAGAAGTAAATAATGAATTTTGTGCTGCTATTTGATCTACCTTGGAACCTGGAGCCAGTTCCTTAATCATCATGAACCTCAGTTACTCCATTTATAAAATAATATTAAATTATATTTGTCTTTCCTGCCTCTCAGGCTTGTAGTGAGGAGTATGTAAAAACACTTTTTTTAAAAAAAAGATTTATTTATGCATACAGAATTGGGGTATAGGCCAGAGGTGTAGGGAAATTGGGGTGAGAGGATTCACCAGAGACAGTGGGAAGCAGAATAGGCAGATCTATGGACACACAATGCCAAGGAGAGCAGCAGGTGTGTTGGGAGAGGTCTGCCATGCCATGTGGGTCACCTCTCTGGCTAGGGATCAAAATCATGCTGCAGTGGTTGCGACCAGCTTCATAGTGTTGAGCTTTAACCCAGTAACCCACCAGGGAGGGCCCTAAAAACACTTTTTAAATTTTAAAGCAGTAGGCAAGACTTGTTAACTATTACTTTTCTCATTTTTAGAAATTATTCTGATTTCGTCTGAACCCTTCAAGAATTCTGTGTGTCCCATGCCTTTTCCCCTCTTGTAAACTGGAGAGAAAGGAATAGAATGATCACTGATTTTTGCCCCCCCTACCCCCCTGAAATTTTTTTTGTGCCAAGTAATAAGTCCCAGTGAAGATAAGTGACTTGTTCAAGGTCATAGAGCTGGTTAGTGACAAAACCAACTGACATTTGATTCAGTTCATTCTTTTATCTGCAAGTTCATGCTGCATATCATATAAAAAATACATATTTCTCCCTAAATAATCTTGATGTATTTTATACCATTTATAAGGATAAGTTTCAATACTTTAAGGCTTTAATTTCTCCCTTTTACTCCTATTACACTTTGGCTTATCTGCCATTAGTTTAAATTTTATTTCTTTAGATGAAGTCTTTAGAAATTCTGTAAATATCTTTTTTCACACTTTAAAGCCATTTTCCCTGAAGCAGGCCTGCCTTCTAGTTTCCTTAGTGGAGCTGTTTTTCTATTCAGTATGTCTGATACACATATTCATCCTCTTTTCCTTTATCCTTTTTGTCTCCATCAGGCATAAAATCTTTCTTCACCTTCTCCCATGTTTTCTGAAGCCTGTGTATCTGTCTTTAGATTGATGTTATCGTCTTAGTTGTTATTTGATTTTTTTGCTTAAGTAACATCAAATGTTTCAGTCTCCCTTTCATTTGAACACATTCTTGAACAGAACATAAATGCATTTTATTACTGTGCTTGCATTTGGCCTTTTTTGCCACAGTGCACTTTTTTCTGTACTTGAAATACTGTTTTGTGACTACAAGATCACATTCGGATAATTTATTGAGCCATATTCATAGCTTGCTTTTTACTCTTATTCCAGATAAAATCTTTCTGTAAACAGAGCGAAAAAAAACAAACTGATAGAATGTTAACCAAAGCCTCCCCTTACAATAGTTTCACACTGAAATTTCCTGGTCGATACCCTGAAGTGTTGTGCTACTGTTTTGGGGGTGTTTTATACTTGATTATACACTTTTCTAGAACCAAATTGTAATTTTATTTCTGAAGATTGGATAATATTTGTAACCTCAGTTGTTCATTGAAATCATAAAATCTTCATGAGTTTAAAATTCTCATTTTCCTTAGTCACTGCCTCAGATCAAACAAACACCTTGGCACCTCCTTATTGCATTCTCTTAGTCATGTTTTTATAATTTTTTCTATTGATTTGTTCACCCAGTGAATTTGAAGTGAGCATTCCCATGTGCAGATTCTGTTCTAGTTGCTAGAAGTACTAGAGCCACAATAACAAAAGTCCTCATTTGCCTGGAGATAGAATTCTGTTTGAGATAGGGGGAGGGTTGAAAGAGAACATTAATAAACAAATGTATAAGAAAATACATGACATGTAAGGTAACTATTAAGACAAAGCAAACAAGTAACAACAGGCTACTTTTTTTTTTTAAGATTTATTTATTTATGCATTACAGAACTGGGTTACAGGTCAGAGATGAAGGGGCAGTGAGAGGATTCAGAACAGGTCGACTGACGAAGTACACTGCTGAGGGGAGCAGCGGGTGGGTCAGGAGAGGTCTGCGGCGCCATGTGGGCACCTCCAGGGCAGGCGAGGATCGAACTCATGCAGAAGTGGCTTTAGATTCTCAGTGCTGTGCTTTAACCCACTGCACCACCAGGGAGGGCCCTCAACAACAGGCTACTTTTTCAGATGAGATTGATAAAATAAGGTATTTAAGTAGAGACTTGAATGAAATGAGGATATGGATGAGAAAAGCATTTGAGATATTAAATAGCAAATACAACATCTCTGACATGGATTGTGTACCGTGTGATCAGAAAACAGCAAGGAGGAGACTATTGTGGTTATAGTGGGGTGAATGAAGGACCATGATAGGAGATGTAATCAGTGAAGTAGTAGGAAGGAAATGAAATCTCTTCACGTGGGATTTTGCCTTATAAGCCATGAAAAGTACTTTGGGTTTTATTCTGGATGATAATGGGAAACCTGTGGGGAGTTTGATTTGGAAGATGTCTGGCTGTAGTGTGAGGAAAGACTGACTGACGAAGCGTGAGAATGGAAGCAGGAATACCACTTAGGAAATTTTTGAATCAGTCTAGTCTCTAGATGATAAGTGACATAACCTGTATTATTAACTGCAATCATGGTGGCAATGAGTTGGTTTCTGGATATGTTTTGACTGTATAGTCAATGAGATTTACTAATGGATTGCGTGTGAGGTATGAGAGAAAATGAGTTAAGATTGACCCCAAGGTTTTTGGCTTGAGTAGTTGGAAGGAAATAATGATTTTTATCTTGCCCTAACACTTCTGCTTTTCTTCTCTTGGCCCACTTCTTCATCTCCATTTATAGAAGATCACTGACACTTATTTTGCCACCAAAGCCACAGGAATAAAGTTTAATGCTCTACTTATCCACATTCCTTCAACTTGGCTGTGTTTTCTGCTATTGCTTTTCACCTTTCAGCCCCATCCTTTTTTCTTCAAAGACTTATGGCTTCGCATAGTATGGCCTCATCAGCTTTACCACTGGAACTGCCTGCAGGAATTACCGCAGGAAATGTCACAGCACTTCTAGTGCTGTCAACAAGTATGTCTCTGCTTTCTCATTTATGTAAGATGGTTTAAGATGGCTTATAGATACATATCTATATCTATATATAAAAAGAAATACACAGGAGAAAATGAAGTAGTTCAACATGAGAGACAAGCATAGAATTTGAGCAGGGCTCAAAATCAGAAATCAGACATCTTCATTTGAAAAATACTGTTAAATAAAACAGTAAAAACAGGTTAAGAAGAGGCAAAATGATCTTAAAATATAAAAAAAATAGTTCCATTAACATACAGAAACAAATGGCTATATGATAACTTCCTAAGGTTATAAGGAAGGGGAGCTAATGATAGCTCTTAGGAGCAACATTTGATAGTCTAGAAGATAGCAAAAAATAGGGACCCTCATCCCCTTGTTTGGAGCCTGATACTCGAATTAGAAATAAAATCACCAGCTATTAAATAGAAAATGGTAAAGTTAGAGGATAGTATCCACACATTTAAGGATAGGAAGCTTTGTGTTGACTCCAGGGTTATTGTGTAAGGCATGATTTTTAAAATTAAAACCTGAAAGGCCAAACAGGAGCTGTGGAATCCAGGAATCTCTAATCTCGGTTCAGACAACTTCTATTTAAGACTGATTTTTGTGTAATAAAACCTAGATAGGAAATATCAAACCTAGCTAGTTTATTGAAAAGGTCTAATCAGGAGTTTGGAGTATTAAAAGGTTGACAGTGCTCCTGACTTTTTACTCATCTCTCATCTAAAATTGTAGCTGGAATTTTGCTTCTCTGGTTTCATCATATAATCATGCTGTTTTATCTCTAGGCATTTTTTACCTTCTGTTAGGTCTTCACTAAAGAGTCTTCACTGTTAATTAGTACTACTCCTCCAATATAGATGTCTTGAAACAAACTTTCTGATTAGCCATTTTTTTCTTCTTAGACCAAATCTTTGTGCTGCTTCAATAGCAGCATTTTGATCACTAGTTTACTAACCTGGGTCTGAGCCTTTCAGTTGTTTTTCCTCAATATGTTTCCCAGCTTATCTATTACTGTTATAATAGGCAGACTGAAGCCCATCTTCACCTCTGTCCTGGATGATTACAAAAGCTTAATTTCTTGTCTTTTCTCTTTCCAGTCCATTTCTGTCCATTGCCCCTGGTATTATTTTCCAAGACACAAATCATATAATTTTCTTGCTTGACGATGTTTGGTCCCCAAAATCTTGGTATGTTTGTGGACTTGTTTAAAAGAACCTTACATTTTCCATCATGTATTTTTTACTCTGGCCACAAGAACTACAGGCTCCTTAATACTATATTCATTTTCTATTTCTGGTGCATTTCCCTGGCTCCTTCCATGTAGAAAGGTGGTAGAGAAGTTTCTCTGACTTATTTCTTGCCACATTGCCTCTAAGCAGAATTATAATTCTATATTGTCTATTGCCATGGCACTTCTTACCACCAACAGAACATTTCCCACAAGATTATAAGTTACTTAGAGATAGGATCCTTGTCTTTTTCCTATAAGGAGTTAATAAATTCTATCTCATTCATTGAGATTTGAGGGTAGATGCTCAGCTTCTTGAGTTAGCACACAGTGAATATATTTGGATCTCTGCTGCGCCACACTAATTGAGATTTTAATCACTATCAACTCAGATTGTTACACAGTATTTTTTTTTTCTCTTAATTCTTTTCTAAGAACCACCTATACTCTGACATGGACTATACCTGGGGGAAACCGATTCTCCCAGTGGTGAGTCTTTGCCCACGTGCTGAAGAACATAAGCCTGGCCCCAGAGCTGACACACATACATACATGCACACAGGGAGGAAGAAGAACTTGATTTACTTACACAGGGGGTGAGAAAAGAGCTGTGAGAGAAAATGAATTTATAGTTGTTTGCTATCCTACCTAGATACCGTTCACTGAGCAGAGGCATGTCTTAAGCTGGTGGCTTGCCCACAGGTGCCCCTTTCTGTAGTGGTTTAACTGCCAGAACCTCAGTATTCTCCCTTTTTTCCATTAGCCTATGCTGGAGGTGCGGAGGGCTGAGCCTGGAGAGCTCCACTTTCTATCATAAAGGTGACATCACATCCTACCACTGATTTGGTTGTTGAGTGCTGTCCACTGGCTCACACATTGTTCCTCACTCTTCCTCTTAATATAAATCTACCAACACTTATAAAAGTGCTGAGAAATCATCAAGATATACAAAGAGGATCCAATTTGATTCTTATGCAATTAATGCTCACCAACTACTTCAGCCTGCACCATCGACCATCGGTCCACTTTACTTGCTACTCCTTTTTTTCCTAATAATGCAATAGTTTATTTTTACATCATTTTGTGCCTTTTTCCATTTCTTTTGTAATCCCTGTGGGCTTCCCATCACCAAATCACCCATGTGCCATCACCATAGTCCAGTGCACTGCCCCATCCCCCTGTTTTATATCCCATTCCCTGCTACTCCTTTTTGAAATATAATCTCTATTTCAGTCAAACCATTTCTGCTTATTGCTCCTCTTTTCAACTCTTGCCAACATAACAGTGAGTCCTTTTACTGGTTTACAACTCCCACATTCCTCTTCCACAGTTCTTATATGGATCTAGTTTCAATCCGATATCCAAATATCTCCCACACCTGTAAACTGCCATTGATCTCTCTTTCCTCAAAAATGTATATACTGGGTCTCCCTGGTGGTTAGCTCTCAATACTGTACCACTGCAATGGCCCTCCCTCTGCTAAGCAACTTAGGTTCCATCCATGGCCAGGGAGCCGACCTACCTGGTGCAGCTCTGCTCCCCGGTGCAGAAGACCTCTCCTGTTTTATCTGCTGCTCTCCTCTGTAGTGTATTTCAGTGAATCTGTCTATTCTGCTCCCCACTCTTTCTCTGGTGAATCATCTTACTTCCTGCACTTCTGGCCTACACTCTAGTTCTTCTATGCAAAAATAAATTTTAAAAAATCTTACAACAAAGTAATAATTCCTTTTAAAAAATTATATACCTTTTTTCTGAAGTGTCTTCTCCAAATTATAAGGCATGAGTATTGCTTTATACTATTTTATCTTGTTTCTGTTTATTAGTCATATATAGATTTTGTGAATTGCCTTCAACTGACTTTCTGTCCTGTTTGATCTTACCTATTTCTGATCTTTCCATCTAATGTCTAAGACCATAGTAAGACATTTTGAAAGTCCACAAGAGTTTTCATCCTGTGGGGATGCTTACTATACTGTTTTCCTTTTTTAACCTGGAAAACAGAGACTATTTCTAGCCCCTATATAATGGATAAAAACAACCCAGTTCAACATGGCCTAAACTATTTTTAACTCCAACCACTAAGAGAAATGCCTGCTTTGGAGGTAAAATGAAGTTTTATACCATTTCCTATACCCAAAGTCAATTGATCTGGTTAGTACCCTGGATATCTATGAATCTCAAGGAGAGAAGGCCTGTACTTTACTTCCCTCACCCCATCAATGGCATGAGATTCCCATGAAGAATAAGAGCTACTGGCCCGCCCTGGTGGTGCAACAAGTTAAGGCACAGCACTATGAAGCTCTCTACTGCCACTACAGCATGAGTTCAATTCCCAGCCACAGAGGGGACCCACATGGCATGGCAGGCCTCTCCTGACCCACCTGCTGCTCCCCTCAGCAGTATATTTCAATAGATCTGTCTGTTCTGCTCCCCCACTCTGTCTCTGGTGAGTCCTTTCACCAACCTCCAACCACTGTACCTCTGGCCTTCACCCCCGTCCTTGTATACATAAATAAAAATAAATCTTCTTTAAAAAATAAAAATTATTTAAAAGTAATATTTAACATAAGTTAAACAAAATGAAAAGTTCTTCTTTAGCAGAAAGCTTCCCGCTTTCACCACATTCCTATATTCAAGCATCTAATCTTGGGGGAAGTAAGTTGATTTAACTGTTATAAGTGGGCACTGTTAATACAAATGACAAAAATCTGACATTGTAAAATCATTTGAATTTGGCCTTAAAATTAATTCAAGCATTGCCCAGTTTTCATTTTGAAATTTAAAATGTTTTCATGCTCTGACTACATAGCTTTTTAGTTGGTAAAGAAAAGTAGCATCTCTCCCCAGTGTCTTATAAGTTTTTTCCCGCGTAATTTTTTTCCCAAGTAATTATTGAAGTCAGTGGTACATAACATTTTTTTTTAATGTCTATGGAATCTACTGGAAGTCATATACCATCTTAATTCAAAAAATGAAAATACACACAGAAGTGTTTGATTATAGTAAAGCCCATCCACAGAATGTACACTAAGAACAGTTACAGGAAGAGTTATAAAGAACAAAACAAAAAGGAAAACATTTTTTTTTTTTTAAAGATTTATTTATTTGTACATACAGAACTGGGGTACAGGCCAGAGGCTCAGGGATGGTGAGAGGCTTCACCAGAGACAGAGTGGGGAGCAGAACAGGCAGATCGATGAAGTACACTGCTGAGGGGAGCAGCGGGCGGGTCAGGAGAGGTCTGCCACGCCATGTGGTCTCCTCCGGGGCAGGTGGGATTCGAACTCATGCGGAAGTGGCTTTAGCTTCTCAGTGCAGTGCTTTAATCCACTGCGCCACCAGGGAGGGCCAAAGGAAAACATTTTTAAGCTACTCAGTTATTTAGTTGCTATTCTTACCCCATATCTATACATTGCATTCCCCCCCCCACCCCACCCCACCCAGGATAGTAGTCAACTTTAAGTTATAGAAACAGATATATAATATGCTATACCTTTTAACTTAAAACTTGTGGTATGTATGTACAGACTTCTGAGAAATGTTTGCCTTCTACAGTCTGCCTATAGAACACAACACAGTCAATCCAGATGTCTTCTTGGAGAGGATATATCTTCAAGCACATCTTGAGTTAACCCTTGTTTTAGAATTCTGGATTTCCTTGCCTTAGATTTCTAGATGTCTAACTTGACTGTAAAAGATTGAGTCTAGTAGTTAACACAAGACTGATTCTTTTTCTTTTCCAGCTTCCCAGGAACTTCACCCTGTCCTGGTCCTTGCTCCCATTACAAATGTTTGTGTGTTTTGATTTTTTCCCTCTTTTTAAAAAAAAAAAAAGATTTATTTATGTATGCATACAAGAACTCCTGTGTAGGCCATAGGTGGAGGGTGGGGCTGGTGAAAGGATTCACCAGAGACAGAGTTGGGAACAGAACAGATAGATGGACTGAAACACACTGCAGAGGGGAACATTGGGGGAGCCAGAGGGGTTCTGCTGATTAGGGGTCAGCTCCCTGGCCAGGGATTGAACTCATGCTGTAGTGGCTGCTGATGGCTTCATAATGCTGAGACTTAACTCTTTATGCTAACAGGGAGGCCCATCTCTTACATACACCTACATTTCAATAAATCTAATCTGAATTTTTAAAAAGTATAAAAGCCTTATCATGTACCTAGAGCTGCATAGGGAGGGGTAGGAGGGAGTGCTCTGGCTAACAAAAATGAAACTAGAATTCAAAGTGGTTGGTTTTGTTTATGTTAAAAATAGTTCCTATAATTGTTTGGTCTGCAGCATCTCATAATAATTTTGTAGAAATTATCTTTAAATATGTAAGAACAGTTTGTTTTTTAAAACTTCTTGTTTTCAGGAACTGTCCTGTGAAGATGCATAATTACAGTGGGGTTTTTCTTTAATGAAAATTTCCTCTAAAGATTGTTGCGGGTATTTCTGTATCTCAGAATTGTCTATGGAAAGGTAGAACAGTAGGCAGAGAAGGTGATTTTGACAGAAGTCAGGAATGGGAATAGGACCTGTAGTACTATTTGGAATCTTGTTAGCTCTATACAATATACTCAGCACCTCATCCAGCCTCGTCATGTATGAAATCAGAATAATGCTGACCTCTTTAACAGAATAAGTGTTGAATAATTCTAAGAGGCTTGTAAGGTGATTGTATATAGTTAGCTCTTCACAGTGCTTTTCAAGTTATTTGGAGTTATTAGCTGCCCTTCACTAGAAAACTTTACTTCTCATTTATTGTATTGATTAATATTAGCATTCAAGTCATGCATCCATTTTTAAATTTAGAATTTTTGACTTTTATTTAATGGGATATCAGAACTTATTTTAAATTAAGATCAATCTGTTGTTGTGCAGATATTTGACACATTGCCTTAGTGCTGATAAAAGAAACTGTTCATTTGTTAAGGGCATCTTGAACTGAGTTAGAATTTTGTTATATCATGAGCAATGAAATAATTCAGACTGGGGAACACCTTGATCAAAGGATCTTTCTCCACATTGTTTTTTCCCTTAGGAGAATGAAGTCAAATGGCAATAGGTATGTTATTTATATTCATTAATTATTTGTGTTGCATTAAAAAAAATTGAAACCATTATGTGTTTATTTTATGTTAATTTTGTATACAAATAAGCTAGTGCCTAAAAATGATTGGTTCAAATCTCACAAGTGAGTTTACTAATTTTATAGTTATTATTGATGTAAATGTAGATAAGATTGCTTTGTAAGTTGTTAATATTACTTAATCCTGAGTAATATTTACCATACATTGTATAACCTCACAGGATGCTTGAAAGCAAAATCCTAACAGATAATTATTCCTTTCCTGAAATATTAGGGTACATTTGGGACTTAGCTAGTTTTTAGTTATACTTTATGACTTTGTTGCACTTAATATTTTCACACAGTTACATTGGTGTCTATGTGTTGACTTTGACGAGTATAGTAATTGTACCATAGTGGAAAATGCATTTGAAGAAGCTTGTGTTGCCCTTGATTTTACTTTTTAAAGATTTATTTATTTATGCATATAAAACTGTGGATGGGCCAGAGACTCAGGGGGTGAGAGGATTCACCAGAGACAGAGTGGGGAGTAGCATAGGCAGATTGACTGAAACACACTGCTGAGGGCAACAGCGGGCAAGACAAGAGAGCCCTGCTGCACCATGTGGGTCACCTCCCTGGCCAGGGATCAAACTCATGTTACAGTGGCTGCAGATAGCATCATAGTGCTGCACTCTTAACTCCCTGCACCACCCAAGAGGCCCTTGATCTTTTTTTTTTTTTTTTAATATTATGCATCTAAGAACTGGAGTATAGGCCAGAGGCATTGGGGATGGTGATGAGAGGATTCACCAGAGACAGAGTAGGGAACAGAACAGGCAGATTGATTTAAATACACTGCTGAAGGGAGCAATGGGCAAGACAGGAGAGGTCTGCTGCATCATGTGGGTCAGCTCCCTGACCTGGGATCAAATTTGTACTGCAGCGGCTCTGGATAGCTAAATAGTGCTGTGCTTTATATTAACCCCTTGTGCCACCAGGGAGGGGTCATATTGACTTTAATTTTAGAAATTACTTGTAGGTTCTATTTTTTTTTCTAAAATGGATCATTTTTAACAGTTGAAACATGAAATGATTAAGATGTCAGCTACTCATGCATTATAGGAAATAGTTTTTTTTTATGTTGACATTGGATAACATTATTCTAGTCGGTACAAAGAAAGTAAAGTATATTTAAAAATAAGGAGTTGGGAAACAAACATGTCCACATCTGTATTATTTCTTATAGAAATTTATGTTGTCTAAATATTATTGGAGAGTAATATTTGGTAACTTTAGCATTTACTATTTTTTTAGTTTGATAGTTGCATATATATTAACTGCAAAAATCTTATATTTTGAAAATAAATTGCTGCTTTGTGACTTTGTATTTTCTGATTATGAAAATAACAAGTGTTTCACAAATACATTTAAAACTAGCAAAATAGAAAGATGCTATAGACAGATGAAAATTGTAAATAGAAATTTCATGCTTCTGTCTTAGTGATTGTTAGAACAGTTATACAGAAAATCAAAAAGGGTTTAAAAGACTGAACACTATTAACCAGCTTGACCTAATTGACATTTTTTTAACACGCCTCAAAAAAATAATTTAAAGGTATACTTTGCAAGCACACTTGAGACAGTCACCGTAATAGATAAATGCTGGGACATAAAACAAGTCTTAGTAAACTTGAAAAGAACTAAAATCAGGCCTCTTTGGTGGCGCAAGGGTTTAAATCCCAGCACCATGAAACCTTTGGCAACCACCACAGCAGTAGTGCAATCTCTGGCCATGGAGCTGACTCACATGGCACAGCAGACCTCTCCTGTCTTGCCCACTGCTCCTCTGAGCAGTGTATTTTATTTTAGTAGATTTGCCTGTTCTTCTCCCCACCCTGTCTCTCACTCCCTGACCTCTAGCCTACACCCAATTGCATGCATAAATAAGTAAATCTTTTTTTTTTTTTTTAGATTTATTTATTTGTGCATACAGAACTGGGGTACAGGCCAGAGCCTCAGGGGTGGTGAGAGGCTTCACCAGAGACAGAGTGGGGAACAGAACAGGCAGATCGACGAAGTACACTGCTGAGGGGAGCAGCGGGCAGGTCAGGAGAGGTCTGCCACGCCATGTGGTCACCTCTGGGGCAGGCAGGAATCGAACTCATGCAGAAGTGGCTTTAGCTTCTCAGTGCTGTGCTTTAACCCGCTGCGCCACCAGGGAGGGCCCCAAGTAAATCTTTTTTTAAAGAATTAAAATCATTCAAATTATGTCCTGTGATCACAGTGTAATTAAATTAGAAATAATAGAAATCTTACAAATACCAAATATGTCAAAATTAACACATTGCTAAATAAACCTGTGAGTCAAAGAAATGGATATTGACATATAATTTGGCAGTGGATAGTATTAAAAATGCAGAAATTAACCCATATTCAAAATATCAGTTGATTTTATGTTTTTATTTTTAAAAATATAGTAAGGTAATTTAATGAAGGGATAGCTTTTTGTTTAGTAAGTGGTATTGGAAATACATGGATATTTATACAGAAACAATAAACCTGAACTTTACCTGAGTTCCTATACAGATTGGATCAATGACAAAATGCAGGATATAAAGCCATATAACTTAAATAAATAAATAAATAAAAGAAAATCTCCAGGGGCCCTCCCCAGTTGGAGCAACGGGTAACACTATGATGCTATCAGCAGCCACTGCAGCATGAGTTTGATTCCCAGCCATGGAACTGACCCACGTTGCTGACAGGTCTCTCCTCTGTCTCCTGCGCTCCCTTCAGCTGTGTAATTCAGTCAGGCCACCTGCTCTTTCCCAGCTCTGTGTCTGGCCTGTGCCCCAGTTCTGCATTCATAAATTAATAAATCTTAAAAAAAAGAAAGAAAGAAAATCTCCACGACCAAGATGTTTTTTAAGACAACAAAACTATGAACCACAAATTTAAAAAGCTGACAGACTAGCAACAAAAAAGCTTTTTGCTCATTGAAAGATACCATTAAAAATATTCTTGTGGTAGAAAGTTACAAAACTATAGATCTGGCAAAAGAGTTGTATCTGAAAAATAAAAAGAATTCTTAAAACTCAAGAGGGAAGACCAATAGAAAAGTAAGCAAAGAATATATATGAATGGCAAAGCACATGAAAAGACTCAGCATC
>NW_004567131.1:3003918-3006939 GCF_000260355.1 Condylura cristata
CATAATTGAGGGAACTGAGGCATGGAGAAATTTAAAAACTTCTTCCTAATCACACAACCAGGAAGTTGCAAAAACAGAGTACAAAACAGGGTAGTCTGATTCCCAAGCTTTGACTTCCTTGCTAAGACATGTGAAGTATGTTTCTATTTGGCATACTTTAAGGGGTGTTGTGTTTCTTTCCAGGTCTCCTACTTGATCTTGTTCCACATTACAGAAATTTCTTCATTTTAAAAAGTTTGGGAATAAGCCAAGTATTTATTAAACAAGTCTTTCTTTTTCCTTACTAAAATAATTTCAGAAATGCACCCTTGGAATGTTGTTTAATTTCAACACAGACAAACTCTTGCTCAGGAAAAATACCAGTCATTCATTTAAGGAACATTCTTTTAATAGTATGTAAATATAGTATATAATTCTGTTTTATTTATTTATTATTTTATTTTTTAATTAGCATGTCCTTTTATATTAGCATATAAAGCCATTGGCTTTATAACAAAAACAAAATCTTCTTTTAAAAAAAAATTTATTTACTTATGCATACAAGAACTGGGGTATAGGCCAGAAGTGCAGGAGTGGGTGAGAGGATTCACCAGAGTGGGGAGTAACATAGGTGGATCTACTGAAATACACTGCTGAGGGCAGCAGCAGGTGGGTCAGGAGAAGTCTGCTATGCTATGTGAGTCACCTCCCTGGCAGGAGATCAAACTAGTGCTGCAGTGGCTGTTGTTAGTTCCACAGTGCCACACTTAAGTCCTTTGCTCCACCAGGGAGGGCCCAAGAGCAAAAATTTCTTAACACAGTTAGGAAGGTGAAGCAACCAGCAAAAGCTTATAGAGAAATTTATTTTTATTTCTTATGTGCCATCATTTCTTATGTGCTTTTGGCCCATTCCCTACCCCTTCCTTAACTTCAGACTCCTTCTGATGTTTTTTGATGTCCACTGGTTTTTAAAAGTGCTTTATGTTACTCCATTGCTTGCTTGTAAATGTCCAGTGTTTATTTGTATTGTTTTGACTTACTGTGCTACACATTGTTGATATGGCTACATTTTATTACTTCTTACTGCTGTATAATACTTCATGGTATGGATATACCACATCTTTTCGATCCAGATATCTGTCAGTGGTCATTTAGGTGGCATTTGTGTCCTAGCTATTATAAATATTGTTGATGGGAATGGGGTGGAACATAATAAGATTTTTGTTGTTGTTGTTAAAGAAAAAAAGGAATTTAATTTTCTTTTGTTATGTGTACAGGAATGGGATAGCTGGGTTTTATGGTATTTCCATTTTTAGTTTTTTTTTTTTTGAAGATTTTATTTATTATGCATACAGAAAGGCCAGAGGTGCAGGGGTGACAAGAGGATTTACCAGAAACAGAGTGTGGAACAGAACAGATAGATTGACAAAGTACATGTTGAGGGGAGCAGTGGGCGAGAAGGAGAGGTCTGCTCCACCATGTGGATCACCTGCCTTGGCGGGGATTGAACTCACACTGAAGTGGCCACAGCTTGTCTTCGCAGTGCAGCGCTCCAACCTGCTACGCCACCAGGGAAGGCCCAATTTTTAGTTTTTTAAAGCAAATCCAGATTGCTTTCCATATGGTTTATACCAGTTACTTTCCCACCAACAGTGTAAAAAGGTTTCTTTTTCTTCAGATCTTCAACATTTGTTGGGGGGCTTTTTAATATGTGAGGTAGTATCTTCATAGTATACAGTTATTGGAACATGTTAGTTTTTTACCCTGTCTTGTATTAGCTGTATTACCTTGGAGTTTAACCTGAATCCCTTTCCACCTCAGGTTTTAATCGATAAAGTAGGGATAATTCCTTTAGTGTAGGACTTTGGGAAAACGTGAAGTGCCTAGTATTGGGTCTGACACACTCATTGCTAAGTCAGTGGAATCTGCTGTTCTGTCTTTTCTAGATTGTGTCATCTGCTTGATCACATCTTGTTCTGTCTTTTGCGGTACCATCAGTGACCTGTTGGTTCTTAATTTTATTTCTATGGTTGGATTTTCTCTTATCATACTCTTTTAATGTGTATTTGCTGTATTATTGGTATTTTAGAGTTTACATTTCTGACATCAAACTAATCCTGTCACCTTCCCTCTGATATGTGCTTTCTATTATGTGTTTCACTTTTTAAAATTCATGTTTTTTACATCCTCCCACTCATGATACTTTCACCTTGAATTGAACTCATGTTCTTGGTTCAGTCTGGCTCTGGTTCCTCTTTCACTGTGAAGTTCCCTTCTTATGTACACAGAGGCCTAAACACCCATCTTTGATTTTCAGTTCTAACTTCTGAAGTTTAGATTCTTGTTATTCTTTTTGGTATGTTTCTTCTCAGTAACTGGATGTCATCTTCCTCTGTTATTCCTCAACCTCTGTAATCTATTTTTTAACATTCATTTTTCTCATCAAATTAACCTTCCTAAAGTAGGGGTCAGTAGATTTTTCTCAAAGGGCTAAATAAATAGTAGATACCTTAGTTTTTTAGATCATACATACAACCTTTGTTACAACCACTTAAGTGTGCTGTTTTAACTGGGAAGCAGCCATAGCAATTTGTAAATATGCGAGTGTGGCTATACTTAGTAAATATAGTTCACAAAAGTAGGTGGTCAGGAGAGGTCTGCCACGCCATGTGGTCACCTTTGGGGCAGGCGGGAATCGAACTCATGAGGAAGCGGCTTTAGATTCTCAGTGCTGTGCTGTAATCCACTGCGCCACCAGGGAGGGCCTGTATTTACATTTTATAGGGCTTTTGCAGAAAATGTAGAGGTTGGATTGTGGCATTAGAATATTTTTATATACTTGTATCACCAACATTTACTGATTATACTATGTACCAAGCCTTAGTTCTAACCAGATTATCTACCTTATAGAGCTACAGAAGTGTAGGTGCTTTCATCTTGCTCATTTCATAATTGAGGGAACTGAGGCATGGAGAAATTTAAAAACTTCTTCCTAATCACACAACCAGGAAGTTGCAAAAACAGAGTACAAAACAGGGTAGT
>NW_004567131.1:3007499-3108595 GCF_000260355.1 Condylura cristata
AAAAACCAAATCAAAGATAAGGATCTTTTCAAGATAATAGCAATGAAGATGAAGAAATCCAGGCAGTTTTGAGACACAGCAGAGATATTTGGTTTGTTTGAATATGTAAGGCAAAAAATTAAAATTAAATTAAATAAATCAAATTTAAAAAATTGTATAAGCCAGGGATGATTTTTATAAGTTTCTCTAAAAAAAATTGATTGACCAAGGGTACTGTTTTGGTAAAGGAATAAATATATGAAGAAGGGCAACTTAAAAGCCAAGCAAATAAGTTGTGTTGGAATTATTGAGTTTAATATGCCTTTATACATTGTACAATATTTTATGTACAAAGACATATTAAACCTTTATTAAATTTATTAATAAATTTATTTTGTAGGTCTGAAATTAGAGTGCCATGTGGACGATATTGGTCAGCTATCGCTTTAGTAGCTGTAGCTTTAGGATTGAATGCAGTTTCCTGAGAGAAGAGTTTTGTATAGCAAGAGAATTGCTAGGTAGAGAAGCCTTTGGAGAAACAAAAATGTGGGTTGGTGGAAAAAGTGAGGGAGGGAAATAATTTTGGAAGAAAATGAACTGACTTTGGCATTTTAGAAACCAAGGAAGAATAGAGGTACAAGACCATCAGTAGTGTCAAACACTGCAGAGAGTATTAATCAGGATTAGAACTGAAAGACATTTGTTTTTATTAAAAAAAAAAAATAGGGGGGAGACATCATTTAGGGACTTTACATAGTGTAATGTCTTTGAAATTGTGAGAGCAAAATCTAAAGTAGTATGTTGAGTATGAATGGTGAGAAGATGTAGGCAAAGACTATAGACCTACACCTCTGAAGCTTTAATGGTGTCATCTGTGAATCACCTGGAGATCTTGTTAGCCATTCTGAATCAGTGGCTCTGAAGTTGATCCTGTATTCTGCATTTCCAGCAGTCTTCTAGGCAGTGGGGGTGCAGCTATCCTGAGGATTACCTAGACTCACAGTTCTCATACTGTGCTTTGGGCACACCAAGACAACCACAGCGGTGCTGTGGTTTATTTTTAACTTCAAAGGATACAGCAACATCTCTGGTATACCACAACATTAGACCAATATATTCCTTTCTATGACATCAGCCCTTTGTGAAACTGGGTTGTCAGTACTTACTCTGATAAAGTACCACCTAAAAATCAGTGTGGAGGAGGAAATAAAGCTGTCCTGTCCAGTCTGATTCCAAGACTTGAAGTTATTCCGTATTCAACAGAGCTAAATTATAGACCTGTACAACTTAATAAAGGGAATTTTTAGACCATATCTTTTGGCCCAGGAATGCCACTTGAAAATTGCTTAAGACACTAAGGACACTGTGAACCAGGAAAGTTTGGGAACCCTTAACATCAGCTTTCATTTTCTTAATAGAAAATGTGAAACTTAAGAACTGAAGGTTGGATGCTATCTAAAAAATGAAAGGAGAGTCTTTTTTAAAATACAAAAGACAGTTGTGTTATATGCTGGGAAGTAAGAGCTGATAGAGAAACAAGGGTTAAAGATAGAATATAGGAGGATTTCTGTGTTGATACAAAGTAAAAGGCCACTGAAGAGGTGAGACAAAGTGAAGTCTAGACTCTACTTTTTTAGTATAACCAAACCAGCAGCATTAATGTTTACAATTTGTTGGAAGAACTGTGGAATCTCATAACCTACTTCAGATTTCCTGAATCAGAATACAGTTTTGTTTTATTTTTTAAGATTTATTTATTTATGCAAACAGAACTGGGGTATAGACCAGAGGTGCAGGGGCGGTGAGAGGCTTCACCAGAGACAGAGTGGGAAGCAGAACAGGCAGATTGACAAAGTACATTACTGAGGGGAACAGTGGGGAGACAGGAGAGATCTGCTCCATGAAGGTCACCTCCGGGGCAGGGAGGTGACCTAAATGGCCCTGGCCAGTTTCTCAGTGCTGTACTTTAACCCGCTGCGCCACCAGGGAGGGCCCAAGAATACAGTTTTTAATATGATCCCCAGGTGATTTATAAGCATGTTAAAGTTCCAGAAACAGTGTAGGAAGTAGAATTAACTTACATAGAAGAATGAATGCCCTTTTTATTTAGTCCATCACTGTACTGTGTATCTTATACTAGCCATCTGACTGAGGGAAATTAAGTAATGGTTCTTAAAGATTGAGAGATTGAGAAATCTGAGTGTAAGAATCTGAAGTTTACCTGATTATCCTTAATTACTTCAGTTAAATAGGAACCACTTACATCTGGTGAATTAAAATTGAGACTGAAATAGTTACTAGAGAGGTGGGTGGTAGAGGTTTGGAATAACTATTTTATAAAGAAATTTGACCAGAAATGTAGAAATTGCTGAGACTTCTCAAAGATCCAGTAAGGTTGCTGACTTTTTAGTGATGTTAGTTTGTAGTTGTAGCATTTCCCACATGTGCCAAGTAGCTCGGGCATAAGGAGCTATAACGTTTGGGTTAGTCTAAATTTTTTAGCTTGCACAGTGAAGTTGAGGGAAAAAATAAAAGGGCTAGCAAAAAATTTATACTGAATATCGAAAGAAATGAATGAGAATAAACTAAGATGAAAGAAAAGAAATAACAAGGAGAATGGGATGAGAAAAAAGGAGGGGGTAAAGGAATGGAGATCCTCAAAGCCAAAGAAATGCTTACACATCTTGAAGTTGGAGCCTTACCCTTCATTTTAATCACCAGGAAGAGAATTTTTTTTTCCTGGCAGGCTGCAAGAAATTTCACAGGCCTTAGTTAGGGATTGGTTGTCTAATAGGATCCTGAAATCTCATTCTAGGATATCTCTAAACTTCTGGTATTAGACACTACATAGAAAAAACTCAGTGAGGAATTGATCTCCCGTAGGGGGATTTTAGAGGGGGGAGGGTGTTTAGACAGGATAAGATGAAATTTTGAATTTTTGAATTTGAGGTTGAATAGGGCACTATAGGTAAAGACAGCTGGACCACTGGAAATATAAACATGGAACTCAAGAGGTCATGAAGACGGATTTGGGAGTTAGTGATAGAATAGCTACTACTATCACTAATTGTTCACTCAGTGTTAGGTAGAACATTGAGCAGATTGTGTGCTTTATCATATGTACCCATTCATCAATTCTTTGAGGCATGTATAAATCCACTCTACAGTTTCCCGTGGTCCAAATTGCCCATGGTTACATAGCTAGTAATTGGTAGAACCAGGAGTAGAATTCAGCATGTGTGTGTGTTCTCTCTCAATTCCAAATTGGTACCCTATTACAACTAAGCTTACTTGCTGGGTCACCAGCATTTAGGAGGTGATAGATACCCAGGTGTATCAGGTGCAAATAACAAAAACAAGCTGTCTTGAGAGAACACACACACACACACACACACACACACACACTGAATTTCACATTTCTGTGAGATGGGTAATGGTAGTTCTAATTTTTCAAATGAGGAAAGAGTTCTAAAGGCTGGTATTTCTCCATTGCCCCCTACCTATTAGGACATTAATCCATCTTTGCTTCAGGCAGTGTTTAAGCACTCACTCTATTAATCTTGCTTGTAGTATACTGATACTATTTCCTCTTTACAAGCCAGAGAAGTAAGGCACAGGAAAGTTAAATATTGATAACTTGGCCAGAGTGACCCACCTAGTAAGGGGCAGAGTTGGGATTTTAGTACAGACAGTCTAATCTCTGTGTTCTTCTAGAGTCCATTATTATTTTTTAAAAGATGTATTTATTTATGGATACAGAACTGGGGTACAGTTTCTCTGTATTTCTCATAGAAGTGAATCCATCCAATATATATATTTTCCCTTCTGCCTTATCTCACTTAACATCAACTCTTCCAGCTCCATACATATTGCCACAAATGGCATGACTTAAATTTATCTTTTTTTGATTGCTAATTCCATTGTGTATATATACCACATCATCTTGATCCATTCACCTGTTTGGGGACATTTAGGTTCTTTCATATCTTGGCTATTGTAAATAATGCTACAATTAACAGAGGGTTGGCTGGTTTCCTTCCAAATTAGTATTTTTTGGTTCTTTGGGTAGATTCTTAATGGCAGATCTATTTCTAGCTCAGCATATTTAGTCATACTATTTAATAACAACCTACAAATAATGATGATCAAGGTAGATCAGCTATTATCTATTATAATAGCTTTACTATGAAATAAAATCTTTACTATAGTGACATAATGAGTCAGCCTGAGACAACAGAAAATTGTGGTTGAAAAACGGTCAGGCATTGAAAAATAGGGGTATTGGGGAAAAGCAAAGTCACATAGATGCTTGTTCTAATTGAGGGTTTGAGAGAAATACTGGCTGTTCATAGTTATTGACAATAAAACACTTACTAGGTATACTTGAACATTCTTTAAAATAAGCAGTGCTTAGGGCCAAAGTAAAGTCACATGGGGGCCCAGGGGCCTTCCTGGTGGTACAAGGGGTAAAAGCGCAGCACTATGAAACTATCTGAAGCCACTGCAGCTGAGTTAGATCCCTGGCCAAACTGACCCACATGGTATAGGCAGACCTCCTATCTCGCCTGCTGCTCCCCTCAGCAGTATGTTTCCATCAGTGTACCTATTCTGCTCCCCACTCTGTCTTACTCTCACTTCCCTGACAACTCTTGCTTGTACCCCAGTTCTTGCATAAATAAAATAAATCTTTAAAAAAAAAAAAAAACAAGTTTAGGACTATGGTGATAGCTTATGGGAAGTCCACAGGGATTACAGCCAAATTGAAAAAATGAAGAATGATGCAAATACATATATACACACACATATATAAATACTTTTTAATTCACATGGTACTGGCCCCATAGCCCCTGCAGAAATTAGTAAACTTTGAATTTATTTCTCAGAAACAGTGTTTCTGTTGATCTTTAATTTATGATGATAAAACTCAGCTTCTGTTTTAAATGGTAGTAACATGCTTATGTTACTTTTCCCTATCCTCTTAATCATTAATTGATTTATTCAGCAGATATTTGAGCACTGATTAATAAGATGGAACAGATTAATAAGACCTGGTTTGTGATCTCTAGGATTTCAAAATCTAATTGGGGAAACCCTGAAAAAAAAAAACAAAAACATAATACAAAGGTGTCGAAATGTGCTGATTTAGGCAAGGTATGCTGATTAAGAAAGAAGTGAAAGCAAAAAAAAAAAAAAAATTAAGCTTATTCATAGGAATGAAAATAGAATAGGGCCATTCTAATTAAATTCTAAGACCAGATTAGGCTCTTACATTAATTACTCTCCTCTGTAGTGGTATGGGTAGATAGATTAAACACTCCACCAAGCATTTTGGTTTAGGGCTAAGCTTAAACCTTTAAATATCTCACGTAGTTCATTCCATCTGAGAATTTTTAAAAGTTCTGCCTTTTATTGTTGCATTAATTCTACATTAAGAAAATTAAAATTTAAAAAAGCACAAGCACTTGTTCCTTTATGAAGTATTACAAAAAGGGAAATAGCTGGCAGTTTACTGCCTCAAGTTAGAAAAGTATGCTCATTACTTTATAAATATACTTCAGAAGTGAAGGCTGTGAGTAAGCAGTTAATAAAAGATTTAAGTGACCAATAAAATACAAAAAAAGTTTGCTTTTATAAAAAAGGTTGTAATTAACCACTATGGAAAACTGTTTGGAGGTTCCTCAAACTGTTTATCATGGAGCTTCCCTACGACCCAGCAATCCCACTCCTAGGTATCTATCCAAAAGACACAAAAACACTGATTCAAAAAGATACCTGCACCCCCATGTTTATTGCTGCTTTATTTACAATTGGAAAAACATGGAAGCATCCCAAATACCTAAAAGTAGATGACTGGATTAAAAAGATGTGGTACATATACACAATGGAATATTACTCAGCAATCAAAAAAGAAACACTTGTTTTTTGCAGCAACTTGGATGGAGCTGGAAAAGATCATGCTTAGTGAGATAAGCCAGAAAGAAAAAGAAAAATATCAGATGGTATCACTCATAGCAGGAGTATAATGGACCAGGGGAGAAAATAATAAGAATAATGAACAGCCATATGCCAGAGACATTTTATGGGGGTGGAGGGGGGAATGGGATCAGAAATGGTGGGGGGAGGGAAGTGCACTGGACTATGGTGATGGCACATGGGTGACTTGATGATGGGAAACACACGGGAATTATAATTGAGATGAAAAAAAATGTACAAAATGATATAAAAATAAACTATTATATTATTTTTTAAAAAGGTTGTAATTAATTTTTTTACCTATGAATTTGAGCAGTTTTTAAAAGGATAAAATTCAATAGGATTGGCATATGGATAAGAAAAATGTATGTATACATAAGTAGCTAGTGGAAATATAAGATAATATTCTGAAGAACATTTTGGTAACACAAAGCAATTGAAACCTTAAAATGTCACTTCTAAGAACTTAATTTTAGGGAGGTATTAAAAAAAAAATCTTTCTAAAGCTAGAGCTCCAAAACTATTGTCAGTCACCAGAACACCAGCATTGGCAGTAAGATTTATCTTAATTGTATGGAACAACCTAAATGCCTTTTAAGTCCTGTTTTATAATACATGTTTATAATTAGCCATTTTAGTCAAAAATCACCTATATTAATGATCACTTTTGGACCAGTAGTTTAACCTTTTTTCTGTTACCATAAACCAACAAACTATTGATGAAATTCTTATTTCAAATAAGTTTATTCCATATGAATCTGAATTCTTTTCTCCCTGTTCTCTCTTCCTTGCCAATGTCTGACAGCCACATGGCTTCAGCTATCTATCCCATGTGAAGATGGCTCCTAAGTCTACATCCGCCTATTTTGGAGCTCCAGTTTTCTATTTCCAACTGCCTTTGAACATCTCCATCAAGATGACTTACCAGCATAGCAACCTCAGTATGTTCAAAAATAAAACTCATCTCTCCCAAACCCAATTTCCTTTTTGCATTAATGTCCTGGTGACCTCAGCAGGCACGCCAGCCCTCTTAAACTGTCTTTGATTCAGCCCTGTCCCTTGCTTTAACTGTGAGAACACTTGCCAAGTCCTTTCACTTCTCATGTTCATGATTCCTCCCCATTCCACTTTGCTTCTGCTGTCTCTTCTCACACCCTTCCCAAAACTACTCCTTCGTATCAGACTGCCATTTCTTTTCATTGTCCTTTATTTTCACTTGTTTTCTGACTGGTCTTCTCAGTATATTTTTTTCCTGTCCTCTTTACCTAATTTGTCATTCTACTTGTCATGTTTCTGACATGTCAGTTCTGATCATACTTCTCCCTGCCCCAAAATAATGGCTTCTTTCTACCTGTATAATGAAGGTCTTCTTCCTTAATCAGACTACAAGTTTGTGCACAGTCCAGTCCCTTCTTTTTGATTTATAAGTTACTTATAAATTTGAACTTTTCTTCCCAAGAACTCTGTACTAGAACAAATGTGAATACTCTGTCACCAAGTATGTTCTGAATTTTCTTGAGTGTTAAACTTCCCTTATATGATTTACTATTTGAAGTACTCTCTATTTCTTCTATGGTACATTCTAACAATCTCCATAATTTTTTCATTCTTTTTCTACTTGAAATTAGTTGAGTAAGTTTTGTCTATTACAGTCATGTACTTCATCCACATGAACAGGAGGGATTGCCATAACAGCCTTGGCTATCCTGAGTACCATATTTGTCAGGAAATAGATTAGAAAAATTCTGCCTTCCAAAACATGAAGTCTAAGTTTATTTATTGTGAAATATGTTATTTGTAACATTAAAGTTTAGCAAATAATTTGAGAGATTTAAAAATTTTAACGCATAGATTGCCTTCCCCATTGCTAATTTATTCAGTGAACAAAATTCAGAACTTTATTTTTTTAAAGATTTATTTATTCATACAGAACTGGGGAACCGGCCAGAGGTGCAGGGGCAGTGAGAGGCTTCACCAGGGACAGAGTGGGGAGCAGAACAGGCAGACTGACTAAGTACACTGCTGAGGGGAGCAGCAGGCAAATAAGGAGAGGTCTGCCTCGCCATGTGGGTCACCTCAGGGCGTGTGGGGATCAAACTCATGCAGAAGTGGCTTTAGCTTCTTTGTGCTGCGCTTTAACCCGCTGCACCACCAGGCAGGGCCCAAACTCAGAACTTTTAATAATGTTTTCAATTTTCTCTTTTAAGAAATGAGATTTACCTAAACTAAGCAGGTATCTTTGATAGCTGAAGATTGATAATTATTCTAATAGTAAACACAAAACGTGGTTTATTCTATTGATGACCTCTGGTTGCCTGAATTTGTGCTTGATGTTTGTTAACCTCACAGTAGTGATAGTGTGAATGGTTTGGGTGTTTTGGTGGTGGATGAGGGAAGGACTTAAAAGATTGAACTATAGAGAGGGGAAAAAAACCTCATGCAATGCATAAGGACTGAGTAAGCTACATGAGTATGTGTCAGTGTAACAGGTGGAGGAATAGCTGAGGAGCTGGTGTTACCAGTTTCATCTAGTTTTACTTTTCTTAAATAACCTTGGTTCATGTATCACTTAGTCTCTTTGCTTCTGGCAAGTCTTTATTCTCATTATAGTTCAATTTTCTAATATTGAAAATTAAGAGATTAATAGTACCTCCTCCTAGTTTTGTTGTGAAAACCAACTGAGACATCTGTGCCTGGCTGGTAGTAACTGCTTAGTACAGGTTAGCTGTCAAAATATACACAGTGCATTGTGCCATGCACCCTAAGGCAATTAATTTTTTTTAAGATTTATTTTATTTGTACATACAGAACTGGGGTTCTGTATATTTAATAATGTAAATATACATTGGGTGTTTTTTAAGTTTTTTCAATTAGTTTGTAAAGTCTCAAATACCCAGCTCCATTTCTTTTTTTTTTTTTTTAAGATTTATTTATTTGTGCATACAGAACTGGGGTACAGGCCAGAGGCTCAGGGGCGGCAAACATAAACAAAGTGGGGAGCAGAACATGCAGATCGAATAAGTACATGCTGAGGGGAGCAGTGGGCCGGCCAGGAGAGGTCTGCCACGCCATGTGGTCACCTCTGGGGCAGGCGGGAATCGAACTCATGCGGAAGTGGCTTAAGCTTCTTAGTGCTGTGCTTTAACCCGCTGCGCCGCCAGGGAGGGCCAAGGCAATTAATTTTTAAGAGGATAAATTTCAAATAGTAAGGAATTTTTCCCTAATTCAGGTTAAAAAGAGTATTTAACAGACCATAAAATTTTAGTCTTTTTAGCTTCAAACTTAAAAGAGGAGGGAAAATTTCCTAGTTCAACTTCATATTGAATACAAGCCATCCAGTGCCAGAAAGAAATGTCTTCGGGGGAACCTCTTTCTTCCTTTTTTTCCTATGAGTAAAAAGCAAAATTCATGGTGTTTCGATCTTAAAAACTTCCTCAATCATGTATATTTGCATATTGAAAATGAAAAAGTAGGGCTTTCTCTGGTGGCTCAGTGAGTTAAAGCACAACTCTATGAAGCTGGCCATAGTCACTGCAGCACAAATTTGATCCCAGGCTAGGGAGGTGACCCACATGGCATAGCAGCCCTCTCCTGACCTGCCTGCTGCTCCCTCAGCAGTGTGTTTCAGTAGATTCACCTGTTCTGCTTCCCACTCTGTCTGGTGAATCCTCTCACTGACCCCCACCTCTGGTCTGTACCCCAGTTCTTATGTGCATAAATAAATAAATCTTTAAACAAAAAAGAAGTAATATTTAACTGTTTTGCTTATATTTAGGCTTTACTCAGTGGGAAATTGAAATATTTAAAATTGGTATCTAAGAAATTGCAGATTGGGAACATTTTTAAGAAATGTTAAGATTTATATTGTTGACAGTTTCATTGTTTCTTTTCCAGGCAAGTGTTAAGATTCTTCTGAGGTCCTTCACCCCAAACCTTATAGGGATAAACAGTCACATCTAGTCCTGCTCCTGTTTAGGAAGGACCAAAAGACAAGGGAATATCACTTCAGTCCCTAGCAAATCTCAAGATATTTTCATTTTTCTTAATAAATTTTAATCTTTTTCCTTATCCTTAATGCCAGTACCTCCAGTGTGAATCTCTTGGAACAATTCTACCCTTTATAAGTATAGTCTTACCTATTTACTGCTGTGACACACTATCATAGACTGGGTAGCTTATAAACAGCAGAAATTTATTCCTCATAGTTTTGGAAGCTGGAAAGTCCAAGATCAAGGTAATCATGCTGATTGTTTTCCAATGGAGACCTCTTTCTGGCCCATAACTGGCAGCTTCCTGCTTTGCCCTCACCTGGTAGATGGGGCAGAATCCTTCAAAGTCTCTTTTATAAGATACCAATCCTGTCCATGGGTGGTCTACTCATGTAACCCAAGACCTCCCAAAGGCCCCACCTCCTAACACCTCATCTTTGAGGGTAAGGGTTTCAGCAAATGAATTCAGAGGAGACACACACATTCAGACTACACCAGTGTACTTTATCTTAAAATAATCTTTCATGTAAGGAAGCTGCCTTCTTAAATGTTTCTGTAGTAGCCATCCTGCTAGTGCCCACAGAGGCTCATCTTTGCTTACCTTTCATGTCCTACTTTACTTCCTCTTTTTAATTTTCAATATTTCATCCTATTTATACCCAATTGACTTTACCTATTTAAGATGGTAAGTAAAAGCAGAGCATTATAAAAGTACCTCCCTGGCACTTAATGTTTCCTATGATTGTTATGCTAATATTGTTTGCCTTGGCTTTCATTTTTTTCCTAAACCACAGATAAGCTTAGCTCTTCTATGTAACTCACACCTTCCCAGCTGCTTAATCTCAGGAATAATTCCTTTTTTCCCCAAAACACTTTTTCTCTTTACTATTTGCTCTGTCCAGTTTATCATTGGTGTTTGCCAGGTGATGGTTTGGTTTTTTCTTTCCAATTATGTCATTTCAGACAAATATCATATTGACCCTTTTAGTGGTGTGATACGATGGTAGATATTCCATAAACATTTTTAGTAGGTATTCAAGAGTGTAAAGTCAGATGTACAATGAGTTATTGTTTTACCAGGAGATTAAGATAAATTTAATTTAGTAAAAGTATTGTGACTATTACATTTCAAAGTCTTCTACATATTTAAAACAAAACAGCAATATCAGAATATTTTTTACATACATTTTAGATCATGAAAATGTTACATCTAATTAACTAGATGTGACTATTATTATAAATCCGGAAAAGCTGTTATACTTAAGGACTTTAAATTTTGCTAATACAAAACCATTGTTAAGGACAACTATTTATTTTTTTATTTTATTTTTATTTTTATTTGTGCATATAGAACTGGGGTACAGGCCAGAGGCTCAGGGGCGGCAAGAGGATTCACCAGAGACAGAGTGGGGAGCAGAACAGGCAGATTGACAAAGTACACTGCTGAGGGGAGCAGAGGGCCGGCCAGGAGAGGTCTGCCACACCATGTGGTCACCTCTGGGGCAGGTGGGAATTGAACTCATGCGAAAGTGGCTTTAGCTTCTTAGTGCTGTGCTTTAACTTGCTGCGCCACCAAGGAAGGCCAGGACAACTATTTAAATACAAATACTGGTTTTAAACAGAGCTGCCAGATTTCAAGAGCTTTACACAAATAATATGTTTTCTAAAATCCAGTTGGGGAGGAATCTCAGTACATGCATGCATAACTAAATGCCGTTTCATGCTTAGGCCACAGAATTATGTGAATGAATCCATAACCTTTCCAAATATATGCAAGTTTCTTATAATAATTTTTCTTTCTTGAAAACCTCTACGGGTATGTAACTTTCAGGTTTCAGATTTTCCATGACAATCTGTTTTACTCTAGGTATACTTTTAGACTCTCCCTTCCCCTGAAGTCTCTGGTTATAAGGACAGAGGGGCTTGTCTGACCGACTTCCTGCCAGAACTAGATTGCCTTGCTGCCCTCTCAGTTATGTAACTTTCTTATTTTATAGCCACGAGCATTTAGCTGTAATAAATGATAAGCTTTCTTGTTTTCTGGGTTATATTGATGTTTTTTATTTTATCCTTTTCACAACAATGACATACTGCTGCCTTTTCTAGAGCTCATATTGTCAAGTTGAATTGACACATTAAATGCAGACCCTGTTTAAGGCTCACTCTCCTCTGCTTTCTGCCTTTCTCTTGATTTTGCTGTGTCCTGTCACCAGAGCAGAGCTAACACCAGATAAAGCTAAAAGTGGTAAGGCCACCTCAGATAATACCTTTAGATGGTGACCCATAATTTGGATTGTAAATTTTAAGTAGCACAATTGTTTGTAGCTTTTCTTTCTCTGCATATTTTTTTCCATGAAGTCTTACTTTGAATCAAAATAGAGATAAATGTTGACTTATTTTAATTACTTTGAGTTCAAATAAAGAAAAGTGATAAAAGTTGCCTACAGTTGAAGGCTGGAGCAAAAACTGCTAGTTTGACTTGTCTTTTTACTATATCCCTCTCCAGTTGCCACTCCAGGTAGCCTCATGTATCCCTAGAGCTCCATAAAGAAAGCAGTTTAGAAATGACTAATATGGATAGACTCCATTCTGGAGCATAGTCCTAGTGTCTCCAGTTTCATTCAATTCTGGGATGTCTGGTTTATCATGACCATGGTTAAGAAATTCCTTCCCTACCTCTCACCTAATATTTCCATTTTAGTAAATAGTTAATTCCATTTATTTCAGAACGTAAGCTGAAAACTTCAGTTACTTCTTACTCTCTAGTTCTAATCCAGTAGCACATTTATGTTTGTTTGTTTGTTGCCTTTGAAATACATCCCAACTTACTGCCCTACTCATCTTCTCTTTGTTTTTCTTCTGGAAACTGCAGTAGTTACTAACAGAATCTTGTCTCCCACCAAAATCGTATAGTGGTAGTGACATGGATTCAGAAACCAGATTGCCTGTATTCAGTTGAATAGTTACATGAAGTTGAGGATGATAATAATCAATAGGACTTACTTCATATGGTTGTATCAGATGAAATACTGTGTGTAAATTATTTAGAATAATGCTTGGCATAGACTAAACCATGTTAGGTAATGGGTGATATTGTCTCTATTGAATTCCTTTCACTTTTAGAACAATGTTCAAAATCCTTACCTGGCTTTCCTGGACCCAGTCAGCAGCTCCTTTGTGGGATCATTATTTGCCCTTCCACATTCTATTGTAGCTGGTCTGATGCTGTTCCCTGCCCTGGCCAGTTATTTCTGCCTTTGCACTTACTTGCAAGATAAGCTCACCCTACAGATACAGCAGGTCCTTGAGTAACAATCCTTTCTTTCAGTGTCTCTTATTTTAACATTAGTGAGGAAAAAATAGCCCTAGCCAAAGTTGAAAGAAACATTTTTCATTATTAAAGGACTTGCTTCCTTATAGTCTTGGTTTGCTTAATGTTAATTCCCAAGAACCTATTGAAGATGTTAAGTGAAGACTCACAGTTTGCTATTCCATTCATTTAAGTCTCTGCTCAAAGTTCAGATCCTCAGAGAGTTCTCTGGCCACTGTTCTAGAGTATCAGTCTTTCATTTCCTCAGATTCTTTTTCAACTTAATTTTTTTTTTAATGTTTTACGGCAAGATAACATCACTCTCTAACATTACATTATATATGTACTTAACTATGCAGTATATAGTTTATTGATTATTTAGCCCATTAGGTTCCAGACTACATGAAAGCAAGAGACTTTTATTCCGCCCTTTTAGTCACAGGACTTTTCAGGTGTACAGAATGTGCTTAAGAATAGGCTACCACAAAAGTAGATGGAGGGACATGCTGAGGAGGATTTGCACAGAGATGCTGAGATTACCAGGTAGTTGGAGAGACACAGGGTTATAATTTTTTATGAGAACACCATGGGAAGAGTTCAGCTCAGTTAGGTTTTTTTTCCTTCATTCTTTTCTGTGGATAAGATTGTATCATGTAGCTCATAATTGACTCAATCAAAAATGGATTAATTGAATTTTTAAAATGGTATCTTATAGTTACTGCTCAAGGTCTACGTAAACCTTTCCTTAGCAGTAACAAGAAGTAAATTGTTTGGGTTATTAATCTTTTGTTGATTATTATTAAGCCCTTGCCATTCTCCTTGTTATTTTCAACCTCAGAGGCATTTATTTGTCTAGAACCAAGAAATAAAAGAGACATGGAACTGTGATATTGTCCACAAATTCTTCTTCTGATAAAGAGTAAATGCTTATAAAGATCAGAGTCCACAAAAAGTGTTCACCCCTCTCTCCTCCCAACATTGGGAAGTAAAATGCTTCTAGTCTCTTAGAAATGGAACACTGTTTATTCACTAATCTGTTGTATATGTATTTTAAAAATTTACTTTTGCCATTGGTCTTAAATGATGAGGTAACTTAATTACTGTTTTATAACTTTATATTAATTCATTAAACTTACTACTGACCTATCAGCTTTTTAATACACGAGGAAATTGCAGGAATAACTGATAGCCTTGAGGATTTTTGGTTTAATAATCAACCTTTGGTAATTTCAGCTGATTATTACTTACCTACATTCCTAGAACATGAAAGTTACGTGATGCTTTATAGTTTGTTCTTCAACCTTTGTGTTTAATACCCTGTAGTTTTCTGATCAATATCTTATAATTTGAATGAAAACATGACTTTCTGATTTGTAGAGGGATTAGTCCATATACTATTTGTGATTTTAGCTTTGTTTAAATCACTGACAGGGCCTTCCTGTGGCACAAGGGGTTAAGTCTCAGCACTATCAAACAATTGGCAGCCACTGCAGCCCAATCTCCATTCCTAGCCAGGGAGCTGACCCACATGACACAGCAGACCTCTCCTGACACAGCAGACCTCTCCTGTTTCGAAGGCAGCTGTCCCCTCAGGGTGTGTATTTCAGTAGATCTATCTGTTCTGCTCCCCAATTGGTCTCCAGTGAATATTTTGACTCCCCACACCTCTGGCCTACACCCCAGCTCTTGTATGCATAAATAAATATAATAAATCTTAAAAATAAAATCACTGATATTAAATGAGTTGATGCTTAGAGTTGACCTAAATTTTGCCTGCCCGAAATTAGTTCCTTTCAGAGACAGTATCAGATGATATGTTTGTCAGACAGTAATATAGGTGTTCTGGTGTGAGCTCAGGGAGGATAGAAATGTCCACGGTGCAGGACCAAAACACTTGATAAGACAACTATTATGATTAAAGATTCTGAAAGTGGGTCTTGGTTTTTGGAGTTTTGGGCAGGGACCAGAGTCTGTGGCAGCCAGGTGTTCATTGCAGTGTTGTTTTCTGGTTTTTCAGTGTTGACTTGTTTCATCACTGTGAAGCAGACTTCATCAGACCATGAATAGTTTACCAACCTACCCTTGTACTCTTTATAAGCGTCAGCAGAGGGTATCTCTCTTTTTATCCATAAAATATGGTTTTTATTAGCAAGAAGAACTTGTAAATCAAAGTAACCAATGGAAATAGATCTTTTTACATGCTGTCTTCCCTTTTTCTTCATACATGAACTTTTAAAATTATTGTTATTATTACAGGCTATGGTTGCTTGTTATCCAGGCAATGGAACAGGTTATGTACGTCATGTTGATAATCCAAATGGAGATGGAAGATGTGTGACATGTATATATTATCTTAATAAAGACTGGGATGCCAAGGTAAGCAACTTAATTGAGCCTGTTTTTTTCCACCTGCTGCTTTTATTGCCACGAGTCTTAAGGTTGATGTTACTCATAGTGAAATTGTTTTTAACACACAGAAGTTCTCACTTAAAAAAAAAAATAGTTCTCGCTTAGATTTTTTTCATTCTCAGATAGTAGGAATAGGTTTTGTAAAATGTAAAATGAAACAGGTATTATTAAATTCCAAAAAGTAGATTTCCTTCTTTTTTAGATATTGAAGCTTTCATCCAAAATTTTAACTTTTACAAAAGTATCTTACTCATTTATCTTCCTTTAATATTTTTATAAAGGCTTCTGAAAGTTATTGCTTTATAATGATTCAAGGGAAATTCTGTGTTAAATAATATTGGGAATTATTTGCCACTTTCCTTTTATTCTTTACATTGTTATAAAGATGTTATCTGTCATTGGACTGTTGAATTGAATATTGGAGACAGGATTCATTCTAATCCTGATTGTGGAAAAACTAGAAGTTTGTCAGCACTAACAAAGCCTATAAGGTCAACTAAAATGTATACTACATTTGGGCCCTCTCTGGTGGCGCAGCAGGTTAAAGCACAGCACTAAGAAGCTAAAGCCACTTCAGCATGAGTTTGATCCCCACCCGCCCCAGAGGTGATCCACATGGCGTGACAGAATTCTCCTGATCTGCCTGCTGCTCCCCTCAGCAGTATACTTTGTCAGTCAGCCTGTTCTGCTCCCCACACTGTCTCTGGTGAATCCTCTCACCGCCCCTGCACCTCTGGCCTGTACCCCAGTTCTGTATGCATAAAAAAAAATGTATAAAATGTATACTACATTTAATCTCTTGTTTGAAATATATATAACCTTAACACTACTACTCTTGAGTTTTGTTTAAATTTAAATGACTTAAATTTTAGAGGTATGTTACATGTTATTCCATTGGATGTTATATAAACTAATTTTTGGGTTTTATTTATCTAATCTTTTTAAATTTAC
Source organism: Condylura cristata (assembly GCF_000260355.1). NCBI lineage: Eukaryota > Metazoa > Chordata > Mammalia > Eulipotyphla > Talpidae > Condylura > Condylura cristata. Next base: position 3,024,111 of record NW_004567131.1, read on the forward strand.
TTTCATTGGAACAAAATGCTCAAATAAAAACGTGAACACCGTGTACAGCTTAGTTTTTACTTAAATAACTTTTGAAATGCCTCCCACTTCCCCATAACATACATGCAGATGAAAACCACCATGTCTTAAGTGTACAAACCACCTTGTCCTCATTGCAAATACAGGAGGACATATATTTGAATTAATCCTTTATGAATAGAATCCATTTTAAAAGCAAATAGTTAATTGCTACATCAGGTCCATCCTGGGAAGAATTAAAGTTTCTAATAATGACTGTGATGATAATAAAAATAATAAATGATGATACTTTCTAATGATATATTAAGTTTTCTAATTAAGAGACATTACATTTGTGACATTCCTATTATCTGTTGAACTTTAAAATATGAAACATTTAACATATGTAGTGATTTGTAGCAATTTAATCAAGATAATTTGAAATGGATACATTTGAAAGGTAGGCTAAAGGAAATCATTAATATACATAAATAAGAGATGTTTACCAGTTTTTAAAACTTTGAAGTATCTTTTTAAGATGAATTCAGAACATACTCATCTCTCATTAAGTGTTTAGGATTCCTAAACCAAGAAATGAATTCTTTTTTATATCAGCACGTATACTTAGAATCTCAACTCACCTTCATACTTTCTGATATGTGAATAGTTCATCTAGGGATTTTGTGATTGAAATGTCCTTTTTCCTCTCTAAATTTAATATTGGTGCTTTCTCAGTACTCACCTGTACTCACATATTTGGCTCTTTCTAGGTAAATGGAGGTATACTTCGAATTTTTCCAGAAGGCAAGGCCCAGTTTGCTGACATTGAACCCAAATTTGATAGACTGCTGTTTTTCTGGTCTGACCGTCGCAACCCTCATGAAGTACAACCAGCATATGCTACAAGGTAGTATTCCTTTTTTAAAAAAAAGTGGTGCATAGTAGAATAGTAAGAGAATGCATAGACTGAACTTTATAGTTTTTTAAATCAATATCTTCCTGCTTTTTAGGCACCTTATTAATGCATCAGCTCCTAACTATTTTAATTTGCATAACTTTATATAAGATTTATTTGCAGTTAGCTCTAAATGTTGAGACTTTTTTTTTTCCACAGCCACTCCTTATTGGGATGAAATAAGGAAGCCACGCTCTCTCATCTTTCTAGCCCCTCCTCCTTGTTTTATGTTTCTCTTTACTATCCATTCTGATTTGAAAAATTACATAAGAAGTGAAAAGCACAACTTTTTAAGAGGTGGTGAGGGAGGAAAAGAGGAATGAAGTAGGAAAATAATAGGTAAAAAAGAAACAGAAGAGACAGAATAAGAAAAAAGGAATAGAGGAAAGAAAGGTAGAGAAAAGATTGTCTTATGTGGGATTAAATGTTAGAAAAACAACCTTTTAGCTTTAATAATAAACATTTGCTAGGATTATTATGTTCCTTTTTTCTATAAGGTTTAATATTCTAAGGCTATCATATTTAATGTAAACTTCAAAATTTTTTCTTCTTTTTACCATGATATGATTGATATATTAAGACTGCTATACAGAAGATATTATAACATTGCTATAAAGGTAAATGTTTGTAGAAAAACTTCTTTAGATACCAGTTTTTCACTATGGAGAGGACTTTGAACATTAGTGATCCATTGGAGTCAGTTGTGTAGACACGGCACAGCTGTGATGAGCCCTCGCCACCCGACCCCTGCAGAGTTGGGGCAATAGATGTGTCAGAGATGGGCTCAAATCTGAAGACTTGTCATCGCTCCCTCTTTTCTTGCGCCTCTCTGAGCCTTATTGACCTCATCCTTATTCTCATAGTGAGTACAAGGCAAGCAGTTTGTGGTTAAAGATCATGAAAGCCAAGACTGGAAACCAGGGAGGACCTGCCTCCTGAGACCCCAATTCCCTCAATATCTCCACACTTGGTGTTGCCCCTAAGCTCTTTGAAACCTTTTCTGACCTAGAAACTAGTTCATAGACCTTCCTTTAGATGGAATCTTGAGGATGGTTTGGTTGTATCCTTTCTCATGGAAGAGGTAACACATTTTTAAGAATAAATGCCAAATGATTATGGACAATAAGTACTGTGGGAATTTGGAGGAAGGAAAAAGTGGTATGAGATTAAAATATCAGAGAAAGGAGTCACAGTAAAGAGAGGTGCTCAGCTAGGCCTAGCATGACAAGAAGCAAGGAATACAGAGTGTTAGTAAAGCCCTGATAGAGAAGAGCAAGGTTATTTAAAGTATTACAAAAATTAATGTAAGAAGGATTTCCTGAAGGATCAGTGGGAGAAAAATAAAGTGACATATGGTAGCTTCAATTGTTTTCAAATAAGGATTTGGGGCTGTAGAGAGGAGTTGATCCAGATACTAGAGTTTTGATTCCTAAGTATCTAAAACTTTGGGGCATGGACAAAAGAGAGGAAATCATATATCTCTAAGGCCACTGGAAAAATAGTGGAGGTTATGCGGTTAAAAAAAAGTGGTGGAGCTTTGGAGAACCAGGCCTGGAAGGCAGGAGGCTAGATTATGTCCCATAATTGTTTCTCACTGCTGAATGATATGTGACCTCCATTTCTCAGCTATTCCAACTCCCAGACTTTTATTTATTTATTTATTTTAAGATTTATTATGTTTATAAGATCTAGGGTGCAAATGAGAGATGCAGTGGTTGTGTGTGTCCGGGGGAGGTTTGGGGTGTGTGAGAGGATTCACCAGATGGGGGGAGCAGAACAAGCAGATTTATTGAAATACACTGCTAACAGGAGCAGCAGGCAGGACAGAAGAGGTCTGCTGCACCATATGTGGGTTAACTCCTTGGCCAGGGATCGAACAGGAGACTCACAGTGAGTCTTTGCGGTGACAGGGCTGAGATTTAACCTCTAGGCCTTCAGGTATGCCCAAACTCTCAGACTCTTGATTCTCTGCATTGACTCTTTAAAGTGTTACACGGTTTAATTGTTACACTTGCAGACTTTTTACTGGATCAGAGTTGTCCCCCTAGCCCCACCCCATGAACACCAAACAGAATCTGAACAGCATTTTAACTAATCACTATGTTCTGGATTTTGGTCTTTTGTAGCATCCTCTACCTTTCCATGCTTTCCAGTAATATATGTACATTTCCTCCATTATTGATACCAAAAGACTTAGCTATGGCCTTTGTGGCATCTAATAAGCCAGATACTTTATTTATTTGTGTATGAAATAGTCCAAATAATGAAATTTTCAGGGAAATAAAGTTTAGCTAAACTTTATATGTTGAAACATAATGTGATTATTTTGATAAAATCCTTTTTTAAATATCTTAGCATGACTTGATGACTCCAACTTATTCTTTGCAATAGTATAGTGAGGCCCTCAGAAGCTGTTCAGCTATTAACCCTCCCTTTCAAGAAGAGACCTCTGCCTTTTATCCTTTTCTTTCCCTCTTTTCTTCTTTTATGCTATTGACAATGTGCTTTTTTTTTTTATGTAACAGCCATTCTTTTGCCTTCTTGCTGCTGTTTCTGATCTGCTGTGGGCTTACCAAATAATCAAATAGTTTAAGTAGGTACTAAGAAAATCATAAAAATGTATCAACTTTGAAACATCAGTTTTAGCCACTCCTGGTTCTCTGCTGTACTCTTATTCATGAGGTTACTATATAAATGGGTTGTCAACTGCGCTCATTTATCCTCTGATAGTATTCCAATTTTGGCTTTACAAATTTTAATAGACCATTGCAACAGCATATCACTTTTTTCCCCTAATGTGATCATTCTTACCCTATTATAATTTTCTTTTAGGTACGCAATAACTGTTTGGTATTTTGATGCAGATGAAAGAGCACGAGCTAAAGTAAAATATCTAACAGGTAAACACTATTCGGGGCCAGGGTCTACTGGAAGGAAAACACCCCATCGTTGGGTTATGCTTTCACTGAGCACAGACACAGCCTTTATGCACACCGTAAAGACTTACTTGCTCCTGGTTTTTGTCCAATTCCTAATTCCCTTATTTTCCCTTATTTGAAAGGGAAATTTCACAAGTCACAAGAGACTTTTGTTATCCCTAACAAATGAAATTGTTTAAAGGTTAGGAAAATTTGAAGCAAAGAAGTCTGAGGGAATTATTTAAATATAAGCAGTTTTTCTGTGATTATCCTTTTTGATCACAGGCCGCCACGCTCTTCTTGGTAACTACCACGTCACTTCCTATCATTCTTCCCTTAGAAGGAAGTTAACATGTTTTCCTTTTTAAATGCAAATGCTCTAACGTATACTCCCAGTCTCCATGTTGAATACATGGACTTGGACATAACGAAAACTAGTGAAAAGGACATGAATTAAATTCAGTAAATCTGATGGGCATGTAGCATTTCTGTCAGTGGTGTCCATCATAGGTCAACGCCCTTATACTAAATCTGAAGGTCTTGCAATGTGCTAGTCCTGCCCCATTTATGAATTGTCTCTTGAAGCAATGGGTCTTGTTTTTCCCTGGAATGGACCACTTAACCTATCTTTTATTTTATCCTATTGTGTATTTCCAAAAGTCCATTGAGTAATTTATTTATTAACTGGCTATAGTCTGATGTGCCATTGAGCATCCTACATCAAGCTTTTATAAAACTAGAAAAATTGAATGCCCAAGCCTTTTCTAAAGTATTCTTTGTGACAGAAGCCTAGTGGTATGCTTTCAGTGATGTTGAACACTGGTAGTTTATAGCCATCCATAATGCTTTTAAAATAAAAAACCAAAATCATCATCTCTGTGCTAAGTGATGGGTTTTCCCTTGGAAGGTTTACTAGTTGAGAGAAACACAGTCTTTATGATGTAATACTGAGGGTAGGTTAAAATATAAGAGTGATGGTTTTCAGCGATGTATGTTAACAAAGTTGAAATATGGTGTCTACTGTTAGGAACTCAGGTGGGAAGTTGTAATAGAAGTTCTTAATGGTCTTTGTTTTTTGTTTGTTTTTTTACTTTGCAGGTGAAAAAGGTGTGAGGGTTGAACTCAATAAACCTTCTGATACAATCAGTAAAGACATCTTGTAGAGCCTTTGATCCAGCAATACCCCACTTCATCTACAATAATTGTTGACACTATTTGTTTAACTTGTGAATACGAATAAATGAGATAAAGACAAAATAGACAACCAGTTGGCATTTTAATAAGGAAACCGAAACAACTTTTGTGTTGCATCAGACAGAAGATTTTGACTGTGTGGCTTTGTACTGCATGATAGACTCCAAACCTGTGATTGCTTATGGGAAGAATATAAGCTATCAACTGAAAATGTTATCTACGTCTAGACATGAAATAAACGCCCTAGGTAGATTTTTTTCATTCTTATATTTTGCCAGATCTGTCATCTAGCTGACTTCATTTCATCTCTCCCTTTTTTATATAGTCAAGTTTGAATTTGAAATAATTTTTGTATGATCAGGTACAATTTATCAAAACTGAATTGAAAAAATTACAGTATTATTTCCCAAAATAGCATCAATCTATTTTTGTAAACTTCTTCGAACTATTAAATTTTGCCCTAAAAGACATCTTATAATGATTGTTGCCAGTGACTGATGATTAATTTTCTTTTTACTTCATAAGAATAGGAGCACTTTAATTACCAACCGAAAAGTCAGATTGTTTTGTAGTCTTGTCTCACACTAATTTGAAATCTTAAAGATTGCTGCTGTTGTTTTTTTGACATTGTTAATAATGGAACATAATAGTAAAATCATCACCACTTACAATCAATAACTTTTTGTTCATGTTTTATAAGGAAAAAATATACACTAAGAAGGTTTTATCTTTTAAGTTAAAAAAAAATGACTGGCACTAAATGAACTTGAGGTTATCCTCAACATCAAGTTCCCAAGATAAGGGCTTTCTTACACTTTTCAGGTGTGTCCTATAGATTGTAGGAGATAATGTCTTCTTCCTATGGCTTTTCCTTTGCTGCCCTTCAAGTTGATTGTAGTTCAATTCTACTGTTATGTTTCCTTCCTATTCCTGTGACCCATCTGACCTGCAGACCACGACTTTGTGTCTGTGGGACCTCATCAGGGGGAGACTGAACCGTGTTGTGACACTCACTGGTACAGTGACTCCTCAACCACTGTTGAAATGTTTATTTCCCAAATGTGATGCTGACATCTTATCAGTGCTGGAATATGTATGTTTATCTTTTAAAAAAAAAAAAAAAAGGCAAGTCAGATACTATTTTTATGTTTTATGGGTTTTCCTTTTTTACTTTTCAGAAAAAAAGTATTACAGAATCACACAAGACCTCCCGGCTGTCTGTTGTGTAATATATGAATTGGAGTGGGTATCTTAATACTTCAGCTTCTCCCCAGGTTCTTTAGCGGAGCCCAAACAGTGGTATCAATATTTTGCATGAATTTTGGGTGTAAGATCTTTCCTACTTCAGTTTTCTCTCTCCGTCCTTGATCTTCTTTGCCAAAATAATGTGAGTGTACAGAAACATTTCTGTATATTTCAACTTATGACCGTTTTAGCATCTGTATAGTTTGTATTCAATTAGAGACCTTTTCTATGGAAAGCTCAGTAATTTTTATTAAAAGATTGCTATTGTTCATGTAAAACATGAAAAAATTGTTTAGTGAAACTGACAGTTTGGATTTAGGGTGGGATTAAATATTCAGTATTATGATCTCACTTAGAAAAACCTGCAGGAGCAAATTATAGTTTATTGTTGTTTTTCCTTGCTCTTAATTCAGTTTTGTTCCACTTCCTCTCCTTGTTCCCGATAATACAATGTAACATCTCTACTGTAAGTGCCTCTGCCAGCCCAACCCAACTTTGCCATCTGGTCTGCAGTGTAGGGTACTCCAGTGGGCCACAGCTCCAAGTGTTACATCGTTTTTAAGTCTAGCAGAAATCATTATGTTGATGGGAGGTTGAATTGTCAAAGTGGACAGCAACAGCCTTTTTATCTGGGAGCCCTGTGTCATTTCAAATATGTATTCTGCTGTTGTGCAAAGTGTCAGATTCAAGTATCTGTGGGCTGTACTTGCCAGATAGGTCTTAAATTTTGTATTTGGGGGTAACATTTTTAAAATTTCATGGAGATCATTCAGAAAGGATAAAGAAGTCAGGATAGTCATTTCTTTAATGACCTTTTAAAATCTGTTCATTTTATGTTAGTGGGACCGTTAATTTGGCACCAAGCAGGACTCTATTTAAAACAAAACTTAAAACTCTGTGGCCTACATTGTTTAAACCTGGTTAAAGCTCAAGTTTCATAATGCTGTTTTTGATCAATACATTAACCAGCTGTAAGACACAGACCTTTATCAATAGCAGGCAAAGAATTTCAGGATTCTAATACAGACTGTAAAGTCATGTGACTTGAAAAGCAGTGTTCCGTTATGAAAGAGCTCTCAAGTTGCTTGTAAAGCTAATCTAATTAAAAAGTTGTATAAATGTTTTTGAAAAAATTATGGTTATTATTTCCAGCTGTGTTTCTTCTGGTTTTTGTTTGTAACCCTTTTATCATACACTGACTTTCTGAGTGGGCCTTCCATCCCACCCCATGCTTTTCTGTCACACATCTATGTCTTTGTTCAGAACATTTGATGTTCCCGTTATAAACAATAACATGGAAGAGAGAGAACAGAGGAGCTCATCGACTTTAGAAACATCCTGGGGTAATTGTACTGTCTGTGGATCTGTGTGTGGATTCTTGCCTCTGTAAGAGGATTTTTAAAGTTACTCTGGCATTCACAGAGTGTTTACTGCAAACAGGACTGGTTACGAGGCTATCGCTGGTTGCTACAGGTGTCCTGCTGTATGTACGCTTAAGTTTCATTGTGTGGTCATTGATTAAAATATAAGAGCTCTCATAATATGGGATCAATATCAACACACATGTTCATTTATTTTTAAAAACTTTTAATGTGGTGTTTCTCTTATTGTCCAGCATTTATGGCATTTGGAGAGTTACATTAAAATATAACTGGGTGGGCTGAAGGAGAGTCTGAGAGCAAACAAGTTAGAGATGAAGATTAATTAGTGTGTGAATAAGCACAATAGACAATGACAAATCTGTTTAGTTCTGAACTCAACCACTTAATATTTTTTGACCTTCTAAGCCTTTTTCATCTGAATACGCACACTGGCCTCCAGACTTAAGGACCATTGTACAAGCCCTAAATGAAATACTGATTGCATTTGTGGTGTGTGTGGTCCAATAATGAGAGCTGTTTTTAGGGTATGGACTGCAGTGATATATATTAAATCATATATTTAATAATATAAATATACATTGGGTGTTTTTTAAGTTTTTTCAATTAATTTGTAAAGTCTCATAAATACCCAGCTCCATTTCTTTTCTTTTTCTTTTTTTTTAAGATTTATTTATTTGTGCATACAGAACTGGGATACAGGCCAGAAGCTCATGGGCGGCAAGAGGCTTCACCAGAGACAGAGTGGGGAGCAGGACAGGCAGATCGACGAAGTACACTGCTGAGGGGAGCAGCGGGTGGGTCAGGAGAGGTCTGCCACGCCATGTGGTCACCTCCGGGGCAGACGGGGATCGAACGCAATCGGAAGTGACTTTAGCTTCTTAGTGCAGTGCCTTAACCCGCTGCGCCACCAGGGAGGGCCCACTTTTTTTTTTTTTAAAGATTTATTTATGCATACAGAACTGGGGTACAGGCCAGAGGTGCGAGGGGTATGAGGACTCTCCAGAGAGTGGGTAACAGAACAGGCAGATTGACTAAATACACTATTGAGGGGAGCAGTGGACAGGTCAGAAGAGGTCTGCTGTGCCATGTGGGTCAGGTCCCTGGCCGGGGATTGAACTCATACTATAGTGGCCATGATAGCTTCGGCCCCTAGAGAACAAATTTTGACTAGTTTTAAGTGATTGGTTCTTCTGGTGTTTGTCTTTTAATAACATAATTACATTGTCACACAGTGACTTTCAGTGTTGTGTACTGACTTCCTCACATGGAAGAACATAGGTCTTTCCAGCCCTCCTCTCCCACCCTCCCATGCACAAGTACACCTTGGGTTTCATTACGGAACTCTGTGGCCACACAGCTGAGGTTAAGGGTCTCTGGCACGACTCTTTGTGCTATCCAAAGCTGAGACATAGAGGAAACCATTGTGACTTTTCTCCTCCAGTTTACTTTTTCCCTTATGTCTTAGTTTATCTTTTGCCCTGTGGCTTCCAACCTGCAGCAACCTGGAGTGATTGCTCTTTCTCCCTGGAACATTGCTGTCTTCCTTGGATCTTTCTCCATGGTTGGAGAGTGCCTTTACCACTCTGTTGGATCTTCTGCTTCCTGGATCCCCTGTCTTCCTCCTCCTGAATGAGGACTTACTTCCTCATTCTGGTAGAGCATGTCCTCTAATAGTTTCTGTGAAAGAATATGTGAGTGGTGCATTTCATGAGCTCAGTGGTTTAGTTTTACTCCCAAACTTCACCAGTAATTTGCCCGAGTTTAGAATTTTAGTGTGGGGTCATTTTCCTTGGAATTTTGAAGGCATTACCTCACTGGTTCTAGTTTCCAGTGAGGAAAATGAGAAATCTGAAGTCATGCATATTCCCGTATCTTTCCATGTAGTCTTTTCCTCCGTGTATTCGTAGTATTCTTGAGTGTTGGCTGACACTCAGTCAGTATGCTGGGCTTACAAGCTATAAATGCATGCCTCTGGGGGGACATTTTCTTGTGATGTACAGTAATTCTCCTCTGTTCTTTGTAGAATGCCTGGCATTCTGACAGAACTCTAATGTTTTGAGCTTGTCACTCTCTTCTAGTTACTAAGTGTGTATCTTTTAACTTATTTTGGGGACATCTATTTTCCAGTTCATCAAGGGTTTCATGAAAGTCTACTACCTGGTCTTTCATTTTCAAGAGTGCTTTTATTCTCTAAATTATAAAAATAGATAACCTGTTAAGGGGATACAGTATTTAACCTTTGTCATTTCTGTCTTCCTCACATGTCTTCCTTGTACTGCTCTGTGTTAATATTTTAGGGGAGGCACTTGGGCCTCTGGCTCTTAAAAAGATTGACAGCTAAATCTCAGTATTTCTTTCCAAGGAAAATAGTTCTTTCCAAGAAATACTCAGCTTCATCTGGGTTTCTTTCAAAATGATGTCAATACCACGTAGACAAGAACAAAGTCTCCTGTCATCTGTATCTGCAGCATAACAGAAACAGAAAAGGTCAAGCAAAGAAATAAGCATTCGAAACTGAAGCAGCATGAGAACTCATGGAGCAGAGTGGGGTGGAAACTCAAAAGGCAGGAGCCAAAGGCAAAGAGGGCCTCCTGGTGGTAGTACATAGGCCCCCTCTATGAGTAATGGAAATTCTGATCAACTTGACATCAGGACACAGGTTTGAAAGTTCATGAGATTGAAAGTACCATTTCTGGGAGAGGGAGAAATGTCTCCTAGAGACTTGCTGAAGTGAAAGAAGGAAGCAAGTATTCTTCAAATAAAAAAAAAAAAAAAGCATCAGAGGAGACTCCAACCCCACCTACCTCACAAAAGGTACTCTTTTTAAGAAATCTGCTATACCAATAGTACTTTCAAATCAGAAGCCCAGCAAGCCCCACAAACCCTTCAAACCTGCCTATATAGACCAACATTTTGCAAGTCAAGGAAAATAACTTCAAAATGACAGAAAAAGGATGACATCTATACATATATAAGAAAACAAAATGAGCCTTACAACTGATGGGAATTCCTCAGCCATTTGCAGAAGAAAATAATCCTAAGTACTTCTAAACAGGACTTTGCAAAAATACAAACTAATGCCTGACATTAGAAATTCAAAATCTCAGAACAAAAATGAACCAAAAGAAAACCCCAGGAGGGTGAAACAAGTTGATGTAGATCAGCAAAGAAACTCAAAAAGAAAGTGACACAAGATTACGTTTTAAGGTGCCTAAGGGATGATAAATTTGCAGAAAATACATTGAAGGGTATTGGGAGAAGTAGGAAAGTGGTCAAGAGAACACAGCGTAACAGGTAGAGGCAGAATGGACACATGCATTTGTATTGTATGCTCACACAGTGTAAGGCTGTTTGGTGATCAGAGCAGAAAATGACAAATACACAATAATACGAATGATTTACCAATACCATGTTAAGCTAGATTCTCATATGAATTCATGCAGGTTTTTATTTATGTGGTGGTAATGCACTCAACGAAAGTTGGTGGGTATTTATAGTAAGGTACTGGAAACCATTGTGTGTGTATATGCATAATTTATTTATTGGATTATAGTAAATGTATATAAATACATTTTGAAATGCTGAGGAATCTTTTAAAAAATACCCTCCTGTGGGCCCTCCCTGGTGGTGTGGTGGGTTAAAGCACAGCACCAAGAAGCTAAAGCCACTTCAACATGAGTTCGATCCCCGCCCCTAAGGTGAATGGCATGGCAGACCTCTGCTCTGCTGACTTCCTGCTGCTCCCCTCAACAGTGTACTTCATCAGTCGGCCTGTTCTGCACGCCACACTCTGGTGAATCTACTCACCACCCCTGCACCTCTGGCCTGTACCCCAGTTCCGTATGCATAAATAAATGTTTAAAAAAATACCCTCGGGTAATTGTAAGTGAAATTTACAATAATTTTCATGTATTTATTTTACAAGGAATGCTTATAACCTGGAATGATTTGGGTCTGAAGATTATTCTAGCTCAAAAATACACAAACTTTGATTATTCAAGGAAATGTGGGACTATGTTCATCGATGTGTTTTAGCAATAGCAGGGGTGCTTCAGAAATGCTACCCATTGCACTTACCACCAAGTCTCTTAAGAGGTTCTTCATTGTTCTTCTCAAACTTTGATTTGGGAAAACGGTGGTGTGGCCTAGGATGCTTTCAAGCTAATTTAGACTGTGTACAGTGTATAGTGATAAGTTAGACATATTCAAAGGAAGAGTCCCGTATCAGAAATAGTAGAAAAACACAGGTCTTGCTTTGCCTGTTGGATATTATTAGCATGTTTGTCATCTGGGTATTGGTACATCTTTTCTCTTGCTGTAGAAGACCTGAGTATATGTTAGTGTTTGAAATGAAAGGTGAAATGAAGACACGTAAGATGATTAAGGTGCCCAATAGATGTCCCTATTAATTGAAACAAGCACAGTTTTGGTCTGCTGTGTCCTCTCTCCCAGATCTTGATTATAACCCACCTTTTTCTTTCTGTGAATCACAATTACCAATTATTGTTCTGTTACAGGCAGGTAAAGGGGCACCCCTGATCCCCCAAACCTGCCTGCTCTGAATAGGTTCTGCCACCTGCTGCATCAGGACAAGACATGTTAAGACCTTTAATGGAAAAAAAAACTTTAATACAATGAATGTGCAATACAGAAAAGACAAAGAATATAGTTTCTAAACCAAACACCCAAAGTTACCCGTCCCCTCGTGGGTAAAAGCCCATCCAAATGGGATTGGCCCAAAGCAAGGCCTGAAAGCCTGCCACAAGTCTAAAGCACTTCTGGCCGGGCCCCTTAGAAAAGGGTCAGAAATGACCAAATAAGTTTGGGAGAGGAAACCCACATCTGTTTTGATCAGCCCAAGACCAAGAAATAAAAGTTGCTGCTTCACATGTCTCTGCTCCATGCGCCTCCCTCAGTTCTCCGTCTGGCTCTCTGTCCTGTTTCCTTCTCCTTTGGTCTCCTCTCTAGATTCTTCTCCTCCCTGCTCAGTTCCACCCTCCTTTTGGTGGAGCAGGGGACCAGGAACCTCCCTTTTTCCTGGGGGCCACCCTGTTGCAGTTCCAATTGTTAGCTAGTTTCTGGTCCATTGGGCTTTGCTTTGCCTTCAGCCTTTTAGAAAAATTTAACTTACCACGAGCGCCCCCTGGTGTTCAACAAGAGAACTTTTTAAAAAGGATTGATTTATGCATCCAGAACTGGGGTGCAGGCCATAGGTGCAGGGTTCGTTAGAGGATTCTAACGGAGACAAGAGTGGGGACAGAGTACGCGGGTCGACAAGAGGAGAAGCTGAGAGGAGAAGCGGGCGGGTCAGGAGAGGTCTACTGCACCAGGTGGATCACCTCTGGGGCAGGTGGGGATCGAACTCATGCTGAAGTGGCTTTGGCTTCTTAATGCTATGATTTAATCTGCTGTGCCACCAGGGAGGGCCCCAAGAGAGTATTTTTATAGTTTTCATACTGTTACAGGACCCCCCAATTCTGTTAGAGAACAAAATCTGTAATAGGATCGGGGGAGAGGGACACACCTGAAGCCCAAAACCTGCCTGCTCTAAGTGGGTTCTGCCGTCTGCTGCGTCAAGACAAAACATATAAAACTTTAATGAAAAGGGACTTTAATACAGTAAATATACATTACGGAGCACAAAGAATATAACTTCTAAATCAAACACCTGAAGTTACCCATCCCCTCGTGGGCAAAAGTCAACCCAAAAGGGATTGGCCCAAAGCAAGGCCTGAAAGCCCGCCACAAGACTAAAGCACCTTCTGGCCAGGACCCATGGAAAAGGGTCAGAAATGGCCAGACAAGTCTGGGAAGAAAAGAGCAAAATCAATATAAACACTGCCATAGTCACCTCCCTACAAGTATTTCACCCACGTCTGCCTTAACCAGTCCAGGGTCAGGAAACAAGCCCGGTGGCTTGCTCAGGTCTCCTGGCTCTCCATCCTCCTTCATTCTTTCTCTTCTCTCCTTTTTCTCTGCTCAGTTCCACCCTCCTTCTGGGTGGGGCAGGGAACCTGGAACTTCCCTTTTTCCTAGGGACCACCCTGTTACAATACTAGTACTGAAAAAAAGTCTCTGTACAACATTGTAAACTTTTGTTATGGTATAGTTCCAGAGTCACTTAATATCAAGTTTTTTACTTCAAAAGATGTGATAATGAAGTATATAATTATGTAATTTTAACATTCTAGTGGAATGTTAGAAAAAAAATAAAGCCAGAGCTGATTTTCATCCTCTCCATATTTCAACTCCCAAAGCAATTGAATGTGTAGTAATTGTCTTATTCAAGTTTCATTTCATTTGGGTGGATACAGCTGCTATCAACAATGCAACTTAAGGCTAAGCAGGCAACCATAACCCTTTAAGGGTTAAAGATCCAAAACAAAGAACAGGAAACTAGCCCCTAATACCAGGATTAACAAACTAGAGTTCAGCTTTGTTCTCTGAGCAACCCAGAGGGATGAAATGCCACTTGTGCCTGAGGCACATGCCACCACTTTGTTTTGACATTGTAATTTAATTTTAAACTCCCATAACCTTGGGATGAGGGGGAGCCATGAGTACAACTTCAAAACTTTAAGACAGTATCAGTTGTCATATTTGCCCACCTATTTTAAAATGTTGTTAGAAAATGTGTAGTTTACAAAAGCGGAACAAAATTTTCTAAAATTAACTCTGAAAATATTACGACCTTAACTTTTAAAGCTTTTATATAGAAAGTACTCCCACTCATTCTGGGCCAACTCCCCAAATGTAGGGCAGTGGCACTTAAAAGGTTGGCCCAGAATGACCAGCAGTTGCTGGAATATAAATTCACTTTAAAGGGAAAAACCTAAGCCAACAGAAAAACTGCTTTCGATGTAAATGACCAATATGAATCCTCAGAGTTCGTTTCTTTCCTCAAAAGATTTTACCATAAAGTAAAAGGCTTATTTAATTCCAAATTTAAAATTAACTTCAATTTTCTTGCCATCAACCCCCTTAAACCTGACCATCTGACTTCATCTTTTCCCCAACAGCACCTATCATTTACTTTTTCTTAAATTTATCAAGTTTACATTAACTATGTAATCTTGGCAAGAACAACTTCACACCTCCCTATGTGCACATGCTCCCCTCGCCCTCCACCTGAGCTCCAGTGCCAGTTCCCCATCATGGCACCTCCCAGTGCTTTCCACCCTCATTCCCTTTCTCTTGATTTTACTACCTGTATTTCCCAGACCCATCCTCTACTCTACCCCTGCCACTGTCCTTCACATCTATGCTGTCTCCAGAAAAACTATTTAGACATTTCTCAAATGTTCTTCAAACCTTTTCAACCCCCATTCACCAGCCCCACCCCCACCTCAATCAACAGTCCCTATTACTAGGGACTCCCTAACTGTGTTCTGTGCAGACTTCCTGCCACTTTACCCATCCCATTTTGTACTGTTCATTTGGAATAGCTTAAGAGTTCTCCCAATAGTATGTGATCTATTTATATGCCTTTTCTTGAATTCTCTTTGCAAGACCTTTTCCACCTTTCTTTACTAATTTACTCTAGTAAATTCAAACTCTTCCAAGTCTCCTGAAGCCTGGGCTGTAGTAATCATCCTAAAATTCCCACAGCACCTACAGAATCCTCTGTTAATTTCAGCATATTGAAATTAATCTGCTTTTAGTCTCACTCCCAAGGCAGACTGGAAAGCTGCCTGAAGATACAAATTATCTTAGTTCATGGTCCCAGAAACTTGTACAATTTTGGCTCAAAAGGTGAACACCATTTGAGGCCTCCCTGGTGGTGCAAGGGGTTGCCTCAGTACTAGGAAGCTATCTGCAGTGGCTTCCTAGTACTTTGATGCTTGGCCAGGGAGGTGACCCACATGGTGCAGCAAACCTCTCCTGTCTAGTCCTGCCTGCTGCTCCCCTCAGCAATTTCAGTAGATCTGTTCAGCTCCCCACTGTCTCTAATGAATCCTCTCAGCCCCTCCCCCACACTTCAGGTCTGTACCCCAGTTCTTGTATACATAAGTAAAAAAGCACAAAATTTGCTCAACTGAGCTGGAGAAAATGACCCTCTGAATGTATAATTGCATATAATCAACAATACATTTAAGACATTTATAAATATTTATTAAAATATTTATAATTTTAAAAACTTGTAAGAAATAGCAAAACTTGTAAACATTCAACCAGACAGGTTAAAATGGGAAGGACTGATAAAAGTGTTATGACATACAATGCTGGTAAAGAGTGCAAACTGGCAGTATCTATAAACTAAAGCTAAACATAAATATACCCTGTGGACTCAGCAATTACATCCTGGGTATTTGCCCAACAGAAATGAAAAGGAATGGTCTTAGCAGCATTATTCACAAGAAACAGTCCCAAACAGGAAATACTCGAATCAATAATTCTGGTATATCCATACAAATAATACAGAGCAATTAAATAGAATAAACTACACATAAAACAAAGATACTACTTTACGAAGTTCAAAACAACCTAATCTGTGAAGTGAGAATAATGGTTCCTGAGGGTTCTGGGCGTTAACTGGGGAGTGTTATGAGGAAGATATGTGTACACTAAGCTAAACAGTCCCCAACTCGGTGGTCACACAGGTGAACACTAAGTCCAAGTTTATCCTGTTGTGCACTTAAGATCTACGTACCTTATTTACGTGCAAGTCATGTTACACAAAGTTTAAAAAAGAGGTGCATTAAGATGTGGGAAATAGTCCAACACATTGGAGGTACAGCCATGAGACAAAATAAAAGTAGCTGATAAAAGTAGCTCTCTCTCTTTGCTATAATATTGAATTTTTTTTTAAATGCACAAGTGGTATTAATTACAGTGGTTACAACTTTGGCTTAAGGTTCCTAATACTATTTTCTGTTCTTACAGAAACTGCATGACTTTGTTATTATAGAGATTAGTTGCTTTGCACCAAATTTTAACCATTCATTTTTCTAAACTTAGAGAACAGCTTAACTTTAGCCTACAAAATCACAGTGACTATTTGTTACTAGTAAAATTCTGCAAGAAATTTAGTCACTGTACCGTATTCCTTTTTAATCTGAAATCTGCTGCCATCTTTTAGTGAAACACAGGAATACAAGTTTTTTAACATAAATACATTTCCTGTTAACATTTTGAAAAAAAAAACAAAAACTCCAGGGTAGCCTTATGTGCTTTGTATTCCAGATTGTGTTCTTGGTCAATATTTCTGAGAATATGAATGTTAATCAGTTTGAGAATAAAATCAATTTAATCAACTACCAGCATTCCTCACTGGATATTTGAGGAAAAGTATATACAAATGAGATTAACAGATTGAAACACCTTTCAGTGCAAGAAAGAACAAAGTCTTTAAAAAAGTATCCATGGACAGGCAGAACCCCTTCTGGGCAACAGTTTATGTAAGGCAAGAGTGAATATAGCACCTTTGGACATAAAATATTTTTGAATTATAATTTCACATGTACATATATAAAGACAGTATTTTGTATTGTTTGCACGAACTGTATTATAACCTAAAAACCTTGGTTTTAACCAGAATTTCCTGAGTGGCTGACACATTACACTAGCAAGGTAATACTATGTATGTGAGACTCATTTGTTTTTCAAGGATTTTTCAGCTTTTGACGTTGATGCTATCACCTGCAAGGCACCAGTCCAAGTGCTCGTTAATTTGAGACTCTATGACCTCACTGTGACAAACAGGACAAGTAACCATTCTGCCCTGACTGGATGAACTGCTGGAATTCTGAGCTGTGGCTACAGGATGCGAACTACACTTTGGGTCACTGCCACCACTTGATATTTGCTCTTTCTTGATAAAAAAATTGTCAATAATAGTCTTGTCGTCTCGCCTGGGTCGTTTAATTGGGAATCTCTCTTCAGGCCCACTCACATCCTGGGATGGAGTCACAGATGTTGGTTCCACTGCTTTTAAAGAATTTCGTAAGGCTACCTTAGAAGCTGTAACCCTTCTTTGAGAACTGGAGGAGATGGTATTCTTCGTGATGTCAGTAACTGCCACATTGTTTGTAGGAGATCCATTCACACTTCGGAAAGCCTTTTGGTTGGCAACTGATACTCTAGGAAAGTAGTTGCTTAACACATTTTGGTGGCTGCTATTAAGAACAGGAGAGACTAGATGCGAAGTTTTTTTACTTGAACTACTCTGTTCAAATTTCCCCTCAGTTTTAGAATTAGCTCTTAGGGCACTTGCTGAATGGTCTTGACTTAAAAGATCTTGGGTTTTATTAGCAGCATGTGAAGTGGTAAATTTCCCAGGTGAAAGGGAATTGCTTGTTTCTCCTAAAACATATCCTTTTCCACTAAAAGGGATTAACGACTGCGTGTTGCCTCTCTTGAACTTTTCTGCAAAAGAAGCAATAGAATGAAACTTTCCTCAACTCAATATTAATACAACAATGAATGTTAAGATAATGAAGTTTTTTTTTTTTCGACAGTACTAGTTCATTCTAAATTAGATGCATGTAATAGTTCCCAGTAATGAGGGGATGGCCTTTAGAAGTTAGAGAACTCTGGTATTGAATGGGCATGCAAAGACCAACAGCAAAGTAACTTTCAGTTGAACGTTTCATAGTATCCCTGAGTATCCCATAGTATCCCAGGCAGGAAAAAGGTACTATCACATTCTTCTCCTACTCACAAAAAATTCCTTTACTGATCAATTCACTTAACATTTCAGATCTGGAAAATTAGCTTATGAACATCAAATCTAAAGGATGTGGTAATTTAGTAATCTGGTTACTACTCCACAAAGACAGAACTCAAAACTTCATGGGAAAGAGACAAACCTTAAAAGATGAAGTCAGTGCGTGTGTCATATCCTTTCCCCATTCTTCTCCCAGTGAGCATACATACATCAATAGGAGAGTCACTTGGACAGAGTCCAACTGATAGGAAGGGGTGTGGTTAGAACTCACATTCCGGGCATTGTCTCTCCAATTACTGTTTATTTTGGCAATCTCTTTGCCTTCTGTTTCCTACTGACTCAGAGAGTCAAGACAGAGAAAGGGACTGTACCTCAAATATCATGAGTGGGAATTATTTCTACTTTTACTCATGTCTATATAGAACAAATGGGTGTTTTTCCCAACATCATTTCTTGAATAATGGATTTTTTCCTTAAGTCTGCACTTAAAAATTTAACCAGAAGCAATCCTCAAGTTTATATTAGTAACAGTTCTCTAATGGCCAGTACAGTTTTTACATCACAGCTGTAGTCATAGACTTGTTAGAAAAATATACATCAGGTTACCTTTAGTCTCTGTTGTTGACACTGGGTCCTTTCCTAGTTTTGTCTTCCCTTTGCCTTTTTTCGAGTAGTTCTCTGGTTCTTTGATTTTTATGTATGTGCCCCCACAGGTTTTCTGGTGCTCAGCCCACCAGTAGTCATTAGCAGAGGGTGCCCTGTTGGTAGCACGTTTGACATAACCATAGTAGGGCTTTTTGTACTGACAGGGCCCATTGCAACGCCACCAGTGGCGCCGGTACTCATCCACCTCATCATGGAAAGTATGGTACACCTAGGTTGAGAGAAAAGATTTTAGCATTAAAGTTAGTTAGCAATTTTAAGAAAAGAGATCTGTAGAATTTCCCAGATTCTGAAATTTTATTTTGTGAGACAAAAGTTCATTTTACAGCCTCCCTGGTGGTGCAAGGGGTGGTTAAGTCTATGAAATTATTGGCAGTCCGGGAGGTGACTCATAGTGCAGCAGACTTCTCCTACTTCACCCACTGCTCTCCTCAGTGGTATATTTCAGTTGATCCACCTGTTCTGCTTCCCACTCTATCTAGTGAATCCTCTTACCCTCCTGCACCTCTGGCCTCTGGCCTCTACTCCAGCTCTTGTATGCATAAATAAATCTTTTTTTTTTAAAGTTCATTTTGAGCATCTATCAGACACATTTACAGGGGTGGAGTGGGGAATGGGATCAAAAATGGGGGGGGGGGGAGTACACAGGACTATGGTGATGGCACACAGGTGAACCGGTGATGGGAAACTCTCGGGGATTACAACTAAGATGGAAAAAGGCACAAAATGATGTAAAAATAAACTATAAATAAAATAAAGTTCATTTTAATGTGAAACAGCAGCAGTCAATTTAAAACTTCATAAACTGTAAGGACAGAAAAATACGATTAGAAGATAAAAATTTTAAAAACCATACAAAAAATGCCTATGAATGCTAAAAGTTTCAGAAACCAAAAAAATTTTTTAAGATTTATTTATACACACAGAACTGAGGTAAAGGCCAAAGGTGCGGGGGCGGAGAGGGGTGGGTGGGTAAGAGGATTCACCAGAGACAGAGTGGGGAGACAGGCAGATGTACTGAAATACACTGCTGAGGGAAGCAGTGGATAGGTCAGGAGAGGTCAGCCACTCCATGTGGGTCACCTCGCTGGCTGGGGGATCCAACTTGTGCTGCAGTGGCTGCAACTGTTTCATAGTGCTGTGCTTTAACCTGCTGCATCACCAGAGAGGGCCCAGAAACCAAATTTTAAAATAATGAACAATCTGGATGAGGGCCAAGATTTTTATATAATCTCATAACCAAGAATCATTCCCACTGCTAAACTGAAAATTTCCCCCCTAAATAACAGTAGCAAAGGGCTTTTGAAGGACTATTTCCTGTAGATCCCAGACTCAACAGAGTATCGTGTCTGATACATACTCTGCTAAACCTCTCCCATTCTCACAGTTCTGTGCTCAAGAGTTATTGTACTAAGTCGTATGGGTGTCATTTTATCTGTTTTGAGATTAAAAACTCTACAGAAAATCAAATGTTTTCATCAGTATATCCCTAGTGGCTAATACAGGCTTGGTACAGTGAAGTTTCTCTCTGAATTTGCTGAGTGAATAAGAAGTTTCATTCATTGAGTCAAATAAAGTTTTCTTTAAATGTGACTTTCAGTCCTTAAACTGGATTCTTTTGTTTTAACCTCTCTGACTGAAAAGGTTAACTCATACCTCAGTGGTACTGATGGCAGGGCACCACTTAAAAATACTCCTACAGGACTAAGTACTTTTTCCTCCTGCCTTCACAGTGAAACATCACTATTGGTATCAGATAAGAAGAATGTGTATGTGAGATCTTTTTTTTTTTTTAAAGATTTATTTATTTATTCATACAGAACTGGGATACAGGCCAGAGATGCGGAGGGTGAGAGGATTCACCAGGGACAGAGTGGGACAGAGTGGGAGCAGAACAGGCAGATCGACGAAGTACACTGCCGAGGGGAGCAGCGGGCGGGTCAGGAGAGGTCTGCCACAACATGTGGTCACCTCCGGGGCAGGCGGGAATCGAACTCATGTGGAAGCGGCTTTAGATTCTCCGTGCAGTGCTTTAACCCGCTGCGCCACCAGGGAGGGCCCGTGAGATCTTTTTTAACCAATAACATTTAACTTTCTAATTCCTCTTGTGGAGAAGAACACTAAGCTTTCTCTAACTCTACACATAGTTTTATATTGTCTCTCCACTCTATGCAGAATTTCTATTATTTGGCAAGCATGCAGTTT
The DNA here is from genome assembly GCF_000260355.1 of Condylura cristata. Lineage (NCBI taxonomy): Eukaryota > Metazoa > Chordata > Mammalia > Eulipotyphla > Talpidae > Condylura > Condylura cristata. Next base: position 3,045,336 of record NW_004567131.1, read on the forward strand.
AATGTACATTTTATTATGTGCATTTGGGGCTGAAGGGCAAAGGTTTTGGAGTGAAGGGGTATGTCAGATCAAAGCATACCACTTAGGGTAAGAAAGGTATCCTTAATAATTCACTGGCAGAAAAGACAGGGAATAAATTCTGTTTTCCTTTTAACTCCTGTAATTCCTAGTCTGGGAATGTGACTTTCATCAGTAAAGTCAGTAAAATAAAATTGTTCCACAATATGAAACTGGATGCCCTACAGAGTCTATTGTAATAGGACATAACCTGTAAAAAGCAAGGGGTGCTCGCTCAGTAAAATCTCTGCTAAGTAAGAAAACACACAGCCATCCAGAATAAAAGAATATATCCTTTCCCAACAAAAAAAAAAATAGAAAACAGACCAGGAATTTGTTTAAAGTGTAAATCCCAATAAAGTAACTAAAAGCCTTTCATACTAGCAATTGTATAATTGTATAATGGCTGATCTGGATTTTATGTGGTATTTGGAAATATCCAAACATATCAAAGCATTTAACCTGAACAGGAATCAATACCTTATTTGCTTCAATTCAATTTGATGTTTATTAAGTCCTTGGAAGGCCTCTCTCTACACTGTATATCTGAAACATATGTAGACAGAGGTAAGAACCACCCTGTGTTCAGAGGTGTGAAAGTAAAATATCATACAAGGTTAAGTTATCCATACGGGAGACTCAAGGGGGGGAGGAGAAATGTTATATCCTATTGGAAAAGAAAAGAGCATTCTGATAGAGAACAGAGGAAGTAGCACTTTATAAAGAAAGGCCTGGAGGTGAAAAGTTAGAAACATAAGCAAGAGAGATGTGAGAGGTAAGAAAAAAGGAACAGTAAAGTTACTTGATAAAATGAATAATAATAAAAATAATGCTAATGCTCACACTCCTTGAATATGCTGCATGTATTTTTGCCTTTAATCCTCACAAGGACCCAATCAATAAACATTGTCACTATCCTCATGTTAAGAAAGTTCCATGGTTCATAACCAGTGGAGCCAATGGCAGCTGAACCCCCACAGTCAGACTCCTCATGCTTTTCCTAACCCAGACTCTACCACCTCTTACAATATTATATGGAAATGTGAATCAAAAAAGACTTGATGACAGCAAAGGCAAATGAAATAGTAGCAGAATGGCAGCAGGGATAGAATGAAGAGACTAGAATAAACAAACAGAGAGAGAATTCTAATAGTCCAGAAGAGAAGTTTTTGCAGCCCAAAGCAATCTGGCATTAAATGCTATACTGGCTGTGGCCAGAGCCTTAGAGGTGTCTACAGCTCTGCTGCCCTTTACCGTGCATCGTGAACAGGCGGATGGTTTCAGGTTTCTCACGTACTGTGGAAATCCTCAAAGACAGTATTTGTTTATACCAAGTTCTCTATTTTTAAGTAAGTCCCAGAAATTACTGAATAAATAACTGTGTGGCTTTACATACCGTTATATTGGCTCCCGTCAGGCTATTGATGCGATGCATATGTTTACAGAACTCTGGGCCATGTCCTTCCCGGTCTTTATCGTTATTAGTGACAAATAAATAGGCATGTATCATTTCATGCAAGAGGGTCTGAAACAGAAAACAAATTAATTTGTTACAGTGCTTTTGAAAACTAAAAATGTATTTTCTTAACACTACCTCGGGTCTCAACCTTCTTTGGATCATAGGCTTCTTCTGCTTTTATAAAAAGTTATTTATTTATGCATACAGAACTGGGATATAAGCCAGAGGTGCAAGGGTGGTGAGATGCTTCACAAGAGACTGAGCGGGGAGCACAACAGGCAGATCAACAAAGTACACTGCTGAGGGGAGCAGCAGGTGAGACAGGAGAGGTCCGCTGCACCATGTGGGTCACCTCCAGGGTCAGGGATTGAACTCGCACTAAAGCGGCTGCGGCTAGCTTGCAGTGTTGCGTCCTAACCTGGGAGAACCCGGATCATAGGCTTCTTTTAGAAACTGATACAAAACTTTCTAGAAAAATTACAAAATTCACAAAACTTTGCAAGTAATAAATGAAGCACTGCAGATCCCGGGTTAAGACCTCCCTGTTCTAGGGAGGACCTTTAACTATTAATTAAAATCTAGAAGAATAGGGCCCTCCCTGGTGGCGCAGTGGGTTAAAGCACAGCACCGAGAAGCTAAAGCCGCTTCTGCATGAGTTGATTCCCGCCTGCCCCAGAGGTGACCACATGGCGTGGCAGACCCCTCCTGACCCGCCCGTTGCTCCCCTCAGCAGTGTACTTCGTCAATCTGCCTGTTCTGCTCCCCACTCTGTCTCTGGTGAATCCCCTCACCACCCTGCACCTCTGGCCTGTATCCCAGTTCTGTGTGTATAAATAAATATTTAAAAAAAAAAACTAGAAGAATAAAGATCAGAGAAAAAATACCAGAAATAAAGTAAAAAGACAAACAGTAAAATTCATATGCAATTTATATCAGTTTCTAATATCAAGAGTTCCTAAAGTCAAAAGATAAATAACCAATAACCTAATTTTAAACTAGGCAAAGGTCACAACCAATTGAGAAAAAATATATACATATAAATGATTCATAAACATATGAAAATATGTTCAACTTCATTTATAAAAACAAATACAAATTTAAACTATACTAGTTATCACTTCTTGCTTATAATGATGAATAAAACTCCTAAACAGCCTAGTAAAAGTTAAGGGAAAATAATCATTCCCATATCTAAATGGTCAGAGTACAAAAAGCACAAACCCTGTGAGGGAGAATTTTGACATCTAAACAAATTACAAATACATTTATCTTTTGCCCCGCAATACCGGTACAAGTATTTAACTGTGGTGTTGTCTACAATGGCAAAAGACTGGGAACTGTCTGGCAACTTCCAAAGTATATGAATGAACATATGTTCATATAGTGAACATACATACTCATAATGGAATTCTTTGAAACAAAAAAAGGAAAACAGAACAAAGACAATTTCTGTGAAAGACAGTGTATTGTTTAAATGAAAAAAGGCAAAGTACAGAGAGTGTACACACTATTCTATATCAGAAGTTATTTGGGGGGAGGGATAGTAAGAACAGATATAAAAATTTACAAAACAGAACAATTAGAGAAAAAGGAAACTAGTAAGTATCCTATGTAGGTGCAGTGTTCAGGATAAATGAAAATGGGATGGAACAAGACTTCTTCTCTGAGTATAGCCTTCTAAAGTTTGGGGATTTTGAATCATGTGGCATTTTAGAATAAAAGCTATTCCTCATTCCACACCAAGGATACAGAAGTTTACGTGCAAAATTAACAAAGGCTTTCAGACTGTGGCTTCATAATTTGTTCTAAAAAATACAAGTAAGGTTTCAAAAATACAAGTTGTAAAGGTCTTTCCAATCATACCTTTTTCATATGCCTGCAAAAATTAAAAACAAATTCTATCAGAAGAACTAGACTAGCATTAATTAATTTTAGTTTCATCAAATTACGCTGAACAGAAAATGGGAGTCTCAAACATTTTAACTTGTTTTATGAAAACACCTCTTGTAAATGCCATCTACAAATCAAGTTTCACAAATTTTTTATAAAGAGAAAAACATTTACATTTTTTATTTTGGCTCCATTTAAATACATCTTGAAAATGGTACATGGCATCGGACTGGGTCTGTTTACTTTTTTTTTTCTTTAAAAGATTTATTTATTTATGCATACAGCACTGGGGTATAGGCCAGAGGTGCAGGGGCGGTGAGAGGATTCACTGGAGACTGAGTGGGGAGCAGAATAGGCAGATCGATGAAGCACAATGCTGAGGGGAGCAGTGGGCAGGTCAGGAGAGGCCGCTGTGCCATGTGGATCACCTCCAGGTCTGGGAATCAAACAAATGCTTAAGTGGCTTTAGCTTCTTACTGCTGTGCTTTAACCCGCAGCACCACCAGGGAGGGCCCGGTATGTCTACTTTTATTTTATCTACTATCTTCCAGTTAGGCTAGACGCAAGTGCTAGACAACATGTTCCCAAAACACGTTTCCCACACTGTTCTTTCTATATCTGGCCAAAGCAACCAGTTCTGGTCTTAACTAAATAAGCTGTTCTGGCCTTACATTTTTTGTACAGCACTCACATGCCTTCTATCCCTACTTGTCAGAATCCAGTTCACTTGCTTTCAACACTAGTAAGCAGTACTGATTATGCCATGTGGTACAGCAGACAGGCAAAACCTTTACAATGTTCTGGTATTTATTAAAAATGATACCTTGGGCCAGTAACGACTTGCTCCTCATTCCCAAAATGGGGTACCCTAATCGTGGAGAATTGTGGTAAAGATATATAATAGATTCACTAGACTAACACTAATTGATCCAGTCCTAAATCTGGCACACAACTGGTGCTCAATAAAGAGTGGTAGGAATGGTGATATTAGTAGTACTAAAATCCACACATGATTGCTTTTCTTGACTTCCTCTGTCTGATGGTCACAAAACATTACTTCAAAACGATACCTGTACTTCTGTTTATTGCAGCACTACTGACAACAGGTAAGATATGGAACCCACCAAAATACCCAAAAATAAATGACTGGATCAAGAAAACGGGGTATATATACACAATGAATACTATTCGGCAATCAAAAAAGATAAACTCATTGCCATTTGCAACAAACATGGATGGAGCTAGAAGGCATTATGCTCAGTGAGAAAAGCCAGAAGGAAAAACAGAAATATCAGATGGTTTCACTTGTAGGAAGAATGTAGGGGAACCAAATAAAGGGCCAGGAAAAAAAAGTAATAAATTTTTAAGAAATCATGATAGGCCCTCCCTGGTGGCACAGCGGGTTAAAGCACAGCGCTAAGATGCTAAAGCCACTTCCGCATGAGTTCAATCCCCACCTGCCCTGGAGTTAACCACATGGTGCCGCAGACCTCTCCTGACCTGCCCACTGCGCCCCTCAGCAGTGTACTTCGTCAGTCAGCCTGTTCTGCTCCCCACTCTGTCTATGGTGAATCCTCTCACTGCCCCTGCACCTCTGGCCTGTACCCCAGTTCTGTATGTATAATAAATAAATCTTAAAAAAAAAATCATCCAAAAAAAAAAATCATGACAAAAAAGTAAAAACTCACAATTGTGCCCATAGGATATCTTGATAGTGCTATGTACATTCACACTGTTGTGGGTTACTTTTTATTATCCTTTAAAAACAACAATCCTCATAAGGCCAAGGCCAAGGGCATTTTAACATTATTTCCCGTCCAACACCTACCACCTTATATTCTTTTGTGCCTTGTATTTCAATTGATATAACTGGAACAAGAAAAGTGACATTGTGTGTCTCCATGTCTTGGGGAATTTCAGGCCATCTCCCACAGTATGTATGAATTCCTAACTGCCCCATTTTTTCTAGCAGGAGTGACCGCCAGCTCTAGATACGAAGTGTTACCTCACACTGGTTCATTCTGCCAGCTTAGTTTTATGACCTGGGAGGGAAAATGCATGATGGCTCAGCAGGGGAGAAACAAAAGATTCATGTTACACTGGAAAAATGTGGATCCTAAGTTCTTCTCTACTTCTAAAGAAGGAACTGAAGCCATTTACTTAATCTCTCTTAACCTTAATTTCCCCGGTTAGTAGAAAATGAAAGTAACAGTGGTTGTTGTAAAAGTTAGATAATATACCTGAAAGTCAAACTGAAGCACTGTATAAAAACATAAGATAGTCATTGTTTGACAACACAATTAAAGTTTGCACTGAAGGAAAATAAATATTTTTTAAAGAGATACAGGTTATTCACAGCAGTCTAAATCCGTAACAATCGTGTTTAAATTACTGAGTGTATAATCAGTTGATGTGAAGAATACCTCTACAAGATCCTTTCGTGGTCTCAACTTTAAAAGGGGTTCACTGAGACGGATGGAACACATTCCACCCCTCCCTTCATAGCTGCATATCCCAGCACACCTGGAAAACAAACCACCACAAAAACATGTTATTTACCAAATACACATAACATGGTAATAGCTAACCCTTAAATATTCTTGGGCAGTTCACGCCAAGAGAACTTCATGGCAGATGGCGCTCCTCAAAGTAGGAGCTGTCTGCATTTCAGCTCATTTATGGAGAGGGTGTACAGCAGTGGCTTCCTCACCCTAGTCAGGCAGAAAGAGCGCAAGAGAACCCTATATAGTGCTGCTCTCAGTCTCCTATATATAAGCCTTAATAATCAGTTTGTGGTGGTAACGGGCAGAGCTACAACAGTACATCTCCAAAATTATAACAGAATCGCACATGAAGGAGGTCTGTACTTCAAATGCATTTTTTTTTAAAGATTTATTTTATTTGTGCATACAGAACTGGGGTACAGGCCAGAAGCTCAGGGGCAGCGAGAGGCCTCACCAGAAAAAGAGTGGGGAGCAGAACAGGCAGATCTATGAAGTACACTGCTGAGGGGCGCAGCGGGCGGGCCAGGAGAGGTCTGCCACGCCATGTGGTCACCTCCGGGGCAGGCGGGAATCGAACTCATGCGGAAGCGGCTTTAGCTTCTCAATGCTGTGCTTTAACCCGCTGCGCCACCAGGGAGGGCCTCAAATGCAATTTTATGTCACCTCTTAATCTGTCCTACTTTTATTTTCTATCAATTCAAAACAAGCAGGGGGGTATAGAACTTTCGTTTTATACTTGTTAACTCCGTCCAAGTACAGGAGCAGATTATGTCAAAATCAGCGTTTCTCTAGTAATGTGTAAAAAAGAGGATTCGTTTAGAGGCGTCACTGAAATCACCGAAGGAGGATCCCTTGAGTCCAGAAATACGGAAATGTCAACCCCTTCGCCATTCTAACCCAGGCATTCACTACTAAGTGGTAGTATTCTAACAAGCAAAGGAAAAAGCAGCACGCATCTTTCCAGGTTTCACAGTACCCTCGGATTCTTAATGCAGAATCTGCTTTCTTCTCTCTTAGGCCCTAAATCACTACTACAAGACAAACCGGAAGTGTGATCTGCGTTCAAGTGAGCTGAAAGCCAAAGAAACGTCCTCATCTCTGCCTTATCAGTCAAACCGTGATCCGGGTGGGTTTCACAGGTTTCTTAAAGCTGTCTGCGCAGAAGTGAGGCAGAGTACGAGAAGGGGGCGAGAAACTGACAGGAGACACCACTGCTCCTCTTTAACGTCCCCTGCAGGGCGACTGGAGCGGGGTGAGGGGGTTGTGGCGGGGAAGGGGGAGGAGAGAAACCCGGACCAAGGGGCTGTAGAAGAGATGCCAGCCAGTCTCTTTTCCCAAGCTGGGACCGGGACTCACAGGGTCATTCGCACGCTCCACTTCACCTCGACGGCCTCCAGCTGGCCCCAGAAAAACCGGTCGTTGAACTGCATAAACAGGGCCTGCAAATCCGGGGTGGGGTCTACCAACTCCCAGGACGCGTCCACCAGCGACAGGGGTTCCTGGGCCAGACCCCGCTCAGACATCTGCAAGTCCCACTCCTCCTGAAGCCGCAAAGCCAAAACCAGATCCTCATCCATCACTGCTAGTATTCCAAACGTGATCGTCGGTGCCAAGCTCGATCCTAGGTGATGCTGCGCACCACGTCAGGGAGACTTCGAGAGCCGGATCAAACTCCTAGGAGATACCGGCTCTCGGGCTGCTCTCGCGGAAGGGCGCCTATCTCGCGAGAGTTCAAGAACACTGACTACAGACCCAGAACACCGATTACCCCAAACGCCGAAGGCAAAATTCTGGGGCTTGAGAAAAGAATTCAGCATGACACCTCCGAATGGGCTCAAATTTGGTTTCGAAGCCGTTACCGTCTTTACCCTTCGACAGTAACTTAAAGAGTTAGCGTCATACTCCACGCAGTCGCAATCTCACTGCCTGGCGGCCCCGCCCTCCAGTCACTTCCGCTCTAGCGCCTCTTGCGCGTGCGTACCAAAGCCCTGGCATTTTTGCGCAGGCGCAGTCTCTCCGTTTAGGTTCCTTGCGCAGGCGCCGTGTGTGAGGCTCAGACCCCGGGCGCAGGCGTTCTAGTCTCTCTTCCCTCCTGCTTCCTCAACTCAGCAGCTTGGCGGGGCTTGGGTGGGTCTGGACGGTGGCGGCACTGGCGGTGGCGACAGTGACAGTGACTGCGTGAGACTCGGCTGGAAATGGTGATGGCAATGTCGGACAGTGGGGCGAGTCGCCTGCGGCGGCAGCTAGAGTCAGGGGGCTTTGAGGCGCGGTTGTACGTGAAGCAGCTCTCTCAGCAGTCAGACGGGGACCGGGACCTGCAGGAGCACCGGCAGCGCATCCAGGCGTTGGCGGAGGAGACGGCACAGAATCTGAAGCGCAACGTCTACCAGAACTACCGGCAGTTCATAGAGACTGCCCGCGAGATCTCTTACCTTGAGAGCGAGATGTATCAGCTGAGCCATCTGCTGACGGAGCAGAAGAGCAGCCTAGAGAGCATCCCGCTTACTCTGCTGCCGGCAGCTGCCGCCGCCGCCGGAGCTGCCGCAGCCTCTGGAGGGGAGGAAGGAGGAGGTGGTGCGGGGGGCCGAGACCATCTCCGGGGCCAGACCGGTTTTTTCCCCATCCCGGGGGCTGCCTCCCGCGACAGTTCCGGTCCGGGCGAGGAGGGAAAGCAGCGCACTCTTACCACCCTACTTGAGAAGGTGGAAGGCTGCAGGCACCTGCTGGAGACCCCGGGACAGTACCTAGTGTACAACGGGGACCTGGTGGAATATGAGGCGGACCACATGGCCCAACTGCAGCGGGTGCACGGCTTCCTCATGAACGACTGTTTGCTGGTAGCCACTTGGCTGCCGCAGCGGCGGGGGATGTATCGCTACAATGCTCTTTATCCTCTGGATGGTTTGGCCGTAGTCAATGTCAAGGACAACCCGCCCATGAAGGACATGTTCAAGCTGCTAATGTTCCCCGAGAGCCGTATTTTTCAGGCGGAAAATGCTAAAATCAAGCGAGAGTGGCTGGAAGTGCTGGAGGAAACCAAGAGGGCCCTCAGTGAAAAAAGGCGAAGGGAGCAGGAGGAAGCAGCGGCCCCTCGAGGGCCACCGCAGATGCCTTGCAAGGCTAGTAATCCATTTGAGGAGGAAGAAGATGACGAACCAGCTGTTCCTGAGGTAGAAGAAGAGAAGGTAGACCTCTCAATGGAATGGATCCAGGAGTTACCTGAAGACCTGGATGTCTGTATTGCCCAGAGAGACTTTGAAGGGGCCGTAGACCTGCTGGATAAGTTGAATCATTATCTAGAGGATAAGCCCAGCCCACCTCCGGTAAAAGAGCTAAGGGCCAAAGTGGATGAGCGTGTCCGACAGCTCACTGAAGTGCTAGTTTTTGAACTCTCCCCAGATCGGTCCCTGAGAGGTGGTCCCAAGGCTACCCGCAGGGCAGTTTCTCAACTAATCCGTCTTGGCCAGTGCACGAAGGCTTGTGAGCTGTTTTTGAGAAACAGGGCAGCAGCTGTGCATACTGCAATAAGGCAGCTTCGCATTGAAGGTGCCACTTTGCTTTACATTCATAAGCTCTGCCATGTCTTCTTTACCAGCCTTCTTGAGACTGCCAGGGAATTTGAGACAGATTTTGCAGGTACTGACAGTGGATGCTATTCTGCCTTTGTGGTCTGGGCAAGGTCAGCTATGGGCATGTTTGTGGATGCTTTTAGCAAGCAAGTTTTTGACAGTAAGGAGAGCCTCTCTACCGCTGCGGAATGCGTAAAGGTGGCAAAAGAGCATTGTCAGCAACTGGGTGATATTGGACTAGACCTCACTTTCATCATCCATGCTCTGCTGGTGAAAGACATACAAGGAGCTTTGCACAGTTACAAAGAGATCATTATTGAAGCCACAAAACATCGCAACTCTGAGGAGATGTGGAGGAGGATGAACTTGATGACTCCAGAGGCCTTGGGTAAACTCAAAGAGGAGATGAAGAGTTGTGGGGTGAGTAACTTTGAGCAGTATACAGGGGATGACTGTTGGGTGAACCTAAGTTATACAGTGGTTGCTTTCACCAAACAGACTATGGGCTTCTTGGAAGAGGCACTGAAGTTGTATTTCCCCGAGCTGCACATGGTACTTTTGGAGAGCCTAGTGGAAATCATTTTGGTTGCTGTTCAACATGTGGATTACAGTCTTCGGTGTGAGCAGGATCCAGAGAAGAAGGCTTTTATCAGACAAAATGCATCCTTCCTGTATGAAACAGTCCTCCCTGTAGTGGAAAAAAGGTTTGAAGAAGGTGTGGGGAAACCAGCAAAGCAACTTCAGGACCTGAGAAATGCATCGAGACTTATTCGTGTGAATCCGGAAAGTACAACGTCAGTGGTCTGATGCTTGGACCTGTTGATATGTATACTTATGTATTGCTCATATATTATTTATATTTATATTCGGTTGCATTAGCATATTCTTCATAGGCTCAAGCACAACTTTAAAATAAAAGATGCCCATTCAGAAATGCAAAGTCAAAAGAGAAAAAAGTATTATGTTAAACTCAAATAACAAAAACATTGAAATTATTAAAACGTAATATGCTTCCCTTTTAAATTATGCCAACTCTAATAACTATATTGTCACAACATAGCATTTCAGCTTATCTGTTGAGTCAAAACTCACTTTCTCACTGTATACATTTTGCAGCACAGTAATATTAGTATCTGTAAAAACATAGTCTTACGTTCACAGTGGTATGAAGTTTCCTGACTCACTAAATCATTAAGTATTTAAATGTTTCATGGCCATATGAAACACCCTGCCGCATACACTTGCCCACCTTAAAACATAATGGAATAATTTAGGAAGAGAAGAGGGTTAGGAAAATTGACTTCTGGGTAAATTTTGGTGAAAAGCATTCCTGTTTGAAACTAGCTACAGTGTGCACACCCAAATATTCTATCCCTATACAAGAGGAAGCAACAGTTTTGCAAATGTTTCCCACATAGTTTGAATGGCCAAGTTTCACTGGCTAATTAAGCAACTTTATGATATTTGATTTAGAACATTTACCTAAACCTTAAGGATTATGATAATTGTTTAGATTCTCTACCATTTTCAGTGTAGATTATTTAGCAACCTAGACTTCCTGCAGTGAGAGAACGGTTTTCTTTAAAATACATTTTAGATTTCAGGTTCTGGCTGAATGTTCTCAAGTATGGTTGTTTTGAGCACAGATAAAGAAGAGGAAGTTTAGATGTACCCAAAACTAAGGGAGGAAAAGAGCCTTTGGTGACTCTTAGTAAATGCTTCATTTAATTGCTTCATTTAATTCACTGTTTTTATTTTCCTTTCTTTGTTTTTAAAAGTGACTATGTGCTTACTTCAGATTGTTTATTAAAACAAAAATTACTAAAGAAATTTGAGCTTTCCCAGGCTTCTAAACTATTGCTTCTATTGTATATTAATATTAATATAACATTCCACTAAGAAAAATTGTCTTAGCTAAGACCCATTTTTCCTGTAGCTTCTAGTTGTGATTTTTGTCCATAAGTGCCATTTCTAATGCAATGACTTCAAAAGATCATTTATTTGAATAAAAGTAGTGGTGTTAAGACTGTGGAAATTATGTAAAATCTAAAGTAGCTTCCAAGTACTGGCTTATGGTTGTAAAGCTCCATGAATTAATTATATGCCAGGTAAGCCCTTATTTTAAGCTATGCATATTTAGAAGATTGAAAATTATTGAAGTTACAGATTTCTTTGACTAATTTTTTCACACTTCAGGATTTTTCTAGATAACAACCATAACTGGATATCTCTGCTAATCAAAAACAGTTATAATTTGTCTTTTTTAAGATCACTGGAAACTTGAATTTTGATAAAATTTTGTGATTATTTTGTGCCTCTTGTAGTTTCTAAAATTACATTGTATTTGAAACAGGTATTGTGTATATATTTGATGCTGGGTCCATGAAATGATACTTCCAAAATCAAAGCTTTTAAGGCATGAAATTGTACAAACTTAAATGTGTATACTCAGATAGTTAAATGGTAGCTTCTTCATAGTACTATTTGCTTTTGGAAATTGGAAGTACAGAATTTTGTTCTGTTAAAATTTGTGTGGCCCTTAGTCAAAGTTGTCGCTGAAGGATATGCTTTTGATGAATCAATTAGTATGCCGAATTGATTAACAACCACCTAAGTTATTAATGTACCTCTATGCCAAGACAGAGCAGTTACGTTGCCTTCCTTAAAGTGGAGTTGGAGCACTTCTCTAATTCTTGTTTATTTAGATTCCAAGTTCTAAAACTTGAATGCAGTTAGAAATTGTCCAAAAATATAGTATATATGCTAATATACCACTTAAGAGTTGATTGCCTTTTCTTGTTTGCTTGAAACATAACACTGTCACTTGAGCTTGGAATCACAGACTTGATTGAATTAATCACTGTTGTAAAAAGATACCCTGTGGAATTACGTCTCTTTTTGATTAAAGTCTCATTTTATGTAAGTGCTGAAAACTCATTTTTATTTAAAATACTATCTGTCTTTAAATTATCAGCAGTTTTATTTTGCAACTTGCTTACTAGGATTGGGAAGTTGGCACTTGACATGTGTATAAAACCAGTATATGTTCATTTCTCTTATTGTTCTACTGTGATATGAGGGATCTGAAATGTTTTATCAATAAAGCTTAAAACTTTTTTTTACACTGGATAAAATTGGTTGATATTAGAGTGTTTTATTTCTGTTTATTCAAAATTTATTGTTTTATTCTTGTTACTGAAATATGGTTTTAAAAGCCTTAGCTTTTTTTTTTTTTTTTCCAAATTGGAGTGGTAAGTAGGGAGCTAGTGTTCTGCTTATTATCAGAGCTGTGATTAAATCAGATCTCAGGACTTTTTTTTCCTAAGGATTCCCTGGAATGGGAAATTTCAAATATATGAAGTATCACTTTACTCTAAAAAAAGTGGACTTTAGGCCATCTACACTTCCCTAATCTAGATACTGCCACCATAAATAATTTGATCTTTTAAAAAATACTTATTTATGTATAAGAACTGGGCTACAGGCCAGAGGTGCAGAGGCAGTGAGAGGATTTACAGAGACAAAGTGGGGAGCAAAGTAGGCAGATCAACAAAGTACAATGCTGAAGGGAGCAATGGCAAGACAGGAGAGGTCTGCTGCACCATGTGGATCACCTCCAGGGCCAAGAATCAAACTTGTACTGAAGCAGCTGTACCTAGTTTGCAGTGCTGCATTCTAACCCATTGTGCCACCAGAGAGGGCCCTTGATCTTTTTTTTTTTTAAGATTTATTTATTCATAGAGAACTGGGGTACAGGCCAGAGATGCGGGGGGTGAGAGGATTCACCAGGGACAGAGTGGGGAGCAGAATAGGCAGATCGATGAAGTACACTGCTGAGGGGAGCAGCGGGCGGGTCAGGAGAGGTCTGCCGCGCCATGTGGTCACCTCCGGGGCAGGTGGGAATCGAACTCATGCGGAAGTGGCTTAAGCTTCTTAGTGCTGCTCTTTAACCCCATTAAACCTCCCACCAGGGAGGGCCGATCATTTTTTTTAAGTGAGTAAATACTGAAGGAATATGGGGTATAGTTGAATTTAAATTAGCACAAGCTATACCTCACATTCACTATAATATGGGGAGGGGTGGGTGAAACTAACCATGACTTTATTTTAATATGCTTAAAAATCAGAAAAAGCAATTTGATTGGCAATGTGTTAGAAAAAGGAGAAGAATATTGCAGATTCAGTTCTATGGGAATACTAAGAAAAAGCAGTGTTATTTTGCATAGTTTGGAAGTCTTCATGGAATTGTTGGCTTTGGAGCTCATCCTTGAAAAATAAACTAAACACAGAGAGATCATCTCCAGCAGAAGACACAGAAGTGGGGATAGGTGAGGCCCTTGTGGAGAAGTGCTGCCTGGTTGTAGAGTAGGAGGAACAGTGAAGTAGGCAGCTATCACAGAACCATTGCCAATGTTTTCATATTGGAGGAAAGAAAGGTTATGTAATTATGCATATTGTCTTTTTTTTAAAGATTTTTTTTTTAATGAATACAGGAATTGGGGTACAGGCCAGAGGTGCAGGGGTAGTTGAGAAGATTCAGTGGGAAACAGAACAGGCAGATGGACTGAAATACACTGCTGAGGGGAGCAGTGGGTGAGACAGGAGAGGTCTGCCATGCCATGTGGGTCACCCAGCCCCCTCTTCCCTCCACCTCCCTTGCCCCCCACCCCCACCGGGAATCAAACTCCTGCTGCTGTGACTGTGGACAGCTTCATAGTGCTGCACCTTAACCTGTTGGGCCACCAGGGAGAGCCCTGATACATGCTGTCTTTATGAAGCTGAATCCGGGCCCACTCTGGCAGTGTAATGAGTTAAAACGAGCACTAGGAAGCTAAGCTGGCGGACACCACTTCAGTGCTAGTCCAATATCCCACCAGGGAGCTGACCCACATGGTGCAGTAGACCTCTCCTTACCTGCCCGCTGCTCCCCTCAGCAGTGTACTTCGATGATCTGCCTGTTCTGCTCCCCACTCTGTCTCTGGTGAATCTTCTCACTGTCCCTGCATCTCTGGCCTATACCCCAGTTCTGTATGCATAAACAAAATCTTAAAAGAAAAAAAAAAGCTGAATCCATGCAGAGTGGAAAAATTGAAAGGTATCTCACCCAATCCCCTGTTACCTCTTCACTAGAGGTAATACTGCCAAGTTTCTTGTACATTTTTTTTCCAGAAATTAGATTTTACTCTACACACTGTTGAGCATCTTGCTTCCATTTACTTACCAATTCATTTTTTAGAAGACATTGCTTACATCAAGACCTTTAGCTTTTACATTTTTCCCCCTGTGATTGAACAGTGTTCAGTCACAATGAATGAATCTTATCATTATTTTGCACTTTCCAATTTAACTTAAGGTTTGTGTGATTACAAAAATATTCTAAAAGAATGTTCCCTGCACAGACATCTTTGCCTACATGAGTGTCTACAGGATGCATTTCTAGAAGTTGCTCTGCCAGACTAATTTTTATGTAGGTAAATATTTGAATTGTTTATTGGGGAGGTTGCACCATTTTACATTTTCCCCAACAGTATAGGAGAGTATGTGTTTCCCCAGTTTTTCATGAATCTTTATTCATTTCTTAATAATAGTACATTTTATTCATTTTGCTAATCTCTGTAAAAAATAGGTTGTTTTGTTTGTAATTTTAATGAGTGAAATTGAGCAACTTGTATTTATTTATCTGCCTTCGCCATTTTATTTTTTGGTTATCTGTATTTTAATGATTGTGAGAGTACTCATGCTATATTTAAGAAATTAACCCTTTGTGGGTACTAAGTGTTGTAGACTTATTTTGTCATTCATTTTATGTATTTTTGTAGTGTAGTATGTTCTAGCTTGTTATGAAATCATCAGGCTTATCTGAGGCTTTTCCTTGCGCTATTCAAGCTTAGAAAGGCCTAGACCATGCTCAGATTCTGAAAACATTCATAGAGGGTGGGACCTAACAAATTCTGGTGAAGGGCTATGGCCACCTTGGTGGTAAGTGTGGTGTGGTAACATACAAGATCCTGTACCTCTGAATCATGCACAGAATTGTAAGCCAATGTTACCTCCGTGAAAAAAAAAATTTCAGTGGTGAGTCCTTTCTCATTCCACAGAGTTCTTTGAAAACAAATAGTTACTTTATTTAGCCAGTCTCAAAACAAAACAAAAAATAAAAACATATATTCATGTTTCTTTGTCCTACCTGGTGAAGCCAGAAGCCAGAAGCAGCTCCGTGGGGCTCCACTCTTACACGCCACTCAATATGGGGCTCTTGTGGCAGCTGCGTCTGGCTATAGCATTCCATCCTGGGGTTAGACGGCATTAACGGCGGCTGCCCCCACCAGGGGCCTCATTTTCCTGAATTTGGCCAGAGGAGAGAAGGCGGTGTGGCTCTAGAGCCAAGTGGTTGCCAGAGCAAGCTGTCACGCAGGCTCACTCTGGTTTTTCTTCCAGTAATTTAATATTTGAAATTTTCCTTCACCGGGCCCTCCCTGGCCGTGCCAGGGGTTAAAGCGCCACACTGAGGCTATGGGCAGCCACTGCAGCACTAGTTCAATTCCTGGCCAGGAGGTGACCCCTAGGGCGCAGCAGACCTCTCCTATCTGGCCCGCAGTTCCTCTTGGCCTTGCACTGTTCAGTCCATCAGCCTGTTCTGCTCCCCACTCTGTCTCTGGTGACTCCTTTCACTCCCAGCACCGCTGGCCTATACATAAATTCTTGTATGCATAAATAAATCTTTATGAAATTTTCCTTCACCTAATCTTTTTTATTATTATTAATTTATTTTTACATTTTGTGCCTTTTTCCATCTCAGTTGTAATCCCCGTGGACTTTCCACTACCAATTCACCCATGTGCCATCATCATAATCCAATGCACTGTCCTCTCCCACTCCAATTTTTGATCCCATTCACCGGGGTAAAATGTCTCAGGTATATCGTTCATTGTTTTTAATTTTTTCTTTATTATAATTGCTTTCCCCCACCCCTCCCCCTTCCTTTATGCTCCTGCTATGAGTAAAACCATCTGGTATTTTTCTTTTTCTTTCTGTCTTATTTCACTAAGCATGATCCCTTCCAGCTCCATCCATGTTGCTGCAAAAGGCATGTGTTTATCTTTTTGGTTGCTGAGTAATATTCCATTGTGTATATGTACCACATCTTTTTAATCCAGTCATCCACTTTTGGGTATTTGGGTTGATTCCATGTCTTTTCTATTGTAAATAAAGCAGCAATAAGTATGGGGGTGCAGGTGTCTTTTTGAATCAGTGTTTTGGTGTCTTTTGGGTAAATACCTCAGAGGCTAATTTATTTTTGAGTAAAGAATGTCATAAGAAACTCATCACCCTTCACACACAATGATCAAGTAACAGTTTTGAATCCTCCTTTACTCACTGTCTTGAAAAAATCATTTTAACTATTACATGTATGTTACATTTTTACATGGGGTGCACTTTTAGGTCCTACATTCTATCTCACTGATATTCCTATTAATGTGCCTGCAGTAGTTTTCATTAACTAGAAATTTATAATATGATTTAGTAACTGGCTGGACTGGTTTCCTCTACTGCTTTAGGTTTTCTCTAAGTATTATCACATATTTGTAACTCAAGTTTTATTTTGAATAATTTTATGGCATTTTTTTCAACTATTCTCCCAAAGAGCTGGAATTTTTACTGAAATCAGATCAATTAACTTAAGAAAAAGTGACATCTTCATGGTGTGGTAAATATACACAATGGAATATTACTCAGCAACCAAAAAAAAAAAAAACCAAAACATGCTTTTTGCAATAACATGGATGGAGCTGGAGAAGATCATGCTTAGTGAAATAAGCCAGAAAGAAAAGGAAAAACACCGGATGGTTTCACTCATAGCAGGAGTATAAAAGACCAGGGGAAAAAGAATAATAATAATAATAATGAACAACTATATACCAGAGACATTTTACTGGGATGGAATGGAGAATAGGATCAAAAACAGTGAGGGGAGGGAAATGCACTGGACTATGGTGATGGCACATGGGTGATTTGGTGATGGGAAGCCCACGGGGATTACAACTGAGATGGAAAAAGGCAGAAAATGACGTAAAAATAAACTCTTATTTTTTTTAAAAGTGACATCACTGTAATTTTGAATCTTTGCAAGTTACCTTTTGTATTTATTCCCATAGTATTTTCAAATTGCTTGGGGGTAGATGTTGCACTCTTTTTGGTGAGTTTAAGCCTGGTATTCATTTGTTTGAGCTGTTATAAATAAAGTCTAACTCCATGCGGTCTCTGATTATTAGGATTGAAGGCAAAGTACTGTTTAGTTACAAATGCTGCAGCCTGGGCCTGCCTGGTAGCTTAGAGGTTAAGTCTCAGTGACTGCTGTCTTCTGCTCAGGGAGTTAACCCCCTTTAAGGCTCAGCAGACCTCTCCTGTCTCTCCTGCTGCTCTCTTTAGCAAAATATTTCATAACAAATCTGTCTGTTCTGCTCCTCTCTTGGTCTCTGGTGAATCCTCTCATCCTCCCCGACACCTCAGGCCTACACCTCAGTTTTCCTGAGGTGTAGAAAAATGCACACAAATAAAATAAAATAAAATAAAATAAAAACGATAAAGTAACTGGCCTGGTGGCTTCAGGTGCCATCTCAAATGGTTAAATTGAAGGGCTTTCCTGGGATGAGAGGGAAGGTCAGGTAGGAATCTTCAGAAAAGGCTCAAAGGTGTACAGTTTTCTGCCTTCTCCATGGTAAACAGATGAGATTAGGTCTTCCAGGTACAGGCCCTTTAAATGTCTTTTATAAAAGCACCCTCAGGTCCTCCCTGGTGGTACAACGCAGCACTATAAAGCTATTCACAGCAACTGCAGAAAAAGTTCAATCCCCAGCCAGGGAGGTGACCCAATTGGCATGGCAGACCTCCCAGTCTAGTCCAATTTTCCCCTCAGCAGTGTTTCAGTACATCTGCCTGTTCTGTTCCCCTCTCTGCTTCTGGTGAACCCTTTCATCTCCTACATCTCTGGCCTGTATTCCAATTCTTGTATACATAATGAATCTTTAAAATATATATAGAAGCATCCTCCCCACAACCATCAAAAACTCTCCCATGAAATCAACCTTTAGCTAAAAAGACCTATTTTGGGGTGGCAGATAATTGCTCCTCCACATTCCACAGCCCTGGGACTCAAGGGGTTTTGAGTCCCCTTGAGATTTTTTTTTTAGGGTCTTGCCATCTTCTCCAGTGGGCCTAGAAGACAGTTTGTAGACCAAAAAGCCACCCTCCCCTCTCCCTGAAGAATTTTTCTGTGTGTGTGTGTGTTTGTTCCTTCTGCTTCTTCTAGCAAATCCTGTTTTCAGCCTTGGGTTTATTTAAGTCACTAAAAACAAAAGACTAAGGGAATATTTTGTTGGCAGTATTTGCTTCTACTTTGCTCTAATTTTCATCAAGACAAGGAAAATGAATCTTAATTTTTTTGTTATTAAAATGGTGAAAAATACCAGAAGATAAACAATAAGCAAAGTGAGTGTCATCAGCTCACCAGGACGATGATTTTAAAATGAGGGAGGAAAGAACACCAAGGACTATGGTGATGGTGCCCTGGTGAACTGGTGTGGTGCGAATTCTATGGGGATTACCCCTGAGAAAAGAAAAGAAAGCAAACATTGTAAAAAAAAAAGAACAATGGTGTAAAGTATATATAACTAAATTATATAGTAAAAAAAAAATGAGTGGGAAACAAAGATGGAGCGAAAAAAAGGATAAAACTAACCTGTTTGAAGTCCTGCTAGAAAGGTTTCAGGGCAGCTGAAATGATATCCTCCCAATGCTCACCCTCAAGCTGAGTAGCTCTGGGCCTGGATTTGTTTTTAAGGAAATGAGAATTGGGCTTATCAACCCAAGATTTTTTCACAAAAGGTATTTGTGAAATACAAAACAATTGCCTTCATCCTGTGACTGAACTTTCTTGCAGCTCATTTCCTTGTTGATAGGAGGATAATCCTAACAGTATCTACCTCACAGTAGTCTGAGGATTAAGTGAACTAATATTTATAAAGCACTTAGAAAGGCACTTGGCACAGAGTAAGCACCCACAAGTGTTAGTCAAATAGAACAAGTCAGTCCTAAGTTTTACCTCTACTAGGGACAGAGTCAAGCCAATAAGAGCTCCTTGATGGGGGCAGAGGCCCCACAGACTTCCTTCTCTTCAGTTCTTCAGTCTTGTACACAAATAGTACCCTGGGTTAAAATAAACTTAGTTAAAAAAAAGATTTATTTATTTATGCATACAGAACTGGGGTACAGGTCAGAGGTGCAGGAGTGGTGAGAGGATTCACCCCTGATCAGAGTGGGGAGCAGAACAGGCAGGTTGATGAAGTACACTGCCGAAGGGAGCAGTGGGCAGGTCGGGAGAGGTCTGCCGCGCCATGTGGATCACCTCCAGTTCTGGGGATTGAACTCTCACTGAAGTGGCTACAACTAGCTTGCAGTGCTGTGCTTTAACCGCCTGTGCCACCAGGGAGGGCCCATAAACTTAATTTTTTTTTAAAGATTTTATTTATTTATTTGTGCATACAGAACTGGGGTACAGGCCAGAGGCTCAGGGGGCGGTGAGAGGCTTCACCAGAGAGAGAATGGGGAACAGAACAGGCAGATTGACGAAGTACACTGCTGAGGGGAGCAGCGGGCGGGCCAGGAGAGGTCTGCCACGCCATGTGGTCACCTCCGGGGCAGGCGGGAATCGAACTCATGCGGAAGCAGCTTTAGATTCTCAGTGCTGTGCTTTAACCCGCTGCGCCACCAGGGAGGGCCTAAACTTAATTTTTTTTTACCTTCAATTTTAACACATGAATTTTACACTTAAGGGGTGTAATTTCCATCTCATAAACATATTTATCAGTAAGAAATGTGAAAAAAAGAAAAGATAGTCATTTATGCCAAAACTTTTATAGTTGTTGTACTCAGTATTTAATGATCCAGTTTCCATTAACAATAAAACATAAGAAAGCTTATGTGTCCAAAATCTGAGTCTATACAGAAGCATCAAATCATTATTTCTTCCCTGAGAAAAGGGTAGTCTTTCCTGTCAACTTCCTTCTGTATTCTGGTCAATAACTTTATTAAAAATTTTAAAAATGTTTTAAGGTATTTTGCACAGAAGAACTGGGATGTAGGCCAGGGATACAAGGGGATGAGAGGATTCACCAGAGACAGAGTGAGGAGCAGAACAGGCAGATCTACTGAAATACACTGCTGAGGGGAGCAGCGGGCGAGACGGGTCTGCTGTGCCATATGTGGGTCAGCTCCTGGCTGGGAATTGAATTCGGCCCATAGTGGTGAGAGTGCTGAGGCTTAACCCCTGGGCTACTAGGTAGGCCCAGGTCAGTAACTTTTAATAGGTTTCTCTAATAGGATTCTTGATTCCTGGAAGCTGTTCTTCAGCTCGTTTTGTTCCAGACAGTGTAGATGCTAATTTGTTTGCTGAACCTCCCATACAAGCAAGGCTGTCTGTTCAATAGGTCTTCACAGACCAATGTAAACAGGCACACAGAGTCCCCAGGAACCTACTGGGCTGGTTTCAAACACTCTAGTGTAGGGTACTGTCAGGGCACAAAATTAATCATCCTAGACCTCTCTGGATTCTTCTTGGGCTTGATGAGTAATCAAAACCATGTCAGACAGGTTAGATAAGGAAAACAATTAATTTAAAACATAAGTATGGAGAATTTCCATGGCTGTGAATCCTAGAGAATAACAGAGCAGATCAGGAATACTTATCCTGTATTTTAGGATCTGAGGCATCAAGCAGAAAGAAGGGAAGACTTCACATGATGGAAGACGGGGGGGACGTCATCCTTACTCTGAGAATAAAGATGAGAGTCTTAGAACATTTTACTGATAAACCAAGCTGGGTGAGACCCCCAAACTGCATGCATTCTTCTAGGACGTAAGAGGGAGAACAGTTACATTTCTTTAATTAGGAAAAGGGCAGAAGCTTAGGATATATTGATCTCTTCCTTTTTAGGGAGGGGCTAAGGACCTTGGCAAGAAAAGATGCTTCTAGTCTTCAGACCCAACTAGAGCTGCAGGTCAGGAGATCCCGGGGGTGCCTCACCCTGCCTGCTTACACAGCCACACTGTTCTCTCAGGTCTTCCAGGACCAACCCCCAGCACACTCTGATCACACAACTCAAACAACCCACCCTCTATCCCCTCCTCCATCACCCCAACCCCACACTTCTGAAGGCCGCCTCCTACTCATCCTAATTCTGAGCTTAAATGTCACTTCCAGAGGTGGCTAGCTGCCTTGGTTTAATTATCTTAAGTCAAACTTTTCTTGCCTTGAATTCTTAAGTCTACTGACGTGACATATCAACCCAGTTTTGTTAAATTAAGGCCAAATGATGGCAAAATTTAACCTAAGACAGCTAATTTATTATATGTCTCTGTCAAACTTGTATTTGCTCACAGCAACTTCAGTTAAAACTCTGAGAAAGAAAAGGTATGCCCTTGCTAGCAGTCTTCTTAAAAACAGCTATGGCCTTTGGTGTTGATATCATACTTTCTTTTAGAAATCAGCATAAAAATCTAATAAACTCAACAAGCTGCAAAGTCTTAGTGAAACAAGAGCTGGTCTGTTTTTCCAAAAGGCTTTTATTTCAAAACACACACAGAGCTGGATACAAATGCCTTAACCATTGTAGTGGAGGTTTCATTCATTTCTTAAACTGATCATTTCTTCTGCTTGCCGGAGCACAGTGTTCTCAGAGTCTTGTGAAGGATGAGAGGATGGGTCTCTTCCCTTACTCCTCTGTTGGGTGTAATAAGACTCCTTGGATGACAGTAATTATATGAACAAATTTTCCATAACTGCTCAGTGATTATTAAAGTTTTGCTGTTGCTGGTTTTCCTACAGGCGTCTTACAACCTAGGATAAAAAAAGAAAGCCCATGAAATTATAAGTCTGTCCTCTCTCCTACAAGGGATTAAGCCATGGACACAAAAGAGAAAGACCTCATGTTTGTGCTGAGTTTTAGAGGCTGAGAGGACCAACGGAGGCCCCAGTGCCCTTGACAGAAGCAGCAGGACCTCAATGTGGTGAGAGGCCGGGCTAGCCCCTGCTGGCCTGGCTCTGAGGCAGGATATGAATAAGTCACTTTTCTAAATTTCAAGTCTAGTTTGTTCATACCCACATATTTGCCTTCTACCGCTAACTAAGAAGTAAATTCCATCTTCCTCACAGGATGTTTTAGTTAAGTGCCCTTCTTAACAAATTCAAAACTCAGTTTCAAGGTTACATGTTAAGAGACTTCCAACATAATAAAGATAGGAAACTGGGATTTCAACTTCTGTATTTTCCTCAACAAGTATTTTCATGTTCCTGAGCAATGTCAACAAGATTCCTCTGCCCTTTTTTCACCTGGCTTCCCCCTAATCTCAACAGACAAATACCTGAATTTCTTCCATGTATGTTTGACAAAGGAACTCACTAAGTATTAGATACAGAAATACTACTTGTATCAGTGATCCAGTGTTTATTCAATACAATCAGAAGATAATTTTTTTTTCAAAAGCTAATAACTTCCCCTTTTAAAGTTACCCCAGCATTCCTGTGAGAATGTTCTCTACCCCCTCTGGCCTCTTCTACCTCTCTGCTGGTATCAATACTCTTGACTCGTACTGTATGCCACACACAAGCCACCTTGGCTTTGCAGGCAGGGGTATTTCTTATAAGCTGGTAGGCTCTGGAGAAGAGTAAGGATTAGACTGTTCTTCCAATTGTGAATTCAGAGAGTCTAAGTGATGCAGACATTGGGCCCAGCCCCTCACTGGGAAAGAGGATCCAAGAATGGAGAGGGAGAGAACGAATCCAGACATGGAGCTATTTTTTCAATGTCTGCCAAAATTCAATGTGGAAGGTCTAGAGTTTGGACACTGATTAATCATGTCAGGAGTATAACTTTTTGCTGTACAAGGTTGCCTCTTTTAAGCTTATATTCTCTATATTAATAGTTTTTGTGCTTTCTGCTTAGTTTCCTGGAGAAAATTCTACATATAAGTATTTCTCTGCTTATGTTAAAACTTTATTGTTACTCATTTTGATAAAGTATTTGGCGTCACAGTGTATTTTCTTTTGTTTCACTGTATACAATACAATCATTTTCTTAAAGTATACTTACCAAGCATTTCTTCTAATCTTGTCATGGCAGGTTCATTTACATTAAACACATAGTCATTATTTCTAGAAAAAAAAGTAACAAGTTTTCTTAATGCCCAAACTACAGGGGATAAAGGACAACTTTCATTATTTATAAAACAAGACTATTATTAAATAGTCTTAAATAGTTTGAACAGTTGATTGGTGCCTTTCTTCTGTCCTACTCCCTGACTTCACTCTGTAAGCAACAAAAGCTTTATTGCTCTTAAAGCCATTCACTTAGAAGATAAGTATTTATCTATACATACATATGGATATTTATTTCTGTTGTGTACATATATCTATGTGTGTATATGTAAGCACACACTACACTATATCCTCCAAAAACGTTTTCTTATACATCATTTTTGCTTCAATCACTTTTATTCAGAGCTACATAACATTTGCATGGTAACTCATGTTGACATAAATAATCAGGAGTGGACACATGAAACCCACATAGTATTTATCAGATCGTACATTTTTACATCTCATTGGATTTTATGTTCAGCTGCTACCAATTGCCACGATCCCTTTAGCAGCCAACTGAGTCCTGTTCAGTACTTACACCTTCCTCTTTTCCAGCACACCTAGCCTCACAAAAGCTGCTAATGCATTTTTCTGTACATCGGAAGATAACACATCATAACACTGTGAGGCACCTAGAATAGAGTGGGAGGAAGAGTGAGTGAACTGCCTTTGGCTCTAAAGTACAGCATACCGCCCCCCTCAGAAGTGTGACTAACCTTGATCGAGAAGCAGACCTGTGAATTTTCTAACTCCAGCTAAGTACTGTTTCTCAGTGAAGTAGTTTTCTTCTTCTTTCAAGAGGTATTTGCAAATTATCTGATTTTAAGAGGAAGGATGAGAGGAAAAGAAGATAAAAGAACAGCAAAATACAACAGAACAATAAATATTTGACAGTGCCTCCCTTAAGAGAAAGGTAATTCACATTAGAGCAAAATAAAGACCTTACAAGGTTTGAGCATAGAAAAGCTACAGAATTTTTAGGTCTCTCTGGAGCTTATATCACTGTTTAGAATTAGGAAAAAAAAAAAAGTGTTTCAGGCCCTCCCTGGTGGCACAATGGGTTAAAGCATAGCATTACGAAGCTATCTGCAGCCACTGTAGCACAAATTCGATCCCCGGCCAGGGAGGTGACCCACATGGCACAGCAGACCTCTCCTGTCTCACCCGCTGCTCCCCTCAGCAGTGCACTTCAGTAGATCTGCCTGCTCTGCTTCTCACTCTATCTCTGGTGAATCCTCTCACCCCCCACATCTCTGGCTTGTACCCCGGTTCTTGTATGCATAAATGAATAAATCTTAAAAAGAAAAAAAAGCATTGTAAGTAATACTGACACTTATTAAAATATAATTTCCCACTTTAATGGGCTGCAAATTAAATAAATTATCAGACTTATAACATATCTTAAGAAAAGAGGAGTCAGGTGTTTTTCTCTGAAAACACCTAATAACATGGGTAGGCCCTAAGTTGCCTGATATTTCTACCACAGAAAGGCAGAAGCTATGCTTAGCACATGCCTACTAAGTGCTAGATTCCGTGCCAGAGGGCTGCCAGGGCACTTCACCCACCACAGCACTCTCACCAGGCAGAGCTAAGAGTCTGCTCCTCTCCCATACATGTGGGTCTCTCACACTCCCTGTGCTCTCTGAATCCCCACGTCCTGCTGGGCATGTTGAGGATCCCTTCTTTCACCACTCCTTAGAGATCTGACAATTCTTTCAGCTAACTTGCACATGAAAGTTTTCTTTCCTTTCCAACATAAGCATTCAGTAATATAATTTACCATTCAATGTCTACTACGCATCAAATGCCTTGCTCCATATCAAATACCTCTCTGCTTTGGACAAGAGAGGTATGATACAGTCCAGTATACAGCAAGACTGTATGGGTATAACTGTGGTCGTAGAACATGGTACTCTTGGTCTCGTTTAGCTGTTACCTTCTTGGGTCTGTAATGGACCGTCCCTGTCTTATGCAGGGAGTAAGGTCTCACCTGAGCAGTGAAATCATTCATCCTGTTAATCATTATTTGTCTAATTCTACCATCTACCTGGGGAAAATACTTGCCCCTCAGGCCAGAAAGAGGCAGAGGTGGATAAGTCATAAGTGATATTTGATATGGGAGGATATTTGATATGGGAGAACTTAGGAAACATTTAACATACCTGATAACATTCCACAAAAGGCCTAAATAGTCCTACTGCAAAGTCTAACACACTCTTTCCTTTCTCTGTAACTAGAATGTCCCTCGCCATCACCTGTATAGTCTCAGTTTTACAAAGTAGGTAACAGCCTTCTTCAAAGTCCTGGAAGAAGAGGGGAGAAGACAGAAGGTACTTAAGTGAACAGGAATGTTGCTGGTCTCAATAGGCAGTCTACATGCAGTTATGTGCCCTCAGAACAAGAGAACACAGCTAATTCCACAGCCTTTCCCAGGTGGCTCTGCTTGTTAGACAGAAGCCAGAAAGGCATTTGTTCTAACACTTAAACAACAACAAACACAGCAAATTTATCATGGCTTTTCTTTCGTTTTATATAATCATACCCCTTAAGTGTAAACAGGAAAAGCATAGAGCAAGTCTCAAAAATACTTAGAATTATGCTAAAGCCCAAAAGCCACCCTCATTCTGTACTGAATACAATCTGTGCTCCTAAGCATAGCATACAGACCAAAACCACTCTCTAAACTGGCACCACCCCCAGCCCTACAACCATCACTACAGCTCTGAGAACCAATTCCTTCATCAGCTGTCTACACCATCAGATAAGATTACTGCTCTCTAATCTCAAAAAAGGTCCCCAACTCCATCCAACAAGTTGCTACCAGAAAAAGATGTGATAGTAAGTCTTTACCAAAATAGAGTTGGTTTATTTATAGTGATTGTACTAATGTTTCAAAGAATGACACTCCTCTCTCCAAGTAATTCCTAAATTACTGATGGCACGTGACCAACAACAGAACTAGAATTTGCTGAACCATGCGCCCATTTTCTTTTGATTTCTGCCCCACGTAACCTTGAAGAAAGGGAAAACGCATTGATGAACCCACTTGTAGAATTCTCACTGCAAACACATGTGTTCTTTGGCACTATGGATTTACCTTTAGCACGTTTCCTGGAAGGAAGATGAACTCATCTGAGAAAACATTGCGTAGAAAGCAAAAGCAACTATAGACATCCTCTGTAAAAAAATTGATTACATAAAATTATAACATTTTAAGCTTTCAGGGACTACCAAGAAGTCATGCTATTTCAAAATGCAGAAGGCCAAAGGTGTATTATTTGAATGCCAGGGCCAAGAATTAAGCCCCTACAAGAAGCTATACTCTAGTATAGTTTTAATGGTCGATTCTAAACTACAATCACACCTCTCTTAATCTGTTAGTTTGGAATGACACCGGCTTAGAAGGCAGGCTATTTCTCTTTCCCTAGTCAAGAAGGAAAAAAATAGATTGCCCACCCCCTTCTAGATTTACATTTCCTGATGTTTTTACTCAATCTTTAGTACTAGCATACACCAGCACATACTAAAAGAAAATACTGACTTGTTTTCCAGTCATGTAGATCTAGCTTACTCATCAACTACAAAGGTTTCTTCATCCTTCTGACATATGCCATGAGCTTTCTCATTAGAAAAGTACATAAGTATATGATACAACAACCCCTGCAAGACCAGCTATGCCCCTTAGCTGAAATCCAAAAGTAAGAAAAAGCAGAGGGAACAAGGACCAAGATCAGTTTGTATCCTTAACTGGGCCCCATAAAATGCAAATCTAAACACAGGCCCTCTGAGCCTCCTTCTAGGGCTAAAGGTGGGTGGCTGAGCGCAGCACCCCTCAACAATAACTTTTCCTTAGAATTACCTAAAGACCTTTGAAAAATACAAAAACACTGATGCCTGGCCCAAACTCCACACCACGTCAGAACCTCTGGGGGTAGGGCCCACCCTCCAATAAGTTTAACCCAGTAGCCTGGGTAGAAATGCCCAGGCCTTGTCTACAATTTCTGTGAACAAAACTGTTCTTCCTTATTCCAACTAGAATGTACTATGTGTCTAAAAAGGTATTCCTATGCTACTGGATTATTCAGTGATACATACTTCTATCAGAGGAGGGGGCTTTTACATCAGAACAAGATCGACAGACCTGTGTTCTACTTCCAGATCCTTCCCTATGCAATTACACAATGTTCTAAGCCTAATTTTCCTTATTTATAAAAGGAATAGGTTAGACTAAAGGATTTCTTAGGTGACTTTCACTGCTAAATTCTCTGAGGTAGTCACGCACTTAGGGGGAACACTAACAGGTACAGGGGTGTACAGGGCCTATTCCTTGTTACGGTATCAAGTGGGCACACACAGCTTAACATCATAAAGCTTTCGATGTTGCTCCCTGCATGGCACTCTTCCAAAATTCAAGACCACACTCCCAAAGTTACCTTTCCTACAGCCAGGTGTCATCTGCAATGCCAAAGCTACTAAGGACGGACGGACAAAAACGTTGAGTAACTGGTTCCTGTAAGCCGAGCACATGAGGAGAGTGATGTGCTGGAAAATAAGTCCATCGACCACTTCTGAGTCTCCAGAGTTCATGTTCAGAACCACTCGGTCTTTGACAAGGCTGGCGACGTTGGAATGCAGAAGAAGGCTAGAATGGATAACTTCTTCCGCAGGCTCATTTTCTACACACAAAGATAATTCATTCAGGCAAAAGGGAAGCTAGAGGGGTCACAGCTGGCATCTTAGGTTTAGTTTGTATCAGTGCTGATGATCTGACATTTATATTTTTAAGTGTCAGGTACTGATATCAGGGTCTACCAATTGAGGTAATGACACCTTAGGTGAAGTATATTTTAAAAGTACTATTTCATAAATCAAAATTCTCTAGATGTGTCATTTTCTTTCTTATCTAGCACACATTTGTCAGTCATTCTGAAATACACATCCCATCCCACTGTGAAAACCAACACTTTCCTAGTAACTTAGAAGATGCAAAGTTTTGAAATAGCAACTTATAAATTAAAACCATCTATATGTGAATTTAACAATACTAAGAAAAGGCACACAATTAACAGTATTTTAAGACATGCTTCACACACACACCCACACACACTCCTTGCTTACACGCTTTTCAAGAAAGCAAGAATAACACTTGGCATCTTTACAGGGCAGTTACCAAAGGGAACTCAAAGAGGCACTCTCAAGCCTGCTTTAGGCTTCACTGAGCACAGAAGGATGCAAAGGAGATGCTCTGGTCTTCCCACATCAAAGTGGATCCACATAGTTTCTGGTAACTCATCACCTGACTTTACATTGATCTGGTGGCAGCCAAGGGACGGTGATAATCAAACAGTACATTTAGCAAGGGAAAACACTTTACTGTTCCCAAGAAATGAGCTGGCTAGCACTGTGAGGAGGCACACTACTAAGCTGGGAGCGAGCGCCAGTGTGGCGTGGGGGCAGGCGTTAGTAAGCGGTGAGGTTTTCCCTCTGCAGACTCCATCCTATTTATGCTGAACTAGCTGCCCTCGTTCCAGCTTGCCAAACATAATGATACTATAAGTATAATACACATTTTATAATTATAACATATATTGTACATCATAAACATTCTAAATGTGGAACTTTTAGGAATGTGGGACATTCTGAGGAAAAAAGAACTGAATATACAACATGTTCTAAATTAGGAACTACATTCAATTGCTGTACATTATTATTGTGACTGAAGATACCAACCAGCTCTCACTTCGTAACTGGAGGCATTTTAGTGTCTGCACAGATACTCAGCTATGGAATGGCCACATTTTGACCCATCTTGAACAAGTGAAACACCAAAAAGACAGGTGCCAGTGCTCCTGTGTTGCTGGGTCAAACAGCGATGAGCTTATTCCTCTCATGACTTGCTTCCTACTTACACCAACAAACTACTGAAGCCAACTTCAACAAGTGACAACACTCAACTGACAGCCAGCTCTGTTAGGAATTCCCCTAAACATATCTTAGCTTCACCCCAACCCGCCTCCACCTTGGTTCAGGCTTCGTCATCTCTCACCTAAGCAGAGCAGCTTTTCAGCTGTGTCCTGATCTCACCTCTCCCCACTACAGTCCATCTTCAAACTGATACAGTGGTTTTTTTCCTAAAGCCGGTCAGTTTTATATCCCTGCTTAATGACCTGATGCTTCCCCAGGCCTTACCGAGTCCACCCCAGGTCCTGGCAGCAGGCCTGCAGGGCCTGGCCCTGTGCACTGCCCCTGTGTCAGCTGGCTCGCACCACTCTCCTTGGCGGTCACGTCAGTGTTGTCACGCCGTTTCTAGGCCTTCAGTTAGCACTGCTCCTCTCCCATTCGTCTTCCCAAAGAACTGTTTTTTCATCAAAATCTAATTACTTCCATGTAATCTCCATTCAGTGTGGGGCCCTTCCCACACAATATTCTCAGAAAGCCCCTAGCATTTTGTCCATAGTTCTTTGTCTGTACTTCACTGAACCCTCTTTGCTTGTTTCCACATTACCTACCTGCCTCTACACTTATAAGCCAGGAAAAATCTCTAAAATAGGGGTTTTATCATTTTCATCTCTGTATCCCTTGTATTACCCAGTGCCAAGTAGTTAGTCAATACAGGTTTAATGAGCTAGCAGTATGTACTTGATTATAAATACTGATCTGTTCTAAAAAGGACTGCATTTCCAACTATAGTCTCTACAACTTTAAAGAAATTAAAAATATCTTAGGCTATTATCATATACACTTCAAACTCCCAGAACATTATTCATAATTCCAATGAGGTTTTTACAAAGTTATTTTTTGAGAGAATTAGATAAAGTTCTATGAGACCAGTCCTTCAATGTTTATAATCTAGTGAGGCAACTGGATTGAAAGCAATGTGGTTTAAAAAGAGATGAGCATGTACGGGAAGAGCATATCATGGAGTACAAAAAGATTCATTATTTTCTACCAGGCAAGGACCTCATGTTCTAGTTCTCAAGATAATGAAAATCACAGGGACTTACATTATGTTGTAAACTTACAAAAGGGACTTACATAATATGTAAATAATTATGTTCAAGTAACCAACATTCTATGTCCTATGTCCTATAGTGACAAGGGCCTATCAGGTTTCCTTTGTAAAAAATCTAATATCAGCTTTTATTTTTTTAATTTACTTTAATTTTAATTTATTATTAAAATAAATTTATGGCCCTCCCTGGTGGCGCAGCGGGTTAAAGCACAGCACTGAGAATCTAAAGCCGCTTCCGCATGAGTTCGATTCCCGCCTGCCCCGGAGGAGACCACATGGCGTGGCAGACCTCTCCTGACCCGCCCGCTGCTCCCCTCAGCAGTGTACTTCGTTGATCTGCCTGTTCTGCTCCCCATTCTGTCTCTGGTGAAGCCTCTCACCGCCCCTGAGCCTCTGGCCTGTACCCCAGTTCTGTATGCACAAATAAATAAATCTTTAAAAAAAAAAAATAAAATAAAATAAATTTATTATTAAATCATTTTTTAAATGGCGTACCATTGTCTTCATCTTTGCTAATTATTTGACCGCGGAGGATTTCTCCCCTCAGGTGTGGTGACCGCAGCTCTCCCGTCACAGGCCTTCATCATGGCTACCGTGCTTGCCCCGCTCCTGTCGCCAGCCTGCCCTACCTCCTCCCCTCCTGCATGCCTCACATCTACCGTCAGCTTTCAAGGGTTGGTAGGTTTCTTTTCTGTCTCTGAGCAACATGTTGTTCAAAGTCCTAAATAGGTTATTCATGTCTAGGTTAGAACTTTTTAAAACGAAGAGTTAAAAAAGAAACATGCATTTTCATACCAAACATTCCACATACATACCGGGCCAAGTCAGAAGCCCCCCAAAGGCCTTGGTTAAGCCTTTCAGCCATAAAGTCTTTTCCACCAGAGTATCAAAATCCATAAAAGGTCGATTCTGAAGCAGAACAGCAATTGTTAGGGCCCATGGACTCAGAACCAGGTTTTGAATCTGTAATAGCTGCATTTTGTAGGCCACTTCAGTGACAAAGGCATGCATGTCTTCTGACTGTTTCTGAGGAATATATCTAAAAGAAAGAGTGGGGCAATAAATTACAGTCCTACCTCAGCAAAGTGAATGGAGAGGGGGATGGAAGACAGACCCTTTAGGAAGCTTCTAGTACTTTTTGTCACTGCTGGTCACATTTGCTTTACTACAGCATAATCTGTCCATTTGCCTCTAGTGTATATTCTTGAGAAGGACAAAAATTTTTAAGGGAACAGTATCCTATTATTTCTGGCTACATGAAAAAAACTTCTTGGGCTCCCTGGTGGCCTAGGGCTTAAGTCTCATCATTATCACCACTCTCACTGCTGCAGCCTAAGTTCAATCCCTGGCCAGGGAGGTAACTCACATCTGGCACAATAGACCTCTCCTGTCTTGCCAGCTGCTCCCTTTAGCAGTTTATTTCAGTGGATCTGCCTGTTCTGTTCCCCACTGTCTCGTGAATCCTCTTACCCCCTTGCACCTCTGGCCAGTACCCCAGTTCTTCTATAAATCAATCAACCAACCTTAAAAAAAAACAAAACTTTTTCTGTATTGTAAACAGGAAAACTATTACTTCTTGAACTATTCTCTTCTAGGTACTCAGGAATACTCTGAACATGTCTATAATTGTTCATGTCTGTCTCGGACTGTCTGTCTACTTTGTCTGACTGCTAAACTAGCTGCAGGCCATTTGGCAACGACTTCATGGTCCTTCCCGCACCACTGACATCAGCAACCTATTAGTATTCAGAGCTAGCTGGAGCAGGGATATGTATATAACCTAAAAGCAGCCACCTAATTAAGGCAGTTTAATGTGGAAATCAATCAGTAAGGGTGCCTTGTATTAAAAAACAACTGGCTGACCCCATTTGAGATTCACAGAGAAAGGTCAGTGGCAGCAAAGAGCCACCACCTGCTTCTGACAGTCAGTGAAGCTGCTAGCAAGGCTGTTCACTGTGCCCGGGCTGCTGATGCCACTGACACACTAGTGAATGAAGCTGCAGTTATGTGAGGCCTGCTGGGACGGTGGTTTCTGTCTCTCTAAATTAAGAGATATATTTCTCTACATTTAAACCCAGGTGATTATCTGTACTGCCATCCTAAAAGTACATTAGCTATAAAGACTCATTGCCATTAGTAGTATGCAATCCTTCCTACAATCAAAAACAATACTTAGTTCCCACTTTGGCTGGCCTACTACTTCTCAACAATTCCCATATAGGCATTTGTAGTAATTATATACTTCTTCCCACTTGCAAATTTGTGGGGCACTGGTTCCCCTGATGAGAAGAAACACTGTCTGACTTTACACATTTAACATATATATCCTGCAGCTTATTGCATTTTTATCTTTGGCAAATGTAGTTCTTTAACTGAAGCTCTCTGTTTCCCTGGTATGTGAACTCAGACAAGTTTTAGTTCTAGAATAGGTCAAATCAAGAATCACAAATTAAACTTTCACCTTTTCACCCTGTTTCAGAGTCAGTTATGAAAACACAAGCTTTGTACCTGGGTACCAGGTTATATGGGCTTCGACTCATCCTCCCAGCTGCCAGAGATCGAAGTGACACAGGGTCTCCAAAGTATACATGGACGCTTCCAAAATTTTCAGAGAGAATCCTCCTGGCTTTCAACAATCCCTAACAGTATCACAATAGGGGAAGGAAAAACAAAAAGTAAATTCAGAAATCAGCTGATACGCAAACTAGCATTTTTCTCTAAATTCCAATAAAATTGTGTTTGGCTGTTGTTTACATACAGTTGTAGATTCTTTTGGCTTAGGAACCCCTAGGAGCTCATATGCATAAAGAGTTTCTTCCAATATCTTGTCATAACTGATGCTAATTGGAACAAGGTAGGTATCGAAGACTTCTCTTTTAAAAAATGGTTCCATCACAACATTCAGAAGACCTGTAAATGTAGAGAGAAATGGTTTTTCATACATATTGATGAGTAAAGCAAGCAAGGGAGAGTACATGAACAGGAAAATACTAAAAGTGTATATTATATATACTAAGTTCATAAATACAAGCAGTTAAAGAAACCGTTACACTTATAAAGGGGAGAATACCCTGCAAAATAACAATTTCAAGTTCTGTTCAACACATGACACCATTATCTGAAGCCTTTGAGCTTGTACATTTCCTTCCATCTGTAAGAGACCTACCTAATTTAGGAGTCAATGTCTTGGATGAGCGGCTTCTTGTCCCTTCGAGGAAAAATTCAACAGGAGCATAACCATTCTTCAAAGAGAAAACACAAACAAAACAAAATACAAAGCCCATTGCCTACTCTCAAAGTATAAGTGCTTCTTTTGCTTCCTCTTCCCAACTTCCCTCCCTAGCCCTCTGAACACTCCTCACAGTGAAACTAAAACAAGAGAGTCAGAGTAAACAGGCCGCTGAGGTGAGGCATATTTCCTTGAGGGGAAGAGAGCTAAGTGGTCCATCAGAAGGTAAGAGTTTAAATAAGTCCTGATAGCAAACTTCAGTGATAAGGAAACACAGCTTGAAAGAACCTGGTTCCCATGTGTATTTACCCGTAACATAGTTTTTACATATTCAGAAAACACAGCCCAGTAGAGTCTGTTGCCACCAAAGGTACGCCGCATGAAAAAGGCGCCAGACATCCGCAGCAGCTCCCCGACCATTTTCATTCCTAGGAAGTCTAAAAAAATAAAGAAAGGAACTAATGTTTATTTTCATATATAAAGAAATTTCCATAAATTCTAAACTGAAAGATTTCACATAAAATACTCCTACTACAATGTGAAACATTTTTCTGAGATTTATCACAAGAAGAGACATAAATAAGAAAAGATGGGGCTCTGTGGGCAGGTGCTCCCTGAGAGGTTATCTTGCAAGTCCTCGATCTGACCCTCAGTACTTTTGTGATTACAACCAAACCAGCTGGAGACAGGGCGACTGAAGGCCTTGTGACAAGATGAACACTGTCAAACTATTTCTTTATCTAGTACTATTGCAGACAAGAACAACAAAGCAACATGCATTCTTCATGCTCTGAAAAATCAGGTCAAATCAACGCTGCCCTTTCTTTTATTAGTCATCAGTGAAAAATGTCAACCTTATTTCAGTGGTACAGATTAAATAAAGCAAATTCAGAATAAAGGAACTCTATCATATTTTAAAATAACTTCATTTTTTATGTAACTTGCTCACATATTGAGAAAGATAAAATGCTGTTAAAGTGCTTAAGTCCCTAGCAGTTTTTACTGTTGACTGCATTTATTAACAAAGGTATATGCCTGAATCCCAGCTTTCCTACCTACCTTGAAAGGGAGATAATTTATTTGCTTTAGCAATCCAACAGAAATAAAAGCACTGATACAAAAATGCATTGTGAAATTGTTAACAACAGAAAGACCACTAAATTATGATATGTTTCTACACTGCTGAATATTATAGTTATTAAAAATGCTAGACATGACGCCTCCCTGCTGTCACACTGGGTTGAAGCACAGCACTATGAAGCTATCTGCAGCCACTGCAGTACTGAGGTCAATTCCTGGCCAGGGAAGTGACCCACATGGTGTGGCAGACCTCTCCTGTGCTGCCTACTACTTCCCTCAGCAGTGTATTTCAGTCATTCTGCCTGATCTGCTCTAGTGAACCCTCTGAATCCCCAACACCTCTGGTCTATACCTCAGTTCTTGTGTGTATAAATAAATAAAATCTTTATTTAAAAAATGCTAAACATGAAGTTGAATACTTAGTATATACCATACAGGAAGATTAACTCAAAATGAAAGTCCTAAAATTATAAAACTCAAGAGGATTTGAACAGCTATTTCTCTGAAGAAGTGATAGTTATAGCCAACAAGTATATAAAAAGATGCTCAGGGCCCTCCCTGGTGGCGCAGCAGGTTAAAGCACTGCACTAAGAAGCTTAAGCCATTTCCGCATGAGTTCGATCCCCGCCTGCCCCAAAGGAAATCCACACGGCGCAGCAGACCTCTCCTGACCCGCCTGCTGCTCCCCTCAGCAGTGTACTTCATTGATCTGCCTGTTCTGCTCCCCACTCTGTCTCTGGTGAATCCTCTCACCCACCGCATCTCTGGCTTGTACCCCAGTTCTGTATAAATAAATAAATCTTTAAAAAAAAAAAAAAAAAGATGCTCAACATCACTGATCAAGAGGGAAATGTAAATCAAAATAATGATGATACCATTTTACACCCATTAGAATAATTATTATACAAGCAAACAGTGAACAACAAGTATTGGTGAGAATGTGGAGAAACCTGAACCCTTGTGCACTGTCGCATGTAAAAGAGTGCAGTCCCTATGGCAAACAATATGGTGCCCCTCAAACACAAAAGTACCTCATACGGTAATTCTACTTCTTGGGTGTATGTTAGAAAGAACTGAAACAAGACTTGAACAGGTATCTGTATACCTATATTCATAGCAGCACTATTCACAACAGCCAAAAAGGGGAAGCAGCCCAAGCGTCCATTGACAGGTGATGGATACACAAAACATGGATAGTCATATATCACTTCACATTATTTCAGTCAGTGAGAACTGCAGATTCAGTGGTAGTCTTGACAAGCACACCACACAGCTCAGTGTGCCAAGAGACTATGCCATCGAGGTTTGTATAATTGTACTCTGTGGTTTGTACAACATGGAAACTGACGAACATACATTTCTCAGAATTCATCTCTCATTCAGCAATGTGTGATTGCATACATACATATGTATACACAATGGAATATTATCCAATCTTTAGGAGGAAGAAACTTCTGATACATGCGACAACATCCAACATGAGCGAATCCTGAGGCTATTATGCTGAGTGAAATAAGGTATTCAAGAAAGGGAAAATATTGTATTATTCTACTAAAATGAGATTATCTGGAGTAGTAGAAGCCACAGAGGTAGAACAGTGGTTGCCAGGGCTCTGGGTAAGGTAGAATGGGGAGTTAGTATTTAATTGGGACAGAATTTCATTTTTGTAAGATGAAGACTTCTGTGGATGGATATAGTGATGGTGGTACAACAATGTGAATGGACGTAATTTCATTGCATTATACACTTAAAAATGGCTAAGATCATAAATTTTATATTTTATCACAATTAAAAAATGTAAAAAAAAAGATCTATATTGAACTATAGAGAAAGCCACTGACATATCAGTAAACAGAAGACACAAAGGCAGATGGTACATATAGGTAGCATTATCTTATTTTTCAAACTTAAACACCAACCTCTAAGTGCACAGATGCTTGTTTATGGCACTTTGGGCATAACGAAGCACAGCATAGTACATAGCCCAAACACTGGGATAGGACGGAAGAAAAGGGAGGTTGTTTTCATCATATTATCTTTAAATGCCTCAGTATTAAGTCACTTAAAACCAAGGAACATTTTATTTTTATATAATTAAAAAAGCAAACCAATACATACCCATTCCTGCTGCTATGACTGGTACAGGTAAATCATAATTGTATAAAAGAAAAGACAACATCAGAAAGTCAATGTAACTTCGATGACTAGGCAGCAGAACAACTGGATGCTCCTGGATGGCTCGTTGTAGCTTTAAAATAAACATTACAATTTGAATAACCTTAGTTTTCATTTTATTAAAATTATAGCTCATATCAGAAGATGGAAGAATGTGCGCAGAGAATACTAAAAATGTTTTTCTGCTTTTCTTATTATGTTTACAAAAGTTATTTCAGAAAACTACCTAAATAATCTTACATAAAGCAAGAATATTTAGAAAATGTAATTTTTATGGATCATAATAATAACGGTCATGATTGATAATAGATTAACTGAGCACACCATATTAAACATTTAACTTTCATTGTTCAATATCACATATTTATAAGTGAGGCCTAAGCCTTAACTTCCTCCTTTATGATATGGTCAAGCATCTAATAAATGGAGCTAGACATGGAACTGAAGTCACTCTGAATTTAGAGTAAAGTTCCTGTCAAAGAGTTAAAAAAAATATCTGCATTGTTAGGACAAGTGAGAGGTGTGGTATATTTCTATTTATACACTGGACTCACTGCCAGGCAGAATGGGTGCCGTGGAGTCTGGAGGGATGCATCCGAACTTCCAGATCTATTCCTCAGGCTATCAACTTCAAAAATACTGGGAGGCCAATGTATTATCTCCATTTTCCTGAAAGCTAAATATACCTAATGAAGGTAAAGCGATTTATATCAGGAAAGCCATGGCCATTTGACACTCCTTGGCCCTAAACACTGTACTAAACATTCTTTGATAGAAATCCAGAGAGGAAACCATCACAGGAAGAAAAAGGAGAAGTACTTGAAAAAAAGTAACTGACTGGATAAAAACAAAACATTAAAAGGAATGAGGTAGAAGGCCAAAAAAAGGTAAGAACTTCCTAGGAAGAGAAAAAGAATATCAAAAACAATATTCACAGGGAGAGTTCTTTCTTACCAGAAAAACAAACAACAAAAACAAAACAACAAGCCATCGAAAAATAACAGTGATGGAATTAGAAATATCATCATTTGGGAAATATTAAAATAAAATTCTGATTCATGTAAAAATCATCAGGGGATAAAAAAAAAGAGTGGAAGGGGGCCCTCCCTGGTGGCACAACAGGCTAAAGTGCAGCACTGTGAAGCTATCTGCAGCCACTATGGCATGAATTCAATCCCCAGCCAGGGAGCTGACCCATACCCATGGTATGGCTGACCTCTCCTGACACTCTCACTGCTCCCCTCAGCAGTATATTTCAGTACATCTCAGTACATTTCAGTTCTGCTCCCTCCCTGCTCTGTCTTGGTTGAATCTCTCATCTCCTGCAGCTCTGGACTGTACCCCAGTTCTTGTATGCATAAATAAATAAATCTTAAAAAAGAAAAGTGAAGGAAACAATCCTCTTGCAAAATGGTCACCTTAACACTCTTAAAGTACCTCTCCACAGATCACTATTAATTACAAAGGGAAACCAGTCACACTGCAGTGGAAAGCTGGCCAACACCACCTTAACCAGCTGATGAAAGTGAATGTGACCAGAAATGGGAGAAACAGGCAACAGGTGCCTTGATCTGAAGGCCTGAGGAGGGCTGTGCTCCTGAGGCACTGCTACCAGAATCTACTCTTGAGAAACGATACTGAAGCCTAAATCAAGGGCAACACAAAATGACTGGTCTGTTCTCTTCAAAAATGACATCACAAAGACCAGGGAATTGTTTTAGAGTAAGAGAATCTAAAGAGATAATAGAAGCTAAATATATGATGTAGAATTTTCTTTTATTATACAAGATGAAACTGGGACAACTGGTGAAATATGAATAAGGTCTGCATTATTAGTATTCTATCAATGTTTTTTGTCTATTTTGATAATTACACCACAAAAGAATGTCCTTGCTCATAGAAGAAACACACCAGAGCACTGAGGAAAGGAACAGAGAGCTGTAGGGAGACCTAGGTGGCACATACAAAAATTCTTTTTTACTTCAATAACTTTGTGAACACCTGCATTAGGTTAGTATGTAAATCTTACCTGATGAAAGTAAGTTAGTCTAAAGACTGTAGGTTGAAGGGAAAGAGGCAAGAGCCTCTTTTGCCCGGCAGCCCGGCCTGGCTGCCTAGTTGACATAGGCATACTTGTTTCCTGCACAATGCGATGTCTTTGAACTGACTAATTGTGAAGGGTTGAAGAGGATTGTTTTTTAACAATACTTACTTTCTGAATACCTTCTTCATTGACACACACTTTCGAGAAAATCTGCTTAAATATTTTGCTCAGGGCAAAGGCAAAAACCCGAATGACTCCTACACGTAGCTTGTGGCTCATTTCATCCAAGATCTCACAAACCTCCTCTCGGAGAATGTCAACGGTTTGGAGGGATTCCTTGGAAAGCTAAAAGGAAAGGGAAAGCAGGAAAAGTTTTCTGAAATAAAGAAGCTAGAATTGTTTTTACTTAAGCCAGTGTGTCCAGATCCAGATAGACCAAAACTATACAACCCCAAAATGGTGTGTTTTCTTATTTTAAATGGACATAATTTATTTTCCAATATAACAAAGCAGATAAATGATCTAACTTAGACAAATTTAAAGACTAGAAATTCAAAGAGAATTGGCCAGGTTAGTATTTTAGGCTAAGAAAGCATTTCACCTTTCTTTTTGATTCATTAATAATCTTTCCCCAAATTCTATAATAAGTTGTTGCTCATGATCTAGTGTGGACTTCCAGTGAGTCTGAGACCTGGGATGCGGCAGTGAAGGAAGTCAGACATTGGGGACTGCTATGTCCAGCATGCAGTGAAACTTTATTTTTAAGCACCCCCTTTTATGCCCTTTGTTCCCAAGTTTCAGCAAAAGCCAATCTTTTAAATTAAGCTCTGTATACATTTTACTTTTTCCCAGGATCTCCTCCTCTAAACAGTTCTGGACACATACACACACACACACACCCCACATACACACATCCAGACTTCTTTCTTAATTGGCTCTTTGATTAACTTTACTGAAATGCTGGGCGGCGCCTGCATGACCTCCATCCATGTTCTTAGCTCTCAGTCCTGGTTTCCAAGGGTTTTCCCTCGGATGCATGCATTTTCACATGCACCAGTGGACCATCGCCAGATGCTGAACAAGGTCAGGCAGGCATCACATCAACAATCTAGTATCCCAGCTTCTCTTAGGAGACTGATGCAGCACTACTTCATCTACTTACTGAATGCTATTACAAGATAATATACAAGATTATGTTGAAATAACTATTGAGACTATATGAGATTACATGGGCCACTGGTAAAAAAAATCCCCAAGCTGTCAGAGGAAACTAATGAAATCACTGATCTCACAATGGAACTGTCTGTGTAACTGTCACACCACATCTTTTTGTAAAGAGAACACAATGTTGACTCTGTGCTATGACTGTCAAGCTGAAGTAAAATAATACAAATCCAGCCATCTTAAAGCAACAATTCAGTTACTTTATAAACAATTCAGCATTTAGTACCTCCACTGAAGGTACTAATTGAAGGGCTCCATTCAACTGGCCCAAGAGTGACCGACTAGGATAAACTGATTTCGCTTAATCAGTTTTCCATTATTTTTACTCAGTCATATAGCAAGAAAGCTTTAGTGATATGGCCAGAAGAAAAGGGATATAAATGGACTTGGACTTAATAAACAGGAGGTGGGGAAGTAAAAACAGTGACCATGAATGAATAACTAAAATGTCTGCATGCGGAGAACAGGGAGAATAACAGTTAAAGAAAAAAATGCCTTCCAAAGTGGGTAAAGCCTTGGACTTATTTTTTTAAGCATCTCATTTAAAAAAAATTATTATCAAATACAAACTTTTAACTATTTTTTTTTAAAAGATTTATTTATTTATTCATACAGAACTGGGGTACAGGCCAGAGATGCGGAGGGTGAGAGGATTCACCAGAGACAGAGTGGGGAGCAGAACAGGCAGATCGACGAAGTACACTGCTGAGGGGAGCAGCGGGCGGGTCAGGAGAGGTCTGCCACGCCATGTGGTCACCTCCGGGGCAGGCGGGAATCGAACTCATGCGGAAACGGCTTTAGATTCTCAGTGCTGTGCTTTAACCCGCTGCGCCACCAGGGAGGGCCTTAACTATTTTTAAATGCACGTTCAATGTGTGTAAATCTATATACTAAAGGGAAGACGTCAACTGAAAAGTCTGAAGACTCAGAAAAGGGAGAGAGTGCCCACCAGAAGGTCTCACAGAGGCTGAGAAGGTGATATCACTACAGGACGTGTGCTTAACCTTGAGCAGAGAAAGATGCTTTGTCTCTCTCTGATTCTAGAAGACAAAGCACACATGGAGATGGTCACTGATATATACACATTTGAAGAATAGGGGTAGGAATCTGAGGAAGATACTTTCTAAAAATTTTCATTATCCCAAAGGAAAATACAGATTGCCCTACAGACAAGAGAGCTAGGGTGTAATAGGTGCTTCAGGCAGCCTGAATGAAGGTTTGGCAGAGCTGCAGGGGAGCAGCTGCAGGGGAGCACAGCAGTGCTAGAAGAGGGGCTGGGGAAAGGCGGGATCTATGCAGCTCTGCCCACTTCCAAGGCAGTCAGAGACCTGGTGGCATGAACAGAAAAGGTGCACTGGCACAGAGCATGGGCTGCTCTTTTTGCTGGGTAGACTGGGACTCAGAGAATTAAAGATGAGGGTGAAATAATTATTCCAATAACCCTAATAAAGTTGGATAGGAAGACAGAACTGAAGGGCAGGACGAGACAACAGGAAAATGGAGCATT
The DNA here is from genome assembly GCF_000260355.1 of Condylura cristata. Taxonomy (NCBI): domain Eukaryota; kingdom Metazoa; phylum Chordata; class Mammalia; order Eulipotyphla; family Talpidae; genus Condylura; species Condylura cristata. Next base: position 3,087,280 of record NW_004567131.1, read on the forward strand.
TGGAGAAAGGATTGGTTCCAGGAAACAGGTATAGAAAAGGAAATACAATTGGAAAATGTTCCAAATAATTCAGGCCAGGAATGGAAAAGCCCAAATAACAGTAGTAACAGATGCTGAAGAGAAGAGAAAGGGCAGAACAATGGCTGCTTTTGTGTTGGGCAGCAGAATGGATAATGGAGATATCCTTTGAAATAGGGAATCCAGACCAGAGATAGAAGGAGTGTACCATGCAGGGGGTAAGAATAGCAGACATATCTGATTTCAAGGTATTTGTGGCACATATAAATTAGACATCTAGCAGGGAACAGGACAGTTGGAGCTAAAAGCCTGAATCCCACTGAAGATACTGACCAGGCATCATTAGGGGAAACATGGAAATTGAAATGATAAGAATGGCTACAATGGATAGAAAAATTGTAGAGAGAATAAGAATGCTAAAGATTCAACAATGAGAAAACACTTTGTTAGCAGATGGAAAAACTTAAAAAACTGATTTACAAGGAAGATAAATAAGGTGAACTGTAACATGTAATGTCATAAATGTACAGTAAGAGAGATCCTGAAGGAGAAGAGCACAACAACGGACACAGTAAAGGATAAACCAAAGACTGAAGGAGCCCCTTGAACAACCTCAGGAAACTTTATGAATGAGTTTTAGCAACATGCTAAAACTGAGACATGATAATGTCATTTCTAAGGAGTTAGGTTGGAAGGGGAGAGAAATGGAGCATTAATAAGATTTTCCTCCACATGGAAACAGACTAACTTGAGCCAGTGGAGAAGGCCAAAGATAGGAAAGACAATACTTTCCTTGGGGCTTTGAAGGAAGTGGAGGAATAAAGAACACAAGTGAACAAACAGGCAGATTTATCCCAAAGGAAGCAAACCATTCCAAGAGTGGAATGAAGCAGATTGGACTGACATCTTATCTTGTGCATCTGGGCATCTTAGTTGCCCAACAGATATGCCTGTCCTTCTAGATCCCTCTTCCTGGAAGCCCAAGATAAGACTTAAAAGTTAAGCAATAAATCTGATAACCCCTTGTCTGCAGTCTTGACCCCTTCTTCGGTCTAATGTCTACATTACAAATGTGAGCAGTCTTTGAAGTGTAAAACTAATCACATCTTCCCTCGGCAGAACCCCCTTTTGGTGGCTGTTATGGCGTTGGGTGAGAGAACAGCAGCCTGAGTTAGAGAAGGGGCAGAGATAGAAATAGACAAGAGGGATTTAGGAAGGCAAATCCGCAGTCCTCAGTGACTATGAGGGCAAAGCAAGAAGTTGAAGATGGTATCCAGATTTTTTGTTTGAGCAACTAGCATATGGAGGGGCCAATACTGGAAGGAGAATGAGTATATGGTACAGAAGTAGAGATGGGAGACTCAAAGGGCTTGATTTAGACATCTTGAATTTGAGATGCTTCTAGAATTTTCAAGTGGATATTCCAGTAGGCATATAAAAATAAACATGAAACTCGAGAGAGCTGGCCTGAAACAATGGGTACTACTGATCTGTATAATTTCTATTATTATTTGCTTACTATATCTATATGTATGCATATAGATAAAATAATGCATACGTATAAAACAATTACATCCTAATATTATAATAAGAAGACATTTAAAAGGAATGTACTTAAAATGCTGACAATAAGACAGTAAGTGAATGATACAGTAAGAAAGGACCAGAACAAATTTTGAAGAACGGTAGCATTTAAGGAGACGTGCAAGAAAAGAAGCCCATAAAGATGACTGAGAAGTGATCAAAAAGATACGGAGGGCAAGGGGGGGCTGTGTGCCATGGCAAGAAAGAGGATATGCCAAAAATGACTGAGGGTTTGGACAAGGCTGATTTCATCTATAGCGAAGGGTGTCATTCACAGTCTTGGGAAGAACTATTACAGAAGGTTAGAAGCCAGATTCCAGTGAGCTAAGTAGTCAATGAAAGGTGAGAAACGCTGTCAACAAGCAAAACAAGACAGTGAACTTCTTCAAAGGGTAGTCGAAGTGGGAAAGAGATGGGTAATAGAGGCAGGTAGTCAAAAGGAAGTCTATTTAAGCAGAAGAGAATAAAACAGGTTGTTTTTTTATATCCAAAACGGCAGGTTTACTATTAAAAGGGAGAGAAGAATAAAGAACACTTGCACAAACACAAGCAGGCAGAAAGCATTGCCCCTGAAAGGGACAGGTTTCTTAAAAGGAGGCCTGGATAGTCACAGGTGGGCAACCCTGGGAGGAGAGCTGCCTATGCTGCTTTGTGGAAGGAGAAACCCCTGCATAGGCACAGGTGGGCAGAATGGCAGCTGACAAGAGAAGAAAGCATGTTAAATGTGGATGCTAAAGAGTAAATAAAGAGGACGATACTGAAGACAACAAGAGAATAGACAACAGAGCAAAATCCTGAGTAGGCAGGAAGAGGTAGAATTCAGAGCAAAGGCATACGGTAGGGTTGAAGCTCAAACAGGAGAAGGGGATCGCTCTTCCACTTTACTAGATGAGAAGAAAATGATGGGCATTAGATGCTAGTAAATTAGTAGCTTAATTACAGGAAGATAAAAGAATGCTCATGTGATGGTTTAAATCCTCTTTGGGGAGGAGGAAAAACGTTATCTGTTGAGAGTAGAAGGAGGAAGTAAGGTTCAAGGAGAATGCGGCTATTGAATGCAGCTATTGAAACCACTGTTTTGGAGAGTGGGAGAGAGTTCATGTGGGAAATAGACCTCAGTGGGTAACACAGAGAACTCAACTGCACTACACAACTGTGAATTTATCACCCCTCCAATCTACCTCAATTACATGATTTTTCTCAGCTGTACAGTCAAGTTTGGGAAACAGTGTCTTAGTCAGCAAGCTTAACCTGACTATACATTAGAATTACATGGGAACTTTAGGAAAAGATGAAAAAATCTGGAGATGCCTGGGTATGATTCCAGACCAATTAAATCAGAATCTCTGTGAGCAAAATATTTTTAAAAATTCATTAATTTGGACCCTCCCTGGTGGCACAGCAGGTTAAAGCACTGCACTGAGAATCTAAAGCCACTTCCGCTTGAGTTCGATTCCCGCCTGCCCTGGAGGTGACCACATGGCGTGGCAGACCTCTCCTGACCCGCCCGCTGCTCCCCTCAGCAGTATACTTCGTCGATCTGCCTGTTCTGCTCCCCACTCTGTCTCTGGTGAAGCCTCTCACTGCCCCTGAGCCTCTGGCCTGTACCCCAGTTCTGTATGCACAAATAAATAAATCTTTAAAAAAAATTCATTAATTTGGGGGCATCCTGGTGGCACAAAGGATTAAAGTGCAGCATCATGAAGCTATACATAGACAGGATAGCAACAGTTCGATCTCTGGTCAGGTAGCTGACTCACATGGTGCAGCAGACCTCTCGTCTCCCCGCTACTCCCCTCAGCAGTGTGTTTCAGTAGCTCTACCTGTTCTGCGCCCCACTCTTGTCTCCAGTGAATCCTCTCACCCCTGGCACCTTTGGCCTACAACCCACTTCTTGTATGCATAAATAAGTCTTCAAGGAATATTTTTTAATATATATGAACAGATAATAATAATTCTTGCCTTAACATAATTCATATACTACTGGACCATTAACAATGAACTTTTTAAAAAAAAAAAAAAAAGCTTTATTTATTTATGCATACAAAACTGAGGAACAGGCCAGAGGTGCAGGGGCAGTGAAAGGACTCACCAGAGACATAGTAGGTTGCACAAGGTAGGCAGATCAATGAAGTACACTGCTGAGGGGAGCAGTGGGCAAGAGAGATGAGGTCTGCTGTGCCATATGGATCACCTCGGGGGCAGGGGATTGAATTTGCACTGAAATAGCTGTGGCTAGCTTGCAGTGCAGTGCTTTAACCCACCCACTGTGCCACCAGGGAAGGCCAACACCGAACTTTTTTTTAATAGTTTTTCAGGTGATTCTAACAAAGCTAGTGTTGAGATCTAAGGTTTAACTTCTAACTGATAAGGAAACAAATTCAGGTAATCTGAGAAAACTAAGTTCCTCCAAGATTGGTTATGATAGATCAAAACAAAAAGATTAGGCGCATGGGTCATCTGTCCAAATCAAATGTAAAGAGAGAGCAAAGATAAAACAACTTGTCACCTCCTGGGTTGACAAACCCAACTAAACTCCAAATAAAGCCCAAAGCAACAGATCTCTCTAAGTAAACCTCAAGGCATAGGAGGACCTAGATGCCACATGGAGTCCCAGCCAGCGGGATATTCTAATAGTGCCCACTGAATCCCCTTACCTTGAAATCTTCAAGTGAAATATCCAAAACTCAGCTTCTCTCCCAAGACCACTCCCTCTCATAGCTTCCTATCTCAGTTAATAACTCTATAAGCCTTGATTCTATCCTTTCCTCCACTTCATTCACCCAACAGGTTATTAAACAAGGTCACTCTACCTCTTAAATTTCTTAAATCTGTCCATTTCTTTCATATGGAACCACACAAAACCAAGAATAGCCAAAGCTCTACGATGAAAACAAAGGAAAATGGAGGTATCACATTTCCAAGCTTCAATCTATACTACAAAGCCATAATAATTAAAACAGTGTGGTACTGGAACAAAAACAGATATACAGACCAATGGAACCAAACTGAAAACCCAGAAATAAACGCACACCTATATGGGCGGTTAATCTTTGACAAAGGAGCAAAGAATATGCAATGGGACAAGGACAGTTTGTTTAACAAATGGTGCTGGGAAAACTGGATCAACATAAGCAAAAGAATGAAACTAGGCCACTACCTCACACTATGCATGAAAATCAACTCAAAATGGATAAAAGATTTGGACATAAGACCTGAAGCCATAAACCATAACATATATAGAAGAAAATACAGGTAAAACACTACAAGACATACACTTCAACAACTTTAAAGATTCTTCACCCAAAGCAAAGAAAATGAAGGAAAAGATAAACACACAGGACTATATCAACCTGAAAATCTTCTGCACAGCAAAAGAAACATTAACCAAGACAAGGAGACACCCTACTGATTGGGAAAAAAACCTTTGCACTCCATACAACAGACAAGGGACTGATCACAAAGACATATACAGAGCTCACTCAAATCAACAAAAACAAAACAACCCAGTCAAGAAATGGGCAAAAGAACTTAAAAGACACTTTATCCAAAGAGGAACTGCAAATGACCAATAGGCATATGAAAAAGTGTTCAGCATCTCTCATAATCAGGGAAGTGCAAATCAAAACCAAAATGTGATACCACCTCACACCAGTGAGAATGACACATATCAAAAAAACAACAACAAATGTTGGTGAGGATGTGGTGAAAAGGAACTCTCCTACACTGCTGGTAGGAATGCAAACTGGTACAACCACTATGGAAAGCTGGATGGAAATTCCTCAGACTACTAAAAATGGTGCTACCATACAACCCAGCAATTCCACTCCTAGGGATCTACCTAAAGGACACAAAAATATTAATTCAGGCCCTCCCTGGTGGCGCAGCGGGTTAAAGCACAGCACTGAGAATCTGAAGCCACTTCCGCATGAGTTCGATTCCCGCCTGCCGCCTGCCCGGAGGAGACCACATGGCGAGCCAGACCTCTCCTGACCCGCCCGCTGCTTCCCTCAGCAGTGTACTTCGTAGATCTGCCTGTTCTGCTCCCCACTCTGTCTCTGGTGAAGCTTCTCACCGCCCCTGAGCCTCTGGCCTGTACCCCAGTTCTGTATGCACAAATAAATAAATCTTTAAAAAAAAAAAAAAATTAATTCAAAAAGATACATGCACACCTATGTTTACTGTAGCACTACTTACAAAAGGTAAATACTGGAAACAACCCAAATGCCCAAAACATCTTGACTGGATCAAGATGTGGTATATATATATAGAATGGAATACTACTCAGCAATTGAAAAGATAAACTCATGCCATTCGCAGCAACATGGATGGAGCTGGAAGAGATTATGCTCAGTGAAATAAGTCAGAAGGAAAAAGAAAAATATCAAATGGTTTCACTTGTAAGAGGAATTCAAGTAACCCAAACAATTATAAACAAGAGAGATCCTATGGGGCGGGGGAGACAGAGAAGGATCAGAAGGAGGGAGGAAAAAGGGGGCTATCGTAGTGATGGGTAGGGGAGGGAAGAAGTAAACACTGTTATAAAGTGAGCAATAATGTAAATAGATATATAAATTTTTTTTTTAAATCTGTCCATTTCTCTTTTTCAATAACCGCTCACCAGTCCAGACAGCTTTGATTGCACAAAGGGAAAACAGCAAAAATGTCACAGATTTCCTGTCTCCATGTTCAGCTTTATGGTACTTTCAAACATAAAATGATGCAGCAACATTTTAGTCTACACCTTTCAATGACTTTGTACTTTAGATAGGATAGAATCTAATCTTCCATATCAAAATCCTTCATCATGTGGCCCTTGCTTCTTTCTCCAATCTCAATTCTTATCAGTACTCTTCCCATGTTCTCTTCAGTTTGGTCATATTGAGATACTTTCAGTACTGAACATACATGTCCTTTTACCCTTAAAATTAGTCAGTGGTTTCCAAACTTTTCTCTACTTTAGAGTCAAATGGGCATCTTTAAACACTACTAATGCCTGGCTCTTTCCTCCTGACACTTTGATTTAATTGGTAGTGGGGTAAGATCAATGTGTGGGGGCTTTTTAAAAGCCTAATGTACAGTAATGTTTGAAAACCATAGTGAAAAAGTGATTTGCTCTGCTAGGAAAACTTTTCTTCATTCACTTTACTTGGAAGGCCTGTATCTGGTGAAGAGACTAACATACATTATGGATATTTGATGAATGTGATCAATATAGCTATATCTAAGAAACATTAAAGATAGCAAAATAAGTTCACAGAATCAAGAAAAGATCTTGTTGACAATGAACAAATGTGGCAATGGTTGAAGAGGAAATCACTTACCTGTTTGATAACATAATGAACCTCTTCAGAATTGAGAACACTACATTTAATATCATTTGGCTTGCAAGGAATAATTCCCTTATAGAGAAGAGGTGTGTAGCATTTCATTGCAAATTTCAAGTCACTGACATTCCTTCTCTCTTCTAAAATATCTTCAAACTCATCCCACTTTTTGAGCTCCTTCTGTGGATAAGGCAAATGAAAGCAAGTAAGGCTTTACTTACTGTAAAGTAAAATATATTAGGACAGATTAAAGGCTACATTAGTAAAGTTTCATCTTTGCCAAAACTTTTATTCTATGACATACGAACAAGAGCAGAGTTTCGCAAATTAAGAAAATGAAATGCAATGATATTTAGAATTAGAATCAATAAATTCGTACTGAATTACAATGTTTTATTACAATATTTGTGATTGCTATCTTTGTAAAAACAGTACCCTTTCAGGACAATCAACAAAGATAGCAAAGATGAGACATTAAGCTGTAAAGAACGTGATAAATTTTACAAAGCTTTATCAATGACATTGATAAACTTGTTTTGTGGGTCCCTTCTACTAAGATTTAAATTAAATCACAGCATGTATTTAAAAACCCCAAGTTATGTCAAAGTATATAAAACTTCATGGGTACAAAGGAAAGGAAGATACACTTGAGAAAAATGTGCTACCTTTAAAGCTACGATAGAGCTGTTTATATTTGTTCTCACAGGTTCTTTTTCCAACCCACTGCAATTCAGCTCTTGTCCAATCAGCTCTTGAGACTTAGCAGCTCAGGCTACCAATGATTTTGAAGTTGTTAACGCTTCAAAGTTTGTTTTTCTGATTATAAAATAGTGGTGACAAGAATTACAGCTAACATGTAAAGCTGCTAACTAACTGTCAGCACTATTCTAATAGCTCTATCTATAAAAAAGAAAATCCTCACAACAAACCTGTTGAAGCAGTTATTCTCGTTACCTCATTTTCCAATGGGGTCACCGAAGTACAGAAGGGTGAAATAGCTCACCAAGGTAGCAGAGCTGGCAAAGGGCAGAGTCATAGTTGAAACTTCAACCTATGGCTTCACAGAACATGGTTCTAATCACTATCCTATAGTATTCTCATCATGTTAATTATGTAAAGTTTGAAAACACTGAAAAATACGAGTAAATATAAATTGCTCCAATTTTGTACTCCAGGAATGATTCTGTTAACATTTACTAGTTTCCTTACTTTTTCTGTCACACAGAAATAGACTTTTTTATTTAAAAGAGGAACTATAGGAAATATAGTTTTCAATTATGATCATGTCCCTATAATAAGTATGTTTTTAAGACCTTTATGTTCTTTAACTTCTTAAAATAATTTTCTAATTACCACAATAATATATGCTCATTACAAAATTTTGGAAGACATCATAGAATCCAAAGAAGAAAATTATAACCAACTGTGTTACTAAGGTCCAGAAACTATTTTAGTAAATCCTTTTTTTCTGTGTATGTAGACATATTTCCTTTCTGTTATCCAATAAATATTTTGTCACCTGATTTTTTTCACTTAATGTCATATATATTCCTTCAAGTCTTTTAAGTTGCTTCCATAATGTTATTTTTAATTCTAGGTGTTTGGATTGTTTTTCATTCATTGCTATTATTAAAAAACACAGCAAATACATATAATTTAATTTAAACCCTGGCCACTTTCTAATTTTCATCTATTATGTGACTCCCTTCCCAACTTTCAACCATCCTGAAATTTTTCCACTTTGGTTTCTTTCTTTTTTTTTGTTAAGATTTATTTACTTACGCACTCAAGAAGTAGAATATAGGCCAGAGGTGAGGTGCGAGAGGTTGATTTTCAACCTGGCGGAGGCCTCCCCTCCCCACAAAAGAACTACAAACGTCTTCTTTCCTCCCATTTACCTTAATATGTCAACATCTCCAACACTCTTTTCTTCACTACACACATTAAGCTGAGTACTTTCACCTACCCAACTGGTTTCAAATACTGATTATATGATTCTGACTCTCTTGCCCAGATTTCTTCTCCTATGAGTTTCTGATATACACATGTAGTTACAAACATTTCACATTTGGCATTTTCAAAACTGAAGTTATTCTCTTGCACAATCCTACAACCTGATTATTTCCCTCAAAACTCAATTAATAGCTGCCAGGTCTTCTACATCCTTCTGCATCATTCCAGACCCCTCTTCCCTCACCTTTTACATCCAATCCAGCTAATCATGTTAATGTGGCTGGTGTTCAAAAATGTGTCACATCTCTCCTCACTCACACATCCAGTAGACCCCTGTAGCACAAGACCCACCTTGCTGGTTTCCTGCCTGTTATGCCCCCTTTAAGTCCTTCCCCCAAGCTTTTCAAATACATTTCTAACCAAACTTTTCCTGTTTAACATAATGACTCTCCACCCCCCCTCAAATAAGACATAAGCCACTTCTGGCATCAAATGAGAACCTCTATGATCTGGCCTTTCCTTCCCTCCCCACACTCATCATTCACCATGTTCATAATCTATTCAACAGTGCAAGATTTGCATTTCTGAACACAGTCCATTGTTGATAAGCTTCTGGGCCTTTGTACATGCGCCTCTGTCACATGAAATTACTCTGCCTTCTTCTTCAAGGACTCCCTTATCTAGTACACACATCTACTATGATGTGTGTCCCATAACACCGTGGTTGCTTGATGTTTGTCTCCCTCCTCAAAGGCAATTATCTACAGAATATATCATCTTTGTATTTGTAATGTCTAGCCAGGTTTGAAATATAGCATTGTTGGTCAATAATTGACTAAACAAATTAGACAGAAGAGGAGGGGGAGAGGGGAAGAGAGAAGTCCTTAGGATAAGTCCCCATAAGGGACAGTAGCAGGCATGTATTTTTTGAAAATCTTACCAAATATGATTATTTATAATCCTTCCATGGTTCTCTCTTATCTGCAGTGCCATGTTCATACTTCTTACTTAGCATATGGCCCTAGGCCCTTCCTGATCTCCTCACCACTTGCCTCTCAGTCATTTCCCCTTCTTCTAACAGTTAGATTACACTAAGACCTGAAGTTCCCTAAATCGGCTATGCCTTCTGATGGACTCCTACATCTTTGATAAAGAATGGCATTCATTATCACATATCTGAGCATATTATTACATTTGCCTGGCATTGTGATATGTGTCGGAGATATAACAGTCACCAAAACTGTCTCTTTTAGGAATACCACGTGGAGGTGCCAGTTATTAAGACAGGGCATTTACCAGTGGCTATTTCCCATTGTTTCCTGCAAAATCCTCAGCCATCAGCCAAGCCTCAAATACCACTTCCTGATTCTTTCCTTAACCTGACCAATCTGGTAATTTTCTCCTTCGAACCTGTAAAGAATCTGCAATATATTTCCACAACAGCACCTAAAACACTCTATTTAGTATCTCCCTGGAAAATAGTGAATTTCTTGTCTGGGTAGGTAACTGTCCTATATTTCTTTTATCTACCAGTTCCTCCTAGTAGGAACTCAGTTACTGTTTATAGAATGAAAAAAATAAATTAGTGAAGGAAGTCTTTTCTTGAACTCTGGTTCAAGATGATGGTTCTCAAATATTTACAGACTAACGCTTAAATTTTTCCCAATTTGGCCCTACCCCAACATGTAATCCAATAGTTTTTAACCCTGGTTACATATAAAAATAACCTAGGGGGGTCTTCCCTGGTGGCGCAATGGGTTAAAGCCTGGCACTATGAAGCTGTCCACAGCCACTGCAGCATGAGTTCAATCCTCAGCCAAGGAGGTGATGCACATCGCATGGCAGACCACTCCTGACCCCGCCCACTGCTCCCCTCAGCAGTATGTTTCTGTCAATCTGCCAGTTCTGCTCCCCACACCGGTGAACCCTCTCATCCCCTGCTCCTCTGGCCTGTACCCCAGTTCTTGTATGCATGAATAAATAAATCTTCAAAATAAAAAAACAAAAACCTAGGACACTTAAAAAATACAATGATAGGCCCTCCCTGGTGGCGCAGCAGGTTAAAACGCAGCACTGAGAAACTATAGCCACTTCCGCATGAGTTCAATTCCTGCCTGCCCCGGAGATGAACACATGATGTGGCAGACCTCTCCTGACCCGCCCGCTGCTCCCCTCAGCAGTGTACTTCGTCAGTCTGCCTGTTCTGCTCCCCACTCTGTCTATGGTGAAGCCTCTCGCTGTCCCTGAACCTCTGGACTGTACCTCAGTTCTGTATGTACAGATAAATAAATCTTAAAAAAAAACAACAAAAAAAAAACCCAACAATGATAGCCAGGATCTCCTTAGAGATTCTTGATTATTTCGGTCTATGAGTGGTACCTCACTACTAGACTTTTAAAAGTATTCCATGTGATTCCAACATGCAGCCAGGGTTGAGGTGTGACTGCTCACTAAGCAGTCTTCCATACACCATGCTGGTATGTACTGTCATAAAACATGTCTACTCACCCAGGAACACAATATCAAAAGGACTACATGTAAGAAGTTTTAGGTGATGTATTTGCCTCCCATTGTGTGTTTTCCCTGTCTGAATTTGTAGAGCAGACTTCTCTGTATTGACAGATAAATGGGCCTCCCCTTGTACTTCCCTTTCAGCCACTCTGGAGGATCCATAGTTACTGAGAGCCCACATACCAGACACTGTTCTATAGGGCGGAAATACTGCACAACAAAGAAAAATAAGAAATGTACACTGAGGGGGCAGACATTCTCTTAAGGAAAGGGAACCAACAGGCAAGGCAAGTTTATTCAGGGATGCCTCTACTAGCATCCTGACACATTTAACTTAGGAGAGCCCAGTTACAGTGTTTGCTAATTTCTGTGGTATTTATATTCCCAGGCAGGCAGATTTCAAGCCTTCAATACCAGCTCACTGAACGTGAAATTTGAGTGCACAGACAGTAGCCACTGTTACACAGGTTTTCCACTTTACAATGTAATAGACATTAAGTAAGCTCAAGAATATAGAGATAGGGCCTCCCTGCTGGTGCGGGGGTTACATTGTCAGTGCTGTCAAGCTATTGTCAGACACAGCAGCCTGAGTTCACCCCCCTCCCCTCAGCAGTGTTTTTCAGTAGTTTCGCCTATTCTGCTCCCTACTCTGTCTCTGGTGGATCTTCTCACCTGCTAACTTCTAGCCTATACCCCAGTTCTTGTATGTATAAATAAATAAAAATAAATCTTAAAAAAAAAGAGAATATTAAAACTCAGTAAAATGATTAGGGAGATTTTATTTTTGCTTTTACCAATTTTTTAATTGTAAGTTTTAACAATGCACTTGCAAACTTCATGAAAATGTAATGATCAACTATAAGATTCAGTGGTGCAAGGGGTTAAATCTCAGCACTATGAAGCTATCGCCATCCGCTGCAGCCTGAGTTCTATTCCCAGCCAGGCAGCTGACCACGTGGTGAAGCAGACCTTTTCTGTCTTGACTGCTACTCCCCTCAGCAGTGTATTGCAGTCAGTCCACCTGTTCTGCCCCCACTCTGTCTCTGGAGAATCCTCTCACCAATCCCCCATGACCCCCATAGTAACCCACCTCTACCCCACCCCCCCACATTTCTGGCCTATATCCCAGTTCCTGTGTGCATAAACACATCTTTTTTTAAAAAGTCAGTGCAAGGCTGCTGTAGCACAACACTGGAAAAATGGACTAAGTGCTGAAGAAGACTGATTGGAGAGCTGCTCAGACTGACAGTGGAAGGTCCTTTTGAGGAGGTGAACGTCCCCATGTTTGGCATGATATATCTTCTCAGAACTTGTATTGCTGGCTTTTTCTATTATTGAGGCCCCAGCCTCAACGGAACTAAAGTTCTGGGGAATCACAGCATACCACACATGGAGGATTGTCAGCACTCTGAGGAGAGAGTATGCTCACTGTCTAAAAAATAGAAGACCAGTGTGGGTGAGGCCTTGTGAGCAAGATTAAAATCAGAGGGAATAACTGCCTGACGATGTAGAGTTTAGAAGTTATTGTAAAGAGTCCGGGTTTTCATTCAGACTACAGCAGACATAGCTTGGCTATGGGGACCAGGGATTACCCATCTCCATTCCATGATCTCAATGAAAGATTTCAACCAGATCTATGGCAACCAAATCTACATATTTAGGCCAGACCTTCCTTTTCTGCTCTGGTAACCTATTTCCAACTCTGGATCTTTCTCTTAACATCTTGTGATGTATATGGCCCATAACATGATATTTCAAAGGTTAAAATCATTAATTTTGCCACTGACATCTCAAACCGACCTTATGTAAACTGAACCGCATGACTAAACCTGCTCCTCTTTCCACATTTCATATTTCTTTCCTCTTTCCATATTGTTCTCTTTTTCCTTGGCCATCGCACTCAACTATCCTAAATATCACAAAAATGTACCAGCTCTGCTCTTTCCATACCCACCACGTCTGCTTTCCTTCATCTCTCTGAGTTACTGTAAAGAGGCCCTAATTTATCTACATACTATGGCAGCAGATTTCCTCCCTAATCAGATTCTCCTTCTATAATATCTACTCAAGTAAAAGAGGTTATCCATACAAATAACTATGCTAGCAACCCAGTTGTCTTAGATTTTCAAAAATACAAATCTGATGATCCTTCAATGGTCACATATAAAACCCTTGTCCTTAAAAGTGTAGAAACATGACATTTAAAATCCTTTTGGAAATATCCTCTGCCCACTTCCTTAGTTTTGGTCCTCATATCCCCTTTATCGCACCTAACTATTTGGTTCCCCCAAACATGCCAGAGAGTAGTTTTCTATATCGTGCCTAGGACAAAAACTCAGCTAAGGTACCTTAGAAGTCTTTGCTGATTCCCCAAACAGGCCAGGTGCTCCTTCTCATTAACCACATCCTGCCGCCCCCAACACACACACTGTCCTTTATATTTATTTATTTTCATGACTCCTTTGAAAGTCAAGGGCTGGATTTTTAACACTGAGAACAATGACTAGGACCCTGTAAGCTTCCATTCCTGCAATGTTTGTTGCGATCAGCATTTATTTTAAATACTCGCAGATTAGACTGAGTACTGCACAATAATAGTATGACTGAGGAAATAAATAGGCACAGCCTAAAATAGTAAGAAAAAGCTTAGGCTATTTCATAAAGTAAAGAGACAAAATAATGGAGGTTGCTGTCCAGCTTCAGAAGTAGAAAAATGTTACCAACAATTGCCATTGCCTTTCATTTAAAAACACAGACAGAGCCCTCCCTGGTGGCGCAGGGCGTTAAAGTGCCTCACTAAGAATCAAAAGCTACTGCTGCATGAGTTCGATCCTCACCTGCCCCAGAGGTGACCAGCATGGTGTGCCAGACCTCTCCTGACCCACCCACTGCTCCCCTCTGCAGTATACTTCATCCATCTGCCTGTTCTGCTCCCCATTCTGTCTCTGGTGAACCTTGTCACCACCCCTGCACCTCTGGCCTGTACCCCAGTTCTGTATGCACAAATAAATAAATCTTAAAATAAACAGATAAATAAAACACAGACAAATCTTGTGATCAAAGTATCACTAGTGAATGGGGAAGTTAAAAAAAAGGAAAAAAGCATACCCCACTCAACTCTTTTCTTTGATACACATGTGCAAAATTGCAATCAATCCACATACCAGTTTAGGGCTTGGAAAAGCTCCCTAAAGTGAGTCAAATATATACTGTAACCTTCTTCCCTACTTGCCTGCCCTACAGCAGCAGGGTCAGAAAATGAGATTTTACTCCTATCGGAGAACTGTAAGGTAAAAAGGTCGATCAGGAGAGGTTAAAATGAGATGACATGGGGGCCCTCCCTAGTGGTGCAATGGGTTAAGGCATAGCACTATGAGACTATCCGCAGCCACTGCAGCATGAGTTCAATTCCTGGCCAGGGGAGTAACCCATATGGGGCCAGAGAACTCCCCTGACAGGCCCACTGCTCCCCTTAGCAAACTATTTCTGTCAATTTCCCTGTTCTGCTCCCCTCTGTCTCTGGTGAGTTTCTCACCCCCACAACTCTGGCCTGTACTCCAGTTCTTATATGCATAAATAAACAAATCTTTAAGAAGAAAATGAGGTGACATGGCTTAGAAAAGTGGACAGTAATAACAATGATAAGCCTGGAGCTCTCCATAGTAAGAGAGCAGAACTTTCCATCAGTTCTAAAGAATACTAAAGGTAACCATAGATACACACATGTATGTCTTTTCAGACTAGGGTTTTCCTTTCTCGTGCTTTTATTTTTCAAAGATTTACTTATTTATGCATATAGAACTGGAGTACAGGCCAGAGGTGCAGAAGCGGTGAGAGGATTCACCAGAAACAGAGTGGGGAGCACAACTGGCAGATTGGCGAAGAATACTGCTGAGGGGAGCAGCGGGCAAGACAGGAGTAGTCTGCTGTGCATGTGTGTCGCCTCATGGCTGGGGATCAAACCGTACTAAAGCAGCTGTGGCAAGCTTTGTAGTACTGTGCTTTTAATCCGTAGAGCCACCAGGGAGGGCCCTGGCTTTTAAAATGTGTTTTATCTGTTACCTCCTTCCCACAAAATTTAACATATTTAAACCGGATAGTGACACTAACAAAGTGTACAGAACTTGGTTAACATGTTTTTAAAAAATATTCTTTCATTTCCTCCTAAAGTAGATATAAATTTAGTGGCTAAAAAAAGCCCCAGTTACTCAGGAATTGTGCAATCCTGTTACAAATCTCCCTCAATTTCTTCATGAAAATTGTGAGTGATCAACATTCTGTTGGCAGAATAAGAATGGTTAAAATCCAGGCGCGCGAGAGAGATCAAAGGTGAAAAGGAAGTTGGAGAGAGGTTGGGCAGCATTGTCTCCAAAAATACTTAAGAGAAAAATATAATGAAATTCCAGAAATTTCCAATCTTCCTTGATTAAAAACCTAGTCTTGAAAACTCTACTTCCACATACAAGCCAAATACTTTTCTCCCAGGAATATCACTGCAGCACAAGGGCGGAGTGGGAAGTCACAGGCTATCTCAGGCAGGGTCAGACCTGCAGGTTTCTCAGGTTTGCCCAAAAGGACACACCCTCTTTTTAGATAGGGAGACACCACTTCTCATTCCTCAGTCCTCTGTCAGGGGCTTCCCCAAGGCCCAGTGTTGCCTGATGGAAAAAAGAAAAAGGGACAAATGCAAAGGTACCAGAGGAACCATCACGGGTAGAAACTTGTAAAAGCGTAGGCACAGATACCTAAATAGCGACACACCGTTGCCTTGGAAACAAGTCAACCACCTAGCCCCTCCTCCGCGGCCTCGGATCCCAGGCTTTTAAACTACGGGTCGTGGCCCGCAGGAAGCCCGGACTTGGAGAAAGGGGTCCTCTCTCGCGGCCCCGCCCCGGTCTCGTTCCCCGGGACGCCTACCGAGTATAGGAGCACGACAGCACCGGGACTCGTGGAGCCGATGGAGAAACAAGACTTAGATGAACTGCAAGAATCCATGATGCAGCAGCCGTCCCGGGCGGGGCCTGGGGATCCTGCGCTAAGCCGTGGTGGTGGTGCTGCTGGGGGCGGTTCTTTGGCGCGGGGCGGCCCGACCTCGCCTAGGGCGGCGGCACCCTCTGCGGCCGCACCAGAGGACCCCGGGCGCCGCCATCTTAATCGGGACGGAAGCCGCGCGGAGACTTGCGGCGCGCGCGCAGCCCGTCGGAACCCGGAAGCCTGGGCCCCGCGGGGTCGGGGTTCTGGCCGCGTGCGCGCGCGTTCTGCGCTGGCAGACCCCACCATGGCGCGGGAGCAGGCAGAGGGGGCCTCTGCGCCTCTCGGTTCTCAGACGCTTCTGGACAATCTGCTCCAGAACCTCTACGACTTTGGTGAGTGTGGTGCGTCGGTGCCCACGTGGAGAGCGGATTGGCGGAGCCGAGGATCTGCTGCCCCAGTTCGGCCTCCCCTTTCAGGCCAGAGGTTCTTGCTCGCTAGCACCCCTCAGTGTCTCGGACCTGGTTCTAATAATGGGCCAAGCACACAACTGCGTCTGATAACACACTTCTCCGCCCCCACGATCTGGACCCCTTGAGTTACCGTTCTGGAAACAAATCTCGCGACTCGTCTCTCGCGCGGGGACCAATCTGGTTGCTTGTCGTAAGCTCCAAGGCTTTCAGAGTTAACGGGGTTGGTGCACACGGGACTGTGGAAATAACCACCTTCCCCTCCACCCCCAACCCCCGGACCTTTCTCAAGGCCGCTCCCTCCAGCCCACTCCTGAGACCCTCCTGACCCTGGTGCGTGGCTGCCACCTTGTTCTTTTGGGGCGTCATCCTTTGGTGTCCCTCGCTAAAGACTTCAGAGGATGTTCTCATGTGAAGCTTTTCGCAATCCTTTCTTTCAAAAGTCGTCCGATTTAGGCTTTTCTTCCTTTATCTTCATTGGGAAAAGGGAAATAAAGAAGCTTATCATTAAAGATTCGCATTGGACTGGCACTATAGTGGACAGACCATTTTACACACTCTGCAGAACTTGCCCCAGGGAAAGCTATAGCACCTTGTTCTTGTATCAGAGGTAATCTCATGCCCTGAAGGATAAAACATTACCTTTGAAGCATGATGTTGCAAAGGTGTTTTATTTTGGAGCCATTGCTTAAAATTTTAGACTCACTTAAACAGTAAAAATAATATTTAGATTGTATAGGCTACCCCAGACTTAACCAGGTGTTTACTCATTTAATTTTCACAACAACCCACTATAATAAATACTATCATTAACCCCATTATTCCAAATGTAGAAGCAAGAACTAAAGGTCAAAAACTTGTTGAAATTCACCTACTTAGTAATATTCAGAGCCTGAGTTCTAATCTCCATATCATCAAGCTCCATTCCTTCACTCAGGTCGACCTGTACTATAGCCAGAGCGTCTCTGTACGCTTGGAAATACTGGAAAACAGAGAAAACTTAGTTTCTGGCCTTCAGAAGTTTAAATCTACGGGAGAAGACTTCAGAAAAATCCTAAATATAGTTTATGTCAACACAGGTTGGAAATTATGCAAGGAGCACAGAAGGCATGGGCTGGATTTATTCATTTTTAATATTCCCTAATGCCAAAGTTTAGGCAACTCAGTATGTATTTTTCTTAATATGTATTCACGGAATAAAAGAGCAAATAGAAGCTATTGTAAACATTCACTTGATACTCTAATATTTGTATAGTGGATGATTAGTGAGTCTTAGAATTCTTGTTAGAACCTTCAGATGACTGGTCAGTTTTAATAGGTGAAACAAGATAGGGAGATTTAGTAGAAAATAAAGACATTAAAATTAAATCAGTTGAAAAAAAAAATTAAATCAGTTGTCTTAGGCTCATCTTAATTCGTAACTGAAATAAAGTAGTAAGGCCATAATACCTACTTGCAATCAGAATGTGTTATAAAGAAGCACTGACTGTAGAGTTGGGGCATTTTTAGTGCAAAGCATAAATCAGCTGGGATTTCCTGACCCTGGAGCTCTTGCATAACACTTCTTGTTAGGACCTAAGAAAATATGTCTTTGATTTTTAGATTCATAAATTATGCAAATAATCTATTTGAAGAAAAACAACTAATCCTTTTCTTTGTGCCTGGGTGTTTTAGCACGTGTACAAGTGCAAGTACAAGTGATTGAATATTGGTGAAGGCTAAGCTATAAGATACTAATTTTTCTTTCTGGATTTAAACAAACAGGAGAAACAGAAGGTGAGACAGAACACAAAAGGATCAGAAAGAAAAGAGAAAATAAGAAGAGAGATGTAGAGGCCCCAGTGGCCCTGGTGGCAGCTCCCCCATCTGGATCTCTTGTCAGAGGCCCAAAGAAGCACCGCGCTTCCAGCTTCTTCAAGGAACTCAGAGAAGAGCTGCAGTGTGCCCCTACTGAGAACCCTGCTGACTTCCTGTCCGGATCTCAAGTCCCTACTGTTGAAGCTTCTTCCTCTTCCCTGAAGAATGACAGGAAGCACGTAGAAGTGGTAGAATTTCACAGCAGAAATAAAAGAAAAAAACAGAAGCTGGGTCAAGAAGAGAACACAAAGGTAATGAGTTAGTTTTTATGTATGTGGATGAATAGCTACAATTATGACAACAAAAGGATACAGTAAATAGACAAAGACTTTGTAGTATTGAGTCAGGGAGTATGAAGCCTCCATTTTTGTTCTTTTTTTCTGCGGATTGTTTTGCCTACTCAAGGTTCCTTTATGATCAAATTTCAGGATTTCTTGGTCTTTTTTCTACAAAGAATGCCATTGGGATCTCAGGGATTGTGCCAAGTCTCTGTACTGTTCTGATTACAGTGGCCATTTTGGCAATATTGATTCTTCCATTCATGAACACAGACTGTCTTCCATTTTTTTTTGAAGATTTATTTATTTATTCATACAGAACTGGGGTACAGGCAAGAAGTGCAGGGGCCGTGAGAGTCTTCACCAGAGACAGAGTGGGGAGCAGAACAGGCAGATCGATGAAGTACATTGTTAAAGGGAGCAGCATGCAGGTCAGGAGAGGTCTGCAGCGCCATCTGGTCACCTCCGGGGCAGGGGATCTAACGTGACTGAGAGGCGGCTGCCGCCAGCTTGCAATGCTGCATCCTAATTTGGTGCCGCCAGCTTGCAATGCTGCATCCTAATTCGTTGTACCACCAGGGAAGGCCCTGTCTTCCATTTTTTAAACTTTTTTCATCTGTGCTTCACAGTTTTCAGTACACTTGGTTAAATTTATACTTGGGTATTTTCTACTTTTTGCTGTGATCATGAATGATACTATATTTATCATTTCTCTTTCTTCTAGTTCAATGCTTATAGAAACATAACAGATTTTTGTATATTGATTTTATAAATTGATATTGTATTGATTTTATAGCTGTTCTATTTGTATAGGTTCTGTTGTTTTGTTTTCCAACTCACTTTTTGTGCTCCTGCTTTACTCAAACTACTGTTGAAGTCCTCTGTTGTATTTTTTAGTTCTGTTATTGTATTGTTGAGCTCTTTGTCTTCTGCTTGGCAGTTCCTTAATTTTTTTTTTCTGTTACACTACTGTTTCTGTTACACTACTTCAGTTGGGGCCTGTTTTCCCATTGTCCCCGGTTTTCTGTGCTTCTATAGTTTAGGTCACTGTCTTGTAACACTAAGGGTTTGGTTTCATGTGAGTGATGTTGATAGTATCCTAGAGCACTGTCTCCTTGATTCCCCAGGTTAGTCAAGGTTGTCTCCTGTGTGGCTGCCCACACCTGCCTACTCTATCTGCAAGGCACTTTGCCTGGGTCTGGCCTTGGCCCTGGACTAAGTCGTGCTCCGTGGGTGCTGGTGGACATGCTTCCTGTCATGTTGGCTTACACTGGGTCAGGAGTGTGCAGTGCCAGCTTCATGAGAAGAGTCAGCCACTGGAGGACCTGCTGGTCCTTCAGCAGGCCAGTTTTTGTGTGGTTGAGAGCACTCACCTGGGGCCTTGCTGCAGGCCTGCAGGCATAAGTGGACCTTTTGGGCACAGCAGGCCTGGTAGGTACTCAGACTGGGGTGGGTTGGAGGGGGTGAGGGGGGGCTGCCACTGAACTTTGTCCAGGCCTGGATATGGGGGGACTACCTCTACCTTTGCTGTGGTGCATGTGGGCTGGTGGTCCATTGCTGACCTGGCTCAGACACAAATGGACTGGTGGGACCTGGTGCCACATGCCACATTGAAGCTAACAATTGTCAATGTTACCACACTGCATTGAACATACTGTGCAAATGTGTGTGTCATGATGTTGGAACGCACTGCTTTGCACTATAATTCTGTTTCATGATTTGTTCACATAAAGTTTCTAGGTACCTCCTTGCTTTCCTCAAATGGTTCTAACATCAGTTTCCTCTTTCTGGAATGGAGCATTTTCTTTTTAATAGAAATGACAAAAAAGTTGGCATCAAATGAGTCTGAATTTCCCTGTCTCTCAGTAATGGAATACACATAGCAGGCAGTTGAATTGTGGGTTTTTTATCCTGCTCCAAATTTTCCATGTAGTTGGCTCTTCTCAATAAGTTCATTGTACATATTGGACTTCTTGGCTGTAGTGCATTTTTTTCAGTTGTCTTGGTGTTCTACCCTCTCTTCCCTTTAAAAATTTATCCTTTGAAAGCGTAAATGTATGTAGCTAAGGACAGGCTATGGACATAATTAAAAACACATATGACCATGAGAAGATTTTAGAATGTGTAAATAAATCCAAATGCATATCACACTAGTTATTTTGTCATGTCTTATAGGGAACATAGGTAAAGATGAGTTAGTTGGGGGCCTTCCCTGGTGGCACAATGGGTAAAAGAACAGCACTATGAAGCTCTCCACAACCACTTCAGCACAAGTTCCATCCCCAGTCAGGGAGGTGACCACATGGTACAGCAGACTTCTCCTGGCCCAACTGCCACTCCCCTCAGC
>NW_004567131.1:3109790-3110960 GCF_000260355.1 Condylura cristata
GGCTGTGGTTCACTTGCAGTGCTGCATCCTTACCCATTGTGCCACCAGGGAGAACCTGGTTGTTTTTTTAAGTTTGACACAATTTTATTTTACAGCAAAATCAGATCTGAACTGCTATTATTATGGCAGAATTCCATTAAGAATCCAGGCAGGACTTAGAGATGAGAGAAGATCTTTATTTATGCTGGCAGGCCCAGAGGAGATCTTTCTCAAAAGAATCAATTAGGTAACAGAGTATATATTGCCTAAGCAGGGGTACAGTTACACTTTGAAGCAAGCAGGAAACACAGAAGCAGGAGATTCCTAAGCAGTTATATGGGTGTAAGTCAGGTGTGTGGACTTGAACATGTTTATCAGTTACTCCCTGGAACTTTCAGTCTACATTGAGGGTTTGTTTCAGCATACCTTAAAACATCTTCCACTTCTATATGAAGTTAAAAATTAATTTGGTTTGTTCCATTTGTCATGAATGTGCAGATACTCATGGCGACGGAAACATGAATGTGTTTAATGATGGGATACTAGTTGAACCCCACTGGAAGTGGTACGTAATATTCAGTATATTCACAGTATTACCTTATTAAAATGTTTTTTTTAATCTGAATTTTTGAAGGATTCCAAGTAAAGGATTGTAGAGGTGAATGAAGTAAGTTGCAGAGTTCAGGTTTATACCTCAGGTTTTCTGGCTTAAAAACCATGCGCCCAACTACAATACTAGTGAAAGAATATAGGTTAGGTTAGGTTCTTTGTCCTTTAGTAACTCAAGTGCACTGACCTAGAACCATTACTAGATACAAAGACATTTCCCAAGTTATTGCCCCAGGTTCTACTACTGTCATAATCTCTGTAATATCTAGATCACACCACAGGGACTCTACCTGAAACCATTCATGTTCCCACATCACTCTAACTTTGTACCATACCCCCGTTCTTCAGTAGATGCTGTGGGAGGTATCAGGAGGAGAGTAGCCTAGCTGAAATCATGCACCCTCAGTAAGACATTAAAAATACTCCTGGCCCTCCCTGATGACGCAGCAGGTTAAAGCACAGCACTAAGAAGCTAAAGCCACTTCCACATGAGTTTGATTCCCGCCTGCCCCGGAGGTGACCACATGGTGTGGCAGACCTCTCCTGACCTGCCTGCTGCTCCCCTCAGCAGTGTACTTCATC
>NW_004567131.1:3111075-3177371 GCF_000260355.1 Condylura cristata
AAAAAAAATACTCCTAAAGTTGCCTACATTTTTAAAAGAGTGTTTATTTACTGACTCTAATTGGACAGTGTAACTAATAGAATAAAAATCTAATCAGGGCAGAAGAGGCTACTTTGGATCAGCATGTCTGTCCATAGACTAGCTCACGTGGCCTGGTGAACTGACTCCTCACCCCCTGCCTCCTGCCACATTTCCACCAAACGTTCTTACTTTTTTCATTGCCAAGCTACAAGTCCTGAAAATTTCCAAACATTTCTTTCTTCCACACCTGGAAAAGTAAGATTTTTTTTAGTCAGAGTAGGCCAAACAATGGCTACCTCTCAACGGTCTAACAGGCAAAAGTTCATTTTTTTCTCTTATTCCATGTCCTTCTAAATTGGCAGGGACAGAGTCCTCTGTTTATCCCATTCTCACTTAGTGCCTCAGAATAATAGGGGCTCCACCAGCACTAGCTGCTTTAGTGAAAAAGGAGAGTTGGTTAAGACTTTTAAAAAGCCTCAAATTAAAGAGGCACATGTGCCCTCTGCCAAAGAAAGTCACGTAGCTCTGCCTTGTTTCACGTAAGCAATAAAAGCTCAGTTCTCTTGGTGAGGAGAAGCAGAGATGACCCAGTGTGGCCTTTAAGAGTAGTGCCTCCTGCTACAGTGAGTGAGGGGAAAGAGTATCACCAGTAGTTTCTAAATCCAGGAATGCATTGTAAATGGTGCACTGAAGGGGTTTAAAACTATGAATTTAAAAATTGAAGTTAGATAGTGGTAGGATCATACTAGTAGATTAAGGGGAAATAATGAGCCAAAGTTTTTTTTCCCCTAGAGTTTTGCTTTTGTTACAAAAAGGATCTGGAATCCAGTTATTTTCTTCAAAACATATCGGTAGTTACAAGCTAAGACATTTCTCACAAACTCAGCAGCAGCTATAATAGCTGCCACCGGGACCCGGCCCTCCCCAATGGTGTACACAGCCTCTCAGCCCACGTGTCCACACAGTCAGGAAACACTGAGGCCTCTGAAGCAAGGACTAGGTATTCCTTGGGGCAGTGTTGGGGAAAGCAGGGACATCAGAGGACGTGCCCCCCTCTTCTGTGTGCCACTTTCCTTCCAGGACCCAGGGGTTTTACCTTCAGAATAACTATACACAGTTGGCCAAGAATTTCATTACAGTGTTTAGATCCTTTCTAAATCACTCCTTGTGCTGATTACCCAGTAACAGGTCAGCAGAAGGCATCTGTGACCTCACCAACCAGAAATCTGGTTTTCCTGGAAAAAATTTTGTAGTCATGGCCAAGGAAGTAAGACTTTTCCAGGGTAGATAAATGGCTAGTGCCCTCATAGAGTTTCCTGTGCTACACCATGGCCTTAATTAAGGCTTTTGAATCTTCATCTGAAGAAAATAGTAAGCATTATAAGAGTCAGGAATCTTGATAAATTAATATGAAAAATGTGTTTATTGTGACTAGCAGCAGAGCCAGGGCACACATGCAGAGCTGGGCAGCCGTCCTCTGCAGCGCTCTCCTCTGCTGCCGTCAGCACGTGGTCCGTGCAGGTTAGTGCCCCACGTGCGACAAATGAGCAGTGAGAGCTGCTGATTCAGAGTCACTGAACTAGTTGATAATGAGAGCACTGGTCACGTCGTCCTGCTTATTGGACCTGTGTTGTGTGGACCTGTGTTGTGTGCACATACTGTCTTATTTCTTGTAATATTACCTCCTGTGGGTTAATACCGGCTCCTTGTGGAAACAGAAGCCCTCCATACAGTGGTGGGGCAAGAAAGAGGATAAGCTAAAGTTTAACTCCCATTTGGAGAAGAAAAAACTAGGAGATAAGAAGACTGTAGGGAGCGCAGAACCTCCCAGGGCTCAACCTCATGAGCCCCACCCTGGCAGCAGCTGTTTGGCAGCTCAGGGTTCACCAACTTCCTTCACTCTTGTCTA
Source organism: Condylura cristata (assembly GCF_000260355.1). NCBI lineage: Eukaryota > Metazoa > Chordata > Mammalia > Eulipotyphla > Talpidae > Condylura > Condylura cristata. The sequence continues at coordinate 3,113,006 of NW_004567131.1, forward strand.
GCAAAGGATACGTGCCATTTCTAGAAACTGCACAGCTTTTACAGCTTCTTATTGGTCCAGTTTTGGGGGTGAGGGTTGAGTAGTAACCACTGTTGGCCAGATTTGACAGTCCACTTTCCTTAAGATCTCTAGCTTGTGGTCACTGCTAGGGATTTAATGACATAAAGAGTTGCATATTTTGAGAGCATTTGTTTCATTTTCTATTGGGAATTACAAACCACCAGATCACTACCATTTCTAGAAACTGATCTTCCTTGAAGAAGTACTCAACTCCAGACAATTCCATTAGCCATTTTTCAAATGGTTGGATGGGTTAGAAAATCAGGAAAGAATTATTTAAATACATTTTCTACACTCTAAAATTACTCATCAAACAGGTATACTTTTCTAAACCCCCTTCAAAACAGAACTTTCTCGATGTGGCACATGAGATACAGACATTGGTCCATTGATCTCTCTTTTTACCATCTTTTTTTTTTTCCCCTAACTTTAACAAATCTTTTCTTTGAGACCTTAATTTTTTTTTCTTTTTTCTTTCATTAACTGTTAATTAGGCATTTTGAGCAATGTGCTTGTGTTGTTTTGTATTTAGGCATTTGGGCCAGTTTCAAGGCTTTCTATGACTGAAAGTTAGTAACAGATGATCTTAATAAAGATTTTTTTCTCCTTTTCAGACCAAAGCTAGTGTTCTCCAGAAAGATGGGAATATACAAGAATTTAATTTAGAAAAGGTATGTGCTTTGAAATTGTTGATTTTTCAGCTTCATAATACCAAACAACAACATAGATTTACATGTCTGTGGTTAGGGAAATGATTAAACAAGTCACACCACATTTACTTGTTTGAGTATCATGCAGTCATTTACAACAATGGTTTTATGACTGCAGTTCTTATGGCACAGTGCATGAGAAGCAGATATGCATATTTTGTTACTGCAAATAGATTTTAAAATGCATAAGGAAAAAAAACAAGCAAAGTAATTTAATTTCTCAGAGGAGTGGCTTTTTCTCTGCTTCAGTTTCTTTTTAAAGAAAAAACACTACCTGTGTTTGAAACTGCTGTGATAGTTTAAAAGTGTGAATAGCTATGTTTGGAGAGGTACTGTTAAGTAGAACTTACTGCATTTTTAGGTAATGGTTTGTTTTTGAGAGCACCCTAAAGCACTGCAAAATTCAGCATCTCATCATCATTCTGCTGCTGACTTGTGCAAATATAACTCTTTCCTTCAGCTGCTCGGATTAAATAGGGAGTGAGCAGTGTGTTGAAATATGGTAACATTGAGTAAGAGGCCTCCACAAAGTTCCTTAAAGAATTGGATAATAGGACTCTTGCTAGTTGTGTCTTCACTGCAGGTTGTGAGAAGAGAGAGAAGTCTAATATCTGACTTATGTCATGTGGTGTCTGAATGTCTTTCTACTAGCGGCGTATTTCTCCTGTGGAGTTTTGGGAATGCACTGGGGTCTGATTCTGCTCTGTGTCTACAGGCTCGCTTGGAAGTGCACAGGTTTGGGATCATGGGTTATGGAAAAGGAAAGGAAAGAGTCCTGGAACAGGAGCGCGCCATCATGCTGGGTGCAAAGGTGAGGGCTCCTCCTGTCTTCCATCACCAAACAGGGTCCAGAAAGGGGGAGAGCCCATAGCAAGTCAGGGCAGGTGATTTTAGAAAAGAAAAAAAAAATTATGTTATGTATCTTTTTTCTTTCATTTCAGCCTCCCAAAAATAGTTATGTGAATTACAAGGTTTTACAGGAACAAATCAAAGAAAAAAAGGCAGCAAAGGAAGAAGAAAAGAGAATGGTAAGTGTAATAGCCCTTTCTCTACTAAATTAAAACAGAAAGATGGTTGCAGTTTGCCACAATGGAGTAAATGCTGCCCTGCTGCTGGGGAAGCAGTTGGGTGACAACTGGATCTAGAGTTACATAATCAAATCCTTTCCACGTCTTCCAGTGAACTGCATCTAGTAATAGTGGCAAGTGATTTCACATACGTACACGAAAGGCTTACTTTGAAAGTCCTGTTCGGATCATGTAAGCTGCTTTGACCTTTTTTCTACACCTACTCATTTTTCTGCATTTTATGTTGTATGGAACACAAAGTCCTATTCAAAATCGCAAGGGGAATAGCTGTTATATTCCCTTCCTTTCACCCCAAATGGAAGATTTTACATTCTTCCCTGGAATAACCTTTCACATTCTTGAAAGGATTTTTGGATGAAACTTGGAGTTGTTATGTTTAGTGTGCCTTTTGAAAAAAAAATGTCAAGCATAAATGGTATTTCTGTGGCTTCTGGTCACAAGCCTCTTGTGTGAGTTTCCATCCTCAGTCACTGACACATATATATCTTAAATTCTGAAACCAGGCCCAGGACACAGAGATTTTCAAGAAAAAGAAGAGGAAAGGGCAGGAAGACAGGTGAGTGATAACCATCAGATATTGAACTAGAATGATCTGGATAAACCTTCCCTAATCAAGTCCTTTAAGGGAAGACAATTTAGTAAATTGTCCAGGATTGAGCTGAATTAGGAACCTTCTCCAGTCTTTCATTTTCGAAGACCAGTGGAAAAGCTGAGATAGATACTTCTCACCAAAAACTTCTGCTTGCTCATAAGAGAGCCTGCTGAGCACAGGCTGAGCCTGCCAGTTGCCAAATGCCAAATGAAGCAGACCAGGATTTGAGAAGTGGGGCATTGATTTTGTTGGTTCATACTTGTTGCTTAGCTTTTGTTCTGCTCAAATTACTATTTCAAATTGACTCCTTTTGTGTTGACCTTTTCCTGGATACCAGTGAGCTTGCACATGCCATCCGGTGGTCATCTGTTCTGGTTTTGTGTGTCTGTCTATTGAGGGCCTATGTGTGACAGACACACGAGTGTCTTAGGTGTTAGGGATCTAGCCATCATCACACTGAGGATATCCCTGCCCTTGACAGGCCAACACTGTAGTAAGAAAAACACTCCAAGTAAATATACAGGCAGATCAGGGCGTGCCAGGTGCTGACATGCTGAGTGAGGAGGTTGACGTAGCACATCACGAGAGACATATCACAGGACTGAGCTGGTTGTCTCTCTAAGGGGTGACATCTGGGTTGAGAACTGGGTGAAGAGGAGGGCACAGCCAAGAAAGATCTGGTAGCAGAACACTTCACATAGAAGAAACCAGTGCAGGGAGGCTGGGAGTGTGTCTTTGGGATTGCAGGAAGACCAGAGGCTCCAGCTGGGCGGGCGCCATGCGTGGCAAGGGGTTGGGCTTTGGCACTGTCGTCCTTCCTTGTAGTTTGACACTGATACTGTTCTCACTTTCCAAATGCAGGAAGTCCAAAAAGAAGAAATCAGCTCCCAGTATTTTGTCGGGTGGACAGATTGGACAGGTTGGAAAATTCAAAAATGGGACACTGATTCTGAGCCAAGTTGATATCAGGAAAATAAATTCTTCCAGAGTGGCTAAATGAAGTACTTCATATAAAATAAAGACAGGAGCAGGAAAGACTGAAGCTGGGCCCTACCGAGACTTCCAGATTAATCTTATTTTTTTCATATTTCATTGATTGCTTTTTTATTTTAGAAAAAATCCAGTGGGAATGCAATTTCTAGTTACTGAATTTTTTATGGTGATAACTGCTGCAGTGGAATATAAAGTACACCGATTGAAAAGAATGTTTATTATTTTGATAAAGGTTCATTCCGGTTACACTTTCACTGGGGCTTTTTGTACATTTGCTTGTAATAAGATTTTTTTGTCATTTTATTGATGAGTAAGTTTTCCTGGTGACCTTTAAATTCTTTCAATTTAAAAAAAGATAATATTATATTGGCCTTCCCTGGTGGCGCAGCGGGTTAAAGCACAGCACTGAGAAGCTTAAGCCACTTCCGCATGAGTTCGATCCCTGCCTGCCTGCCCCGGAGGAGATCCACATGGTGTGGCAGACCTCTCCTGACCCGCCCGCTGCTCCCCTCAGCAGTGTACTTCGTAGATCTGCCTGTTCTGCTCCCCACTCTGTCTCTGGTGAATCCTCTCACCCTCCGCATCTCTGGCCTGTACCCCAGTTCTGTATGAATGAATAAATAAATCTTTAAAAAAAAAAAAGATAATATTGCTGTATCATGAAAAAACAAAGAATGTGATACTTATCGTTGTATTTGGGGAATAATAGTTATTTTTAGCCTACCAAGTATATAAAATCTACATTGTAAGAAGGTCTAAATGAAGTACAAGTTTTGTGGTACCAGTGGTATCAACTGTTAAATAATATGATGTATAAATTTAACTCATCTTAGCACCTACATTGAAGTGAATGTTCTCTCCTTCAAATTAACCACTGTGGGCCTTTCCACTGGCCAGTCTGCCTCAGAGGAGGCCTGTAGGCAGCAGCTGTGGTACCAGGCAGGATGGCATGGTCCAAAAACCCTATTTCCACAAGCACTGGCAGTAGTTAAACTAGCTGGGATGGAAGACATGTAGAGACAAGACCCAGTAAGCTAAGGCAGCCCACATGGGCTGGCATCTGGTGAACAGCTTTATCCGCCTGGCATCATGCCAAGGTGCATGCCAGCAGGGGCTTCAGCCTGGAGAAGTTAAAGGGCCGGCATCCACAAGAAGGTTGACCAAACTATTTGGATTTTGGTAAGTTCCAGGAGGCGGAACCAGTCCCCCACATCAGTGGAGGCCAAGGTTTAGAGCCCGAAGGAGTATTCCTCCTCTCTCCTCCTCTTCCCCAGAAAGCCTGAAGGTCCAAGAAAAGAGACAGCATCGCACAAAATGTCTCCAGGCTCACCATGGAGAAGGGGAACTTCAGGGCCAGCATTGCATGGTCTTCCCCGGCGCAGGGCATTTCAGCATCTGGGTAAAAGGCGCAAGGAAGCTACAGAGCAGAATATTGGAAAAAAAAAAAGTGCTATTTGGCAACTTACGACCAAAAAAAGCCATCACCTTGAGCAGTACTCATACATTTTTAAATGGTATTGCCTTCCTAAAAGTAGCTGGAACTTCTCAGAGCTGTGGCACCTTTTTTAAAAAAGTTCAGTTTTGGCTTTTATTGCCAAAATTTGATACCCAGATACCTAGATCCCCCTACTAGGGAAAAAGGACTCGGGAGCTAGAAATGACTATTAGCGTGGATAAAGGATCACTTTAACTCCTTTTTTTCAACAGCACTGGGAGGTGAAGGTGGCCTCTACCTTCCATGAGCCATTGTGAAACCTTGGGCATTTGGTGGCAAGAGTCCCAGTCTAGTCTAAACTCTGGAAAAGCATACAATTCCAAGCATAAACTATTCACATTGTTATGCTTTCAGCAAAGCAAATGGAAACAAAGGTAGGCAGAAATGGCCCAAGGTGGTGTCGAGTGGTGATACAGATCCAGAGTAGGTTTCGGCCACCTCAGCTTGAGTTTGTCGGCATTGCCATGAGAGAACTGGGCTTTAATACCCTCACATCAGTCACGTTGTTAGGCCACCCTGGGAGGGGCCGAGGCTGAGTCCCAGCATGCTCAGCAGCCAAAAGCATAAAGCTTATTCCTGAAAGGGGGTCTGAGTGTGATCACCACAATCCATCCTGTGCCACAGGTTGTTGTGCTGTGTAAGTTCGGAGAGAAGCTTTCTGGAATCCCATGTGGGGCGCTCAGATGAGAAAGGTTAGTGAGAAACAGTATTCCAGGCCTCTGGCTGGGTTTGGAGCTGCAACTGACACTCATTGTCTGCCTCCTTTGCTATTCATCCTGGACGCCCCTTGTCCTCACCTAGCACCTCTGCTGTTTGTGAGCTGGACACTGATCCCTAAGGTGTTTGAGTCTCAAGGTCACCAGACCTTTTTCAGCCCAGGGGTTACCATCAGAACTGCACAGTATATCAGAAGATGCCAGAGAGGATCCCTTGGGTGCATATTGGTCATTGAAAAAGGAATTCCTCCTTGCCCCACTGGGTGAAAGCAGCCATACCTTTGCTTGGTGGTCAGTATCAGTCACCCCAAAGGTGGTAGCTTTCCTTGGTCAGGCAGCAACCTTGGTTCGGGGACAAGGTGCTGTGTTCTGTACCCCTTTTGGGAAGCAGTGTCTCTAGGTACATAGGGCCAAGACTTGAGGAGGTGGGGACTACAAGCTCCATAACTAGGTCCCTGGCAGTAATGGCAGGTGGTCGTGCCTAATGAAACAAGGGCTAATCCATGCACCTAGGAAGAAACCCCTCCCAGGGGACTTGGCATAACGAGACCTCTAAGGAACTGAACCTCCCATGCTGCAGCCCAAGTTTCTTCTCGATGTTCCGTTGCCAGAATCTTAGTCAATCTGTCTTCCTTTGGGTGACTAGTTTTTCATTGTCTTTTCTCTTTGCTGCTCAATGTGCTAGAGGAAACAGTTGAGGGGAAAATAAAAAGTGTAGTCTTAAACTACAGCATCACTTAATATACAGGTTGCTTTCTTTTAGCTCCAAACCTGAGTGTTTCCAGGGGGCTCAGTGGTCACAAGACTGTTCTTTAAATTGCTCAATAAATTCAAAGGTGAAAACAAAGCCAATGTAATTACTTCGAATCTACATGCTTTTTCAGAATTGACTGGACTGGGAGTCTGGTTCCCAAATGTGTCCCTAGATGCTCAGAGACTCATCATAAAGGCTCATGGAAGGTGGATGTGAGCTGGGGCCACAATCACCTCCCAGCTCTGTTGAAAAAGAAAGGGAGTTAAGTTGATCCTATACTTACTCTTAATACCTAGCTTTTGTGATTTTTTTCCTAGTTTGCAAATCTAGCTCTGATAAAATAAATATCCTAAAAAATTCTGCCCTTTAAAGTAAACATGCAATATAAACACTTAATTCCAGTTTGGCTTCATCTTAAAACATTTGTTTAGCCTTTGGAAATTCCTTTGGAGAACATTAGAAAGCCATTTATATGCCTCTGTTTTGACTAAAACTTTATAATTTACTAGATCAAGTCTGAGGTTGTTTTTTATTGAATTGGTTTATTTTTTACTATAATAGTTTATTTTTACATCATTTTGTACCTTTTTCCATCTTAGCTGTAATCCCTCTGGACTTCCCATCACCAGCTCACCGATGTGCCATCACCATAGTCCCATGCACCCCCCTCCCCATTTTTGATCCCATTCCCCAATCCACCCCCATAAAATATCTCTGGTATGTAGTTGTTCATTATTTTTACCCCCTTCTCCTTTATGCTCCTGCTATGAGTAAAACAATCCAGTATTATTCTTTCTGGCTTATTTCACAAAGCATGATCCCGTCCAGCTCCATCCATGTTGCTGCAAAAGGCATGAGCTTATCCTTTTTTAATCACTGAATAATATTCCATTGTGTATATGTACCACATCTTTTTTTTTTTTTAAGATTTACTCATTTATGCATACAGAACTGGGGTACAAGCCAGAAGTGCAGGGGCAGTGAGCAGATTCACCAGAGACAGAGTGGGGAGCAGAACAGGGTGATTAACAAAGTACACTGCTGAGGGGAGCAGTGGGCAGGTCAGAAGTCTGCCATGCCATGTGGGTCACCTCCAAGGCCAGGGATCAAACTTGTGCTGATGTGGCTTTAGCTTCTTCGTGTTGTGATTTAACCCGCTAAACCACCAGGAAGGGCCCTGTACCACATCGTTTTAATCTCGTCATCTACTTTTGGGCACTTGAGTTGATTCCATACCTTTCCTATTATAAATAAAGCAGCAATAAATATGGGGGTTCAAGTGTCTTTTTGAGTCAGTGCTTTTATGTCTTTTGTGTAAATACCTAGGAGTAGGATTGCTGGGTCATATGGAAGCTCCATTGTTAGCAGTTTGAGGAACCTCCAAACAGTTTTCCATAGTGGTTGTACTAGTTTGCATTCCCACCAGCAATGCAGGATAGTTCCTTTTTCTCCACATCCTCGCCAACATTTGTTGTTGCTAGTTGTTTGAAGATGTGCCATTCTCACTGGGGTGAGGTGCAAGTCTGACTTTTTTAACAATGTGGGAAAAAAAGACAAAATTGATCACCATCACTGAAGATTTAAAAAAAATATGCCACAAACTTTGAGATGTGATGGGTGGAGCTGGAAGGGATCATGCTTAGTGAAATAAGCCAGAAAGAAAAAGAAAAATACCAGATGGCTTCACTCAGCAGGAGAATAAAGGACCCGAAAGGAGGGCGGCTATAATAATAGTAATGAACAGCTATATACCAGAGACATTTTATGGGGGTAGAATGGGGAATGGGATCAAAAACGAGGAAGAAAGTACACTGGGCTATGGTGATGGCACATGGGTAATTTGGTGATGGGAAGTCCATGGGGTTTACAGCTGAGATGGAAAAAGGCACAACCTGATGTAAAAATAAACTATTAAAATTAAAAAAAAATTTTCCAATTAAAAAATGTCTTCTGAGGGCCCTCCCTGGTGGTGCAGCAGGTTAAAGCACAGCACTGGGAAGCTTAAGCCACTTCTGCATAAGTTTGATAACCGCCTGCCCAGGAGGAGATCCATATGGCGCGGCAGACTTCTGACCCGCCCATTGCTCCCCTCAGCAGTGTGCTTTGTCGATCTGCCTGTTCTGCACCCCACTCTGTCTCTGGTGAATCCTCTCACCCTCCGCATCTCTGGCCTGTACCCCAGTTCTGTATGAATAAATAAATAAATCTTTAAAAAAAAAAATGTCTTCTGAGAAAAAAAAAATGTAGTGCTGCCCAAGGTGATCGCTTTGAAGGGAAGAACATTCCTGTCCATGCTCCCAGCTGAGCCCTTGAGCAGTTTGGCCAGGACCCAGGGGTGAGGCCAGCTCTCAGGGAGGTTGGGGTCCTGTGTGATGGTAGCTCTTGAGAGCCACAGGGCTCAGGTCAGACACCCAGGCTCAGTCTTGGTGAAAGGGCGGGTTTGACTTCGTATACTCAGATTAGTGAGGATGCTTTCCCCAAACCTGATTGCCCTTGTAACCCATGATCAATGATCTATTCATGAATTTATCTTAACCTGAAGTGGTACAAGCTTCCAGCCTTACTACCTCTTGCAAAAATGAATTTCATGAACTCCCCACTGTTTGAGGTAGTACCTTATCACTCAGAGGTGTACATAATCACAAGATTTCCTGGGCACATGACCTTGACCCTGCTGCCTGATGGTGCCGTGGGCCTTCTGTGTGGCAGACATGTCCCCCCTCACCGACACACCCCCCGCCCCCCCGCCCCCCACCACACACACACAAAGCTTCTGCCTCATTGCCAGTGAGAACCAGTTTGGAGAAAGTCAGGCCTTGTGCTTAGCAGTAATTACAGACCAACTCCACCTTTCAGTTGTTGGCAGTGTGAAAAGAATTTATTTCAAATCTGCTTAAGACTGTGGTAAAACTTAGGTTTTCCAAAAGGCAATACACAAAGTTCAACCAACCCCCAAAAGACCAGAAAACAGTGTTTGCAATTCAAAAAATACAAACGCTTGTGGATACCAATACAAAAATTAGAAAAAAGTTGCTTTCCTTCCCCTTTACTACCCCCCACCGTGTTCCCAGTGGAACGTGAACACCAGCGGGACCAAGAGCTGCCACCAAATACTAACAACTAGTGACAGAAAGTGGATGTGATGGGGGAGGGGCGGTGAAGGGAGAAAATGGGTAAAGAAAGGCAGGAAAAATGAACTTGTGCAGACAGCCAAAACAAGGACACAACGCTTTTTGTACTTCTAGAATTCCTTTGCCAACGTTAAACAAACATCTCTCATGCTTAATACAATAGTGTGAAAGCAGCAATTCTACATCATGCATTTAACATTTTCCACTTTGCTTACTCTCAGCTTCCTCTTGGCGCTGAGTCTGGGTCTTAGGTTTTGCAGTCACCAGATATGGGAGGAGCTGGAAAGGCCGTCTCTGGCAGGACTGTCACTCTGGAAGCCATGTTCCTGCTCCCACAGCTGCTCGCAGCCACTTTTCCAAACCTCAACCCCCCCCCCCCACCCCACCCAGGGCCTGGCTAGTAAATGGTGCCTGTGTCACATGCCCTGGATCTTCCCAGGGCTGGGCGAGGCTGCCTGTGTCCTCAGCAGGCACAGCCCTTTGATAGAAGAGTGACACCTTCAGATGAGACTTTCCTGTAAGCCTCCACCCCCACTCTTGATTGAAGTCAGTCATTGAAAGAGCCGGGAATCCCTCTTGACAGACAGACAGCCCAGCCATGTGACAACCAGCAGCCCCTTCGCCTTGTAGCATAACCGGCCTTCTAGACTGCTGTTCAGTTGTATCTCATTGTACTCTGACACCGATTTTCAAAATTACTCCCTCTGCCAAAATCTTTGGAAATGAAGGACACATGACAGGTTGGGGGATCCCCTTAAGATACCAGAACTGAAGGTAACCAGGGACCCAGGAAGGCTGGTTAACCTCTTTTGGTGTTTCAAGGAGACTTGCGTGTGCAGATGCCTTTGAGATATGAGATGCTGACACAAAGCCTGTTCACAGACTTTATAAGAGTACCTTACACAGGCTTAGCGGGGATGGGCACATTTGGAGTGTTTTCTTCCACGGCCAGATGAGCCTCTGTCAAACGTCAGTTTTATTCCTTCAAGGCCAGGCAGCTATGCAAAAATACTTGCGTCTGTCATAAGACACTTGGATGGAAGACACTGTCAGAGAACACTCGAAAGTCACCACACAGGCCTGATTCACTGACTGTGGCTCCATAGATGCAAGACTACACTTGTTAAATTTAAGGTGTTATTCTAAAATCCTCACATTATGTCAGAGGAGGTAGGTTAGTATGACTAGTTCTGTTTTCAGGTGGGGATACTGAGGCACAGGAACATTTTATTTTATTTAAGAGCTTTGCCCCCACTTATACCATAAACCAAGATCAAAGCCAGTTTATAAGAAACAAGTTCTGGGGCCTGCTCGATATATCCTGTTCCAAACATGCCCATTATATTACTATCCACTTATAAGTTGCCAGGATCCTTTTTAGGAAGGAACTGCCAAGGAGCATATCAGTGAAAAGTTACTGGTTTACTTGCAAAAAAATAAAACTTTGTGATTTCCCAGGATCAGCATAATGCTTGACCATCTTTATTATTTTTTTGAGCTTAAGTATCTTCTAATGATATCAGAATTGATTTTTTAAACAGTTAAAGGCTACATATCTGGTCAAAAGTACATTTGGTCAAAAGTGGCCAAGAAAAACGAAGGCTAGGAATTTTGCTTCCTAAGAATGAGGTGGGGCTGGGGGGATGCTTTCCAGGGTATCATTGTCAATACAGAGTGAGCCTCCATAGTCTGGCTGCTGTTCGTGGCTCACTCCATTCCCCCCACATTTCCTGACACTAGACTTAGGGACAGTTCTGGTTTGGGGTTTAAGATGAAGGCCTGCAGCTGTAGTACCCTGGAGTGAATGCCCCAAGCATCACTGTGTGTCGACACCTGACAAACCACTGATGTAGCCCATTTATAATGGTTCTTGCTCAGGCAGGATGTCCCCAGGGGACATTGGGCAATGCCTGCAGAAACTTATCCTTGTAATGATGAACTTGGGGATGGCTGCAGGCATCTAGGGGTGGAGGGGAGGGATGCTGCTAAACATCCCACAACAGAGGATTGCCCACCACCAAATGAAAATAACACTGAGGTCGAGAAATACTGGCATCCTCTGTGGCCTCTTCATTGTTGAGTTCCCTGCCAAGGACTTTATCCTGGCTCTACCTCACAGCCAGCAGTAGCATGGGGCCAGCAGCAGCTTTAGCTGTGAGCTGCCTGCTCACTTGTGCTGAAACACCTTCACAGGGGACCGAGCCTTTCACTAACAATTAGATTTAAGGCTTAAATGCAAGTGTCCCTAGAAGTACACATGGAGCCTTGCGTTCTGATCCTGAGAGTGCTCTGGGAGGCAGAGGGCAGGGCTCCATAAGGCTGGGGCATTCCAGGCACCAAGAACAGGAGGGAAGGCCCCGTTCCCCTTGCTCTTGGTGAATGCCAGTTTTGCCCAGACTCACTGTGGAAAGTGAGGTCCTCAACCAACCTTGGTGGGCCCTGGGTGGCTGAGGGCACTGTTGCAAGTACACAGAACACAGAACTGAAGAGTCAGCCTAGCACTGTGCACAGTTTCATAGTTTTTAGCTCAGTTACTTTGTGGGTATTACTGATGGTCACTTCAACTAGAATCAGTATTTTCCCAAATAGGACAGAGCAGAGGAAGCAGAGCTATGCGTAAATAAATACCTTAGGTTGCTTTGAATTAGGAACAAGGATATACCGTAAGATGCTGTTTGATATTTTTTCAAGAGGTTCATATGAAAAGGAAAGGCATACACTTTGACCAAACTGGCCCACTAGCAAAGAACAAACCATAGAACCACGTCACAGAGGCATTATTTACAATGCAATGGAACTTGACTTTTAAATCACCTTGAATTCTTTTCTCACTGAAACTGCTTGATAGATGGACACCAAGTTACTCATTCCTCAGCCAGAGCCCCCAAAGCATCAATCATCTTGATAAAATTTTTGTGTACAAAAGTGTCACCATCTTGTAACAGAATTGGTTGGCAAGTGAGCATCCCATGACCTGTGGTTTCTCCAAATCCAGGGGGCTTCTGGAGGGTGACATAAGACCATAGGAGTTGATGAGTTCCCTCTTCATTGCTGATCCCTCAAAAACAGAAGTGTGTTGCCTTCTGCTTTAAATCCCTGACAATGTTTTGTGCTGGAGACAGGAGAGTGGCTGTAGAAGGGCTGGGTGCTATGATCCCTGGTATCAGCCATATTGCTTTTGGGCCTCCTAGGGAGTTAGAAAAAGGGTCTCACCTGGTCCCCAAACTCACAGGGCTTCCTTGACTGCTGCAGGTGGGGGAGGGAGTCCTGGTGGTTTCTCTCTGAATTTCAGGTAGTTTTCTTCCTAAAGAGGCCACCTGTAATTGTGGGAATTTCCTCTCTCCCTTTCCCACACCTCCCTGACCTAGGTGGTAGCTCTCCTGAGAGTGTCAGCCAAGTCCAGTTTCCCAGCCTTTCATCCAGTCTCCGTGTACAAAGCCACCCAGCCAGGCCGCCCTTCCTAGCTGCCTTTCCAACAGCACTTTTACTTTCAGCACACTGGCCTTACTTTTTCCAAAAGATGACACGACATTTCCCAAAGTAGATGTGTCTGGAAAGCCCAAGATCCATCTTCAGGAATCTTCCCCACACTCCCAGCAGAGCCCACCCAGAGCTATGGCTAAGGAGCTGAGAGAAGTAAAAGCCGAGAAGAGCAAGCTGCACAGAGAAGGACATGGCTGCCAGGTTGTGCACAATCCCTGGTCGCACCTCCAGGATAGGATGAAGCCTGCCCCCAGGGACCCTGGAAACTACTTGCTGTGTCAAGGACCAACAGGGAAGACTTCCACTCCCCTGTAAGCAGGTGATAGTTTCCAGGGCCCCCGAGGCAGTGACTGAGGCTTAAATACAGCACCAAGTGACTCCTGAAGGTGCCTGAAAGAGTCTGGTGGGCTAAGTGCTCGGACTTTGAGGTAGGATTGTCGAATCTGCTGAATGAGGGTAGGGGCTGGATGGCTCGGAAAGCAGGTTAGAAACCAAGTTAACACAGTTGGTGCCGGTTTACGGGCTAAGTTTTATAAAAATCCAATCCAGCAAATAGACAAGTTACTCCTCAACCTCAAAAATAAAATGCTTGATAAAATATATTCTCTTAAAAAGGAGAAAGATCTTTGACCAGATGGAGATGGAGGTGGCAGCTGATGAGGAAGAAGAGAGTGGGTGGAGGGGCCGGGGGTACAGGTAGGGGTGAGGTGCTCTAGGGACCGTGAGAGCTCCAGGCGAGACTTTGGAGCAAAGCGAGATCCTTCCAAGAGATGGAAATGACTCAACATGGATCTCAAGGGAGCCTGTTCGGGTTCCCAGCAAGGAGAGGACTCACTTCCTCCTTGGTCAATGGGACACAGCCCCCGCTGGGCTCACGCTGGGAAGCTGAGGGACTAGGAACACAATATTGCTATCTAATTCCTGCCCTCTTCAGAGGTCCTGTCCACCCTGCCACCACAGAACTGCCCTGCCCTGGGGGTACTTCTTGCTTTCCTGACTATGGTGGAGTCGATCTAAAGTAAAGGTAAAGTAAAGGTAAAGCCTCTCTAAGAGGCTTCCCCAGGGCTCCCATCTGAGAGGAAATGAGACAGCTTTGCAGTTAATTTCTTGGGAGCCAGTTCCAGAAAGTGCTACCAACTAAAGGGAGATGCATCACACAGTCATTCAAACTCCAGTGGTTTGTATGTGTCTAAGAATGAAGAATGGAGTGAAAGAATTTTAGTTATTGTCTATGTGGAGAGAGAAAGAGAAAAAGAGACAGAGAGAGAGAAAGAGAGATTGATTAATGAAGAACCTACGGAAGCCATTTAAAAAGATTCTCAACAGTTCAAAGAGAGGCAAAGAACAAGAGTAATGATTAATGTCCCATCTGGATTGGGTCTGTGAGTAGTGTAACCTACTGAAGACTCCAGGACCAAAACTCAAATAACTTTTCCTGCCAGAGATGGGAACCTGTAGGCTTGGGGCTGTGAAGGAGTACCATGCCCACAGAGGGTCGACACCAGGGGTCTGTGATTCCAAAGTGTCTCCCAGACTCTTGTTCTCAGTATGCCATTCTGGAAGTCTGCTTTCCCCTCCCACTCCCTTCCCCATGGCCTCAAAGACAGGCTGTGAGACCAGATGGCAAGAAACATGACCATAAGCCCTGAATACTTCCTCATTCCCTTGAGAAATTTCCTCTTTGTATTTGTAACATCCAGGTGGAACAAAGATGAAACGCACGGTCACCATCAAGGGTGGCCTCAACAAACCTGGCCTGCAGACCCATTCTGTGTCCCTCAAAGAAAACATGTCCTTAAGATACTCAGTGGCTGCTGGGTTGCACCCGTGACCAGGTCGTCCTGCCCTCGTCATGTCAACGTAGTGAGGGATGCGGGCTGTCCCCAGAAGAGCCAGAGCAGAGCTGAGCTGGGAGGCTAGTTGCCTGACAGCTTTGACCGCCCCAGGTTTGTCGGAACTTCCAGCCCTGTGTGCAGGGTGACCTGGAAAAGAAGAGAGGAAGGGGCAGAGGGTAGGGGAGGCTGCCTGAGGAACCCACCCCTGGCCCTCATGGCGCACGGCTGTCAGCAGCTCCCTCCACTTGTTCTTTCTGGGCCCCACAGGCAGCAGTCAGGGTGCACTGTCCTGTGGACCTGCTGTTTATTATGCTGTGTGGTATCTCTGAGGTGAGGTCTCCTAGGAGCTGGGTTGAGCCTCTCTCCTCAGAAGAACGACACAGCTGCCTGCGTTCTCCACTGTGTCCTGCCTGCTAGGAGCCCAGCCAAGTGAGTGCCCCGCATACTGGGTCTCACAGGCCACCCACACATGGGTTGTTTTTTTTTTTAATAAATGCAATGGAAAATTGGAGGGGAAATTTGTGGCAATTTGAAAAAGCTCCCAGACAAACCACATAGCCTAGAAATATGGGGAAAAGTAGGAAAAGATCTGTCACGAGTACATAAAATGTATGCAGATAGTAGTCTAGTTTGCTGTTTGCTACCATACTACACACACAGCTCTATTATAAAAAGGTAAAATAGATAAAAACCTACCATACAAATACTAATAGACCTCATGGTGTCATTTGCAATCGAAAATCAGACATATATATATATATATATATATATATATATATATATATATATATATATATATATATAAATTATCAGTTAAAAAAAATTATCAGTAAGTCTTCTGGCCGAGAGCAAGCTGTTAGTTAAGTTGGGGCGGTGGTGTCAAGTTCCATGTGGATTTTGACTGCATGGAGGTCAGTGTCTCTAACCATTGAGCTGTACATGATCAATTGTTTCTGCTTTCTCTCCAGGGCTCATTCCTTTCCTACATCAGTTTTATTAACCCTGGGGACTTGGGGCCCATATCCCAGCTGCATCCAAACCTTCTTGCGGGGGTCAAACCAGCCAGCAGCGATGGGCACAGACCCACGCGCTCAGGTCCAATGGACAGCACAAAGCAGGACCAAGCCCTCCCTGGGGGCAGGGGTGTTTGGTGTGCGATGTGCCAGAAAAAAATCTGCCCCGCGATTCTCTTGTCCCTCACACGGGCACTGGGATCCCATTTCATCTGTCTGCTTTGGGACCCCTGAGCCACCAGCACTCCTCTGGGGCTGGACCCAGCTTGAGACCTAAAAGGACAAGTTTCCTGCCTGCTTCATGGGAACGTGGGGCTGTGTGTGTGTGTGTGTGTGGGGGGGGGTGTTGCACAGCCTCATCTCTCCCAACTCTCCTTTGTAATTTTTCCTCTTGGGAAAACCACACAAAGGCTCAGAATCCCCACCTGCAAGGTCCCAGCACACAGCTGCCCACTGGATCCAAGCTGGGCGCAAGGGGCACTGACTGTTCTCCCATGACTGCATTTCTTCATTGTGCTGTTCCAGAAAGTGGAATCACCCACACTTCCTTCCCCCACCCTCTTTTGCTTCTCCCTACAATGTTCGTTCCCAAGCTGCTGTCCAGTTTCTGCTTGCCAGTAGGTGAACCAGTAAGAATTGAACAGTGCAGAGAGACTGGGCTCCCGGGAATGCCCAAGGTGGCTGGGCAGGCAAACTCTCACCTGAGCAGGCACTATAGTGGCTTCTTCGTGGCCCACTTGCCCAAGTGTACTAAGGAGGCTCCCAGGTCTGGGGTGGGGGCATCCTGGAGGGAGTTGTGGTACCTGCACATTGCGGTTGAGGCTGAGTGCTGGCATGAAGACTCCATCCACATGGCTGAAGGCTGTGGGGCCCTGTTGCTGCCCATTGATGAAGAAGGTCAGAGTGTGCTTATTCAGGTCCAGCAGCACGCCGACGGTCGCCCCCTTGCACACACCGCCTTCTGTCCTGGGGAGAGAAGCGCCAGGGAGCCTCTTTACCACACCTGACCGGGGGTGCAGGTGAAGGCTCCAGAGAATCATTTCAAGGCCGTTAGAAGACCCGTCCCTAAAAACACAGCCCCCGTGGCGGGGCAGGCACTGCTCTTCTGGGCCACGAGCCTTCTCTGGAGGTGCACTCGCCAGGTAAGGGGCCCCACCAGGACACCTCTCCATTGGAAGACCTCTGTGCTAGAGGGGCCAGGTGATGGCATTCCTCTCTTTGCTGACAGTGTCAGCGGCCTGCGTGCACGGGAGCTGGGGTTTGCTGAGTAGGTCCCACTTGGAAATGTGGCACCAGGAGCAAGGGAAGGAAGCTCTTACACCTGCCCAGGACAAGAACCAACTTGGTCCCCCTTTTAGTTTTAGCCAATTCCCATCCCGCAGGGGACCCTGAGAGAATGTAAATTGTGAAGATCTTGGAGAAGGTGGGTGATTCCACATTTCGTGAGTGGTGGGAATTCATAGCCCCCAAATGCGGTGGAGTCTTTAAGGGAGCAGCACTCTCCAGGGGGGCCTAGGCCTGGTCCCTCTTCCCAGGCCTCAGTCTTCTGGCTCCTCTTGGTCTTGACCATCCTTTCCTGATGGGGACTAAGCTGGTCAGCTAGAGGCTGATGGGAGGCCGAGAGCACAGGAATGTCATGCAGAGGATTTGGTGGAGTCCCTAGCAGAAGGGTTTGCTTTGGGGAGCATCTTCCAAATGGTGTGCTTGGGACCCCAGGACAGGAGGATCCTGCAGGTGGGAAAGGGGAACTGCAATGGGGCCTTCGGTGCTATTTGGAGAGCGGCCACCCAGTGGCGACAGGAATATGCCTCCCACCCAAGTGGTCTCAGCTAAGGTTTCTGCGAGGGGTGCTTGAAATCCATGTTCCCCCATTCCTTCATACATATATAAAACTCGAGCTGGGAATCTGAGCTAACCCCTGACAGTACCCCTCATTTGCTTGTGATCTGGACTACTATTTTTAACCTCTCTAAGCCCTAGTCTCATTGGTAAAATAGCAAAAAGACAGTACTTTTGTGAGGACTTACTGAGACCTTATAAATCAGGTTCTTCCTGCAGTGTCTGGCACTGAGCATGGGCTCTCCTCTCTTCTGCAGACAGAGAATCTGAGTGCTTCTCGGCATAAGAAAAGTGGGTATATCTAGATTCAGTCCCTTTGTGGTCTGTGAACAGGGGCTGGAGCAGGCCAGTGCTGCGTCTGGTCAGCTTCTGTACCCGATCAGCACGCAGGGCCCAGGCAGCAGATACAGAGAGGTGTCTGCCCTCCCCAGCCTCTGGAGACAGAGGGCACTGCCAGTGAATGTAGGCTGGAGGGCGTGGGGGGAGAGCGGGGGGAGTGTTCAATCTCCTGCCAATCCCTTGCTCCAGATCCAGACTCTAGGGAGGTTTGTAGAAGTTGCAGATGGGCCCAGAACACAGAAACCTTCCAGATAAACTTTGACTGGAGTGAGGCCCAGTGAAGTCAGCTCTTTGCCTGTCCTATGTTGGGACATGGCCCTCAGGGGACTAGGAAGGAGACTCCAAAGCAAGGAGGCAACTCAGGGTGCTACAACTCACCATTTCTGGGTTCCCTTGTCATCCCACCTCACCCCACTACAAACACATTCACAGGCCAGGTGAGCACAATATCCCTGGCAAGAAGAGAAAGAGAACACCAAGCTGCAAGGGGACATGGGTCCCATGGCCTTCTCTGTGTCTGAAGAGTGAGACCAGGGCACCCCAAGTCCTTGGAAGAGGCCAGCCCCAAAGGGACCTTCTTTCCCAGGATGGGAATTTCCTGTGTTTACTCTGGTAATGCCATTCCTAGGGTCAGCCTCAGGGTGAAGCAGTTTAGCGGTGGGTGGGGGGTTGGGGGGGCTTGGCAGAACCATTAGCAGCAAGCACCCCAATAATCCCTGCCCTCCTTATGCCCACCTTGTTGGAGGGCACTGTCTGGACTCAAGGGAGGTGGGGCAGTAGGGGTCATACCGGGTAAGTGACCAGCCGTGGCAAGGGCACCTGCTCTCTCTGCAGACACCTGGACACAGCCCTGGAGTTACTGGCTCTTCAGCCACACAACTGTGGACTGGAAGGCAGAACAGAACCAGGAGAAGCGCAGCAGGAGGAGACCCTGGTGGTGTAACTCACTGAGGAACCTGGCAATGGACTCATGCTCGTCACTCTAGTCACTGCAGCAGACTCATCTGGGCTGCAGGCAAACGGCCGCATCTCCCTGTTCAGAGTCAAAACTGAAAGTGGACACCACAATGGCTGACGTCTGAACTCGGGCATAGCAGAAGGGATGCTGGTCCCTCAGGCCCCTGTGCCCCAACACCCCGATCTGAGAAGCGCCGGCGAGGGCTCACCGCGCACCTGTTGGTGTGGGAGTTGCAGTGCATGAACCAGCTGCGGTTGTTGTCCACGTACATGGCCCAGGCCTTGTCGTCCTTGCCCAGCATCATGTCCTTGACCACACTGGCCCTGGCCACTCCGAAGGCGGGGTCTGGGTGGTTGTCGTATCGGTCCACGTGCAGCTCCCAGTAGTGCACGCCCTTGGAGAATGCGGCTGTGCCCAGCACCACCCGGTCATCGTAGCTGCTGCACGTGGCTGTCTGGTTGTCATTGGATAAAATGATGTCCCGGTGCCCAGAGTTAGGGTCAAATGTGAACCAGGCCACTGGAAAGGTAGAGGCAGGAGGAGCAGGTTAGAGGACGGAATCCACCTGCCATCTCTAACTTGGACTCAGGGCCACAGTCCCACTTGGATCTACCAGGAAGTGGGCACCCATCATCAAATATCCTGCCTGTGTGGTTATCACGCACAAGCACACACGAGCATGCATGTTTTTCTCTGAGTTCCACCAAGTTTCCGGTCCCACGAACCCTGCTGTGCCGAGGAATACAGGCATTCGGGCCTTGCAGTCCCAAACCTAGATGCATTTTGTGGAGTTCTGGTTTCTAACATCCTTCTGCCTTCTCCACTGTGTTTGCTGCTGTGAGCTCAAGTAAGCCTGTAGCCACACCTGCCTCGTGACACACAGACAGTGCAGGGATGTAGCCACGGTCAGAGTTCAGTTTCCCCGCCTCCAGTCCATGCGGTAGTGCCCCCTTTCTGCACTCTAAAGCCCTCAGCCCTCTAGATTTACCAATACAACATGCTGCATGAGGGCTGAAGGAGCAAAAAGCAAGTCACCTCTTGGCGATTTATAAAATGACTCTGAGAGACAGCCCAGGCATGTAACACTTTTCTCAGGGCAACCAGGGGATGTCCCGGGATAAATGATGACAATGAACACAATACGGGCCTCTTTCTGGGGCCTCTGCAGCTCAGGCTGGGGTGTGCTGTGCTCAGCAGGACAGACTCCCATTGGGACACATTCTTTGTCTCATCAGTCCCCGCTGAGGACTTGGGTAGTCAAAACCCAATGGGATATTGATGTGCTCTGTTGTGTGAAACCGGAAAGGACCCAGCAAGGTGTGGAAACGTCAGAGCTGATCTCTTGTGCTGGGGACTCCAGGGACAGGACCAGCACATGCCACCTTGGCACCATGAACTCCCTGTCCCTGGGACTGTCCAGTGAGGACTGCCCGATTTGGTCCCTTACCCCTAACCCAGACCCTCCACTCCCTCCTCCTTCCCTCTTTAAGCAGCTGATAGCTTTTTCCTGGTCCATGAGACAAAATTTGAGTTGGGCCTGGAACCCCAGTTTTCTCCTTTAGTAGCTCTGTTTCTGTGCCCAGGACACCCCAGCGCTCACCATCGGAAGTCTGCAGGACCACAGTTTTACTGTAAGGCCCAACGCCGGATGAGTTGAAAGCCTTGACTCTGGCATTGTAGGTGCTGTTGAAGTGAAGCCCGTCGATGGTGCACAGTGTCTCCTTGCCCACATACACTTCCTGCAAGAAGAAGGCTGCCCATTAGAAGCCTCTGCTATTTGGAAATGTTCTCTTTGCAACTGGTTCCTGCTCCCATTTAAAACAGTCAAAGTGCTATCACCCCAATGGAGTTACTGAACAGGGCAAATTTGGATGCATGGCAGCAGGAAGACAGACCATGTTCAAACCAGAAGCCACACGAATCTGTGAGGCGTGATGCGTCTTAGGGAGACAGAGACGGTTGGCACATCTGCGCCAACTGGGACGCTGCCTCAGGACATCCTGCTCCTGAACCTGGGGTCCCCGACAGAGAGGGAGCTGAATTCTCTCCCTGGCCACTGTACAGAAACCCCCAGCCTCTTGTACACATCAGCCTGGGGCCTCAGTTTCAGGGTGGGCTGGGGTGAGGGCAAGCACCGCTGCCCACGACTGCTCAAGCCAGGGAGTGCCCAGTAAAATAACTTGTGAACCAGGCAAGGCAAGGTGTGACAGAATATTGAGGTGACAGGGAGATGCATGAGGGGGGCTATGTGGACAAATGTTGAAGAATGGAGATGACTGGGCTGATGCGATGAACTGGGAATAAGGCCCATGCTTGTGACAGCTTCTCTGAAGCTTGCCTCAGATCTGGGTCGGTCCTCACAGAAAATACATCTCCACTTTTCTTGGTGGTGCCACTCTGCCTGCTGAGCCTGTTTAGAAGTGGTCCTTGGGGGAGAAGCCCGATCTCCCAGGAGGCCAGACTCCCAGGCCTCTGTCCTTGGGGTTGATGTCCTTTCTAAGTATCAGTAGAGGCCCTCCCTGGTAGCGCACTGGGTTAAAGCAAAGCTCTTTGAAGCTGTTCTGGGTTCAAGCGAACTGTTCACAGCCACTACAGCACAGTTCGAGCCCCCAGCCAGGGAGCTGACCCACATGGCACAGCAGAACTCTCCTTTCTTGCCAGCAACTCCGCTCAGCAGTGTATTTCAGGCAATCCGCCTGTGCTGCTCCCCATTCTGTCTCTGGTGAACCCTCTCGCCCCCACAACTCTGGCCTGGCCCCCAGTTCTTATATGCATAAGCAAATACATCTTTAAAACAAAAGGTATCCGTGAAAAGCTGCGCCTCAAACACCTCATCAGAAATCCTGAGCCCTGAGCAGCAGGGCCTTACCCGGAACTGCCCCCCATCGCCGTCGTCCAGCTCCAGGATGTAGCCGTCCACGGGGCTGTGGGTGAAGGGCGGCATCCTCCAGGCCAGCGTGACACTGTTGTTGCGCGTGCAGCACTTCTCCAGCTGCAGGAGCGGGACCGGCGGCACTGTGAGCGGAACCGGTGGGTTAACGTGCCCTGTCCTGCTCAGGGTGTCAGGATACCCTCTGTACCCACTTCCTTATCCCCAAGCCCAGGTCACCCTGCGGGAACCCCCAGTCTCTTGCACGCACACCTCAGCCTGGAGTCCCACAGTTACAGGCGATCGTACCCTGCTCAGCCCAGGGGATGTCTTGGAATCTGGGGACAAGGGTAGGCCCACTAGACACCCCCAGTCTGAGTCTGTAGCCCTGAGGAAGGACTGTCTTTTCACCAACCTGTCCATTGGGAAGTACTGCTTTTGAATTTCAGACCTGTGAGGATTTGCCATGTACCCCAAAAGCTAGGTCCATCTGTCTCCCAGACTTAGCACAGGCTACACAGACCCTCTGGCCAGGGCTAGCGTGCAGCTTACACCTGGGAATGGCTATGCTATATGCACAACCATGTTTAAGTCATTGGGTCATTGGCTAGAAGCATTTTTAAAGCCCAGGGGACCCAATTTGGGAAAAAGAAGTGACTAGAGCATTAGACAGTCAATGCATAAAATAAAGGATTTGAATCAAATGTATCATAACTTGTGATGTTTGCTTTTTCCTCTTGCTATTTTTATTTCCTAGTGGTGTTCAGTGTCAAAAGATTTTAGAAACATAGTCGATATGGACACATTTTTAAAGGAAAAATTGCAACCCCTGTTTTGTAAAAGCTACAGATTTCAGTTTGGCTCTCAATATTAGGGCACCGTCTAACTGGGCAGGTTTAACTGATGGTTTCATGGAAGGCAATCTCTGTCCTGCTTATAGATTTGCTCTCAGGACTGGCTGAGCTCAGCCTGATTCTCCAAACCATAGTTAATGAGTATGTAGACATTATCTCTTTGCTTCTAGACTCTGCTGTTCCCTCTCCAGCTTCCCTTGTGATTTCCACTACCCCATCCCATCAAAACATCCCCAACCTCCCTCTCCCACATCCCCAAGTTACAAAGCCACCCCTCCTTCAGCAACCCCAGTAGGCCAGGTTCCTCCTCCTCAGCACAAGCTCATTTACACCTAGAGCAGGTGATATTTCCGAATCTCACCCAACCTGTAAGCTGAGTGTGGGAGTGAGCAAAAGACTTGTTTTGGGGGGTGGTGGTTTAAAAATGGCCACATATTTCGCAGGTAAGGATTTTCCTGAGTGCACAGATTCTATAGGTGTGGCACTCAGTCCTGTGATACTTAGTTAAAAAAAAAAAAAAAGCAAAAAAACCAAAGCCAAACAACTTTATTCCCTCTCCTGAATGGACCCTTGATGCCTCTGAAGAGTCAGACTTCAGAACAAGTCTCTGGTTTTGGCCATCATTTGCTCATTTTGTAATGTGGGCAACTTACGCAAACTTAAACCCGTAGCTGTGTCGCATGACTATCTGATCACCTTTCATCCTCTACCTTGTTGGCTCTGCTGCCACCTCTGACCTCTCTGCTCTTCTTGGAAAACAGAAAACATATCCCTGCCCCAGGACCTTTGCACAGCCCTGAGCTAACTGGAATGTTATTCCCTGTATTGCATCTCTCTTCTCTTCACTTCAAAATACTCCCCTTGCCTCTTTCCCGTATATACTGCTGTCCCCTTCACCAGAAAAGCACCTTTTCTTAGCACCTGCCACTATCAGACACCCTATCGTAGACTGTCTGTGTATTATCTATTTCCTTCTCTAGCCTTGTGAGGGAGTTTGTAGGTTTGCTCAGATTGTGTACTCTGAACATGGTAAATAGTGTCTGGCACGTGTGCATTAAGGGTCTCCAAATGAACAGGTGATTCACCTTTACAAACCCATACTGGATGCTACCTGTGCTAGGCCTCACAGCCAGTGGGTGGCAGAGGTGGGACTTGACCCTGAGTCTGTGACTTGGCATCCCCCTCCCCCTTGCCTCGAGTAATGTATCATAAGGGTTCCAGTGCCACTGAACGGCCTCTTCCGAGTGACGCCCCTCAGAGTGAAGCACTGAGTTGGGCCAACCACGGCTCACCCCTACATTTCATCTGAATGAAGTCCAGCTGGTGGATGGCCTGCAGCAGCGGCTCGCTGTCCAAAGTCAGGTCAAATTCCGCAGACACTTTTGGCTCCAGGGCACCTTTGACCCACTGCTCCTGAGACACTTGGACACGCTTGATCAGAGCATCTGAGATCTTAAAGGGAACAGAGTTTAAGGTTTCAGCTTACAAAAGAAAAAGTGTGCAGCCAGTGGTGAGCAAGGAGAAAAGGCTTCGCCTCTCCCAGGGAAGCGAATGGGCTTTCCTCACCAGTGAGAGACTGCACAGATAACATGCTTTGTACGTTTTAAACCGTATTTTAAAAGTATGCACATGTTAAACATAAAGACGCACTTGCTATTAAAGATCAAAAACCTTTATGAGGTCAAAACCTTTTGTGAAGCGGCTGATACTTTTAAAAATAGATGAAGAGGCCCTCCCTGGTGGCACAGTGGGTTAAAGCACAGCACTGAGAATCTAAAGCCGCTTCCGCCTGAGTTCGATTCCCGTCTGCCCCAGAGATGACCACATGGTGTGGCAGACCTCTCCTGACCCGCCTGCTGCTCCCCTCAGCAGTGTACTTCGTCGATCTGCCTGTTCTGCTCCCCACTCTGTCTCTGGTGAAGCCTCTCACCGCCCCTGAGCCTCTGGCCTGTACCCCAGTTCTGTATGCACAAATAAATCTTTAAAAAAAAATAGATGAAGAAAGCATTTATTATAACATCAGAATTTTGAAGCTCACTGTGACTCCATGCTCAAGTGTTTCCTTCTGAGCGTTTCTGCTTCAAATTTTCATTGATTGACACCTGCAGCTCTCTTCTCCACTCTGCTGGAAAGTCCTGCTCCTTCAAACATTTGTATGTGTGCCTGCATGCTTCTCAGGCACTCATCAAAAGGATTCATCCTTTTCTTCACAGAGGACTGAGTTCCCATCTGAATCATTGCCATGCTCCTCAGAGACGCTCATGACCTGGCTGCTAGAGAGCCCCCTGGCAAAGCTGCAGAGACCCCTCAGGCGGTGGTCATCTGTCCAGGTCTGCAGGACTCCGCACATTGAGCAATGCGTCCTTTAGATTCCACAAACTCACTTCTTCCTGTGCAATCTTTGTAACTTATTTAAGAAAGACTCTCCTTTCCCATTGGGGGATGTTGCATCAGGCCCTCTGGTAGCCTGAGCGTAAAAAATGGAATTTTGGCCTTTGAGATGATGCCCTTTGACCTCCTCGTTTAATACATAACAGAAATGGCCACAGCTAGTGAAAGGCAGAGCCAAGATGAAAACCTACATCTTTTGGAATCACTGAGCAAAGGAGAATCTACCCAAGTCCAAGTCATTGGAAGGGAACTTTCTAAAACTTCAACTAGTTTGGGCGAGGGGCAGTGAAACAGCTGTGGGAAGAGAACCAAGTCCATCAGGTGTCCTTGGGAGCCAGCTCACCTGCAGAAACCCGGAGGGGTCGTTCTCCTTGATCACCTCCAGGCAGTACTCCATCAGTCCCGTTGACTGGCGCAGCTTCAATGTGCAGTGATTGATCTGGTCCCACACCATCTGCAATAGAAGAATCCCTGGTAACTGCTCATTCCGGAGTCATCTGGTGGCAGAGAGCCGGAGAAACAGCTTAGAGTCCGCCCTAGAGGAGGCAGCGCTGGGCCAGACCTCTTTGCGTCCCTTCATAGCTCTGTTCCTGAGCTCCAGCTGTGGTCAAAGGGACCCCTACCCACAGCACACCCTCCAACAGAGCAAACTCCTGAACTCTGGATAGTAAAGCAGAGAAGGGTGTCAGCTGAGACTCTCCATGTGGACTTACCAGTGATAACATCTGATTTCCCTTCTTACTAGTCAGAGTAGGGAGGCCAGGGGTAACTGATGGGCTCAGTTGCTTTGCCTCTAAGCCATGGGCCATCACCAACATTCGATCCTTTTTTCTTTGAAAGTAATCTATTTTTTTCCTTTAATTCTATTTTTTAAAAGATTTTTTAAAATTTATGTATAGAGAACTGGGATACAGGCCAGAGGTACAGGGGTGGTGAGAGGATTCACCAGAGACAGAGTGGGGAGCAGAACAGGCAGGTTGACAAAGTACACTGCTGAGGGGAGCAGCGGGCTGGTCAGGAGAGATCTGCTGCGCCACCTCCAGGATTGGGGATCGAACTTGTCCCGAAGCCATTGCGGCCAGCTTGTAGTGCTGCATCCTAAACCACTGAGCCACCAGGGAGGGCCCTAAATTCTATTACCTCCATTTTTTTTAATGGAGGTAATTTTGGTTTACAACACTGTTTATGATTTTAGGAATTTCATGCTTTCCCAGATATTACCATACCACACCCACCACCAAAACACCCATAATCCTCCACTGAAAGTAATACTTTCCCATTCACTTGGGAACTGTCTATAAAGTAGGTCAAGACCCCTGGACAATGAAGCAGTCCTTTGTCAATGCGGAGTGTTCACAGGGCACCTGCCTGGACTCAGTAGACACTCCCAGGCCTGCAGTGGATGTTGGTCATGTTATTACCAGCAGCAATTATAATGAGTACATGAGCTATCAGAGAAAGAAGGAGGCAGAACTGAAGATCTCAGCAGACACAGACACATCCCTGTCACTGGTCACTTCTAGTGTGCAAGATGAGAATAAGAGGAGTTCCTTAGGGACTCCCTGATGGTGTAGGAATTAAGTCTCAGTGCTATCACAGCCTGAGTTTGATCCCCAGCCAGGAAGCTGACCCTCACAGCAGACATTTCCTGTCTTGTCTGCTCCTCCCCTTAGTGTACTTCAGTAAACCTGCCTGTTCCGCTCCCTAGTACGTATCTGATGAACTCTCTCACACACTGTACCTCTGGCCTACTCCCCAGTTCTTTTATGCAAAGAAAAAGTGGGGGGAAGACCCTTAGAAAATAAGAACTTAGAGCTGATGGAAGAGGATAGACTTTTGACTTGAAAATAACAAGATTCATGGTGTCTGATTTCATCTTTGGAGAGAGAGCATGGGTATTGACTGGTTTTAGGGAACATCACATGGGTGTAAGTAGGTCAGGGGCAACACACTTCTTTCTTGTGGTATTTATTCATCTATCCTCCCTCCACCTGCTATTTCCCCATCCTCCCTTCTTCCCTCCCTCCCTCCAATGATCCACCCATTTATGCATCCATCCATCCACTTTGTCACCTAATACTGATCCAGCATGCTTCATCTCACACTGGGTCAGAGGCTGTGATGGGGACTGAACATGTTAGTTCTTACCTTCAGCTTGTGTTCCCTTTCTTTAGTAACCTTGGTGAGTAGCTTGGCTTTCTGCCTAGTTAAAGCATCAACCAGTGCGTCACACTGAGCAACCAGGCAGGCTTCATAGTCCAGTCCATTTTCCTGTGGGAAGCAGAATATGAGAGAAGACATGCCAGATTCGCAAGTGTTAGAGACAAAGAAATCTGAGAGAAGCTCTCCCAAAGTTAGCAGTAAGGTTAGTATATTGGAAACCACATAAACAGGAGATAGAGGAGAGATACCATGGGTCTCGGCATGTGTATGTGGTGGAATAGTCCACAGTCACTCAGACATTGCTCTGAGAGTCTTTAATATCATGGAACATACCAATGGGAGGCTGATTAGAAGGGGTGGGGGACCCAGCTACAAATTATGTACAGCAAAATCTCATCTAGGGTTTACATGGGTGCACGCATGTGTGTCTAAAGTCATGAAACAACATGTTGACGTGGAGAACTGGACACTCCAGGTAGTGAGATATTGGTGAGCTTTCTGTTAGTTCTATAGATTATTTTCTACTTTCCAAAATTTCTGAAACACATATTTTGTTTTTTACAGTCAGAAAATAATAAAAAAATTAAAAAGCAGTGTTCTGGTTTTAGGGGCTGTCTCAGTTGTACGAGTGTTCTGGTTTTAGGGGCTGTCTCTTAGTTGAACTCTAAGAGCAGCATGAATTCATTACATCCCTCCACAAATTCACATGCTGAAGTCCTGACTTCCAGCATCTCAGAATGTGACTGTATCTGGAGACAGGGCCTGTAAAGAGGCAATTACTTTTAAAGGAAGTCATTGAGGTGGATTTGACACGATCTGACAGATATCTTTCTGTGAAGAAGAGAGCAGAACATAGCACACACAGAGGACAACGGTGTGAGGACACAGGAAGACGACATTCGTTGCAAACCCAGGGAGAGACCTCGGGGAAAACAACCTGCCGACACCTTGGGCTGGGAAGTCCAACTTCAAGAACTGTAAGAAACATTGCTGTTGCTTAAACCACTCATGTTGTGCACGTTGTGGTAGCAGACCCAACCACAGCTACGCCTCTTGTCTCTCAAGCATCAGAGAGATGACTTAAGAAGACCTATGGCTGAATTCTGCACTATGTGTGCTAGGAGAGAAGGTTTTCATCGTGGAGTGACATCTCAGGGCCTCAGTACCTTTTCTCCACCTACACCCTGGGCCGCTAACATTCATCCTCCATATATACGGCTCCTCCACGTGTTGTTATTTATACAGTGGCTCCTTTTTTCTGTAGGACCGGACCCCTGAGGCCAGAGACTATGCCTTATTGATCTGCATCGGGCTCAGTTTGTGTGAAAGCTGAGTGCTCAATAAACACATGTCTGTAGTAATTGATGTAGATATATAATAACATATTTGCATGAATCATAGTTAGGTTGATACCATGGCTACAAAAGCACTCTTTACAGATGCTACACAGAACTAACATGGCCGTGCCGAGTGTGGTACAGCTGCCCGCCCTGCTTTCTTCCTGCCAATCTCCCAGCTCCTGAGCTCACCCTTTTCCTTCTCGAGTGTCACTGTGATGCCATGGTATCAGGTGTCTCTCACTGAAGCGGCTATGGCCTGAGTCTGTAACATCAAAGACTGTTATGACAATTAAACCTTCTAAAGAAGCCTATCTCTGGGCAAATGCTTTCCTGTCTTCTTGACATTTCCTGGACACCTCCTATACCAATCCCCTCTAAATGCTGGAGCTACACGCACCTGTATCTGTTGCAGAATGTTTTTCAGTTGAACCAGAAACTCCTTCGCTTCTTTTGCCTTATCAGAAACGCCATTTAAAGCCTGAGACAGTTGGGCCTAAAAAAGATATCACAGGTTGAAAAGGAAAATTAGGTGTTAATTAGCATACAGTTGGCACTTCATCTTAAAGGCTTGTGTTTATTTTATAAGAGGGGTGAGGACTGACCTCCCCTGTAAGCTACTGGCTTGTGGTTGCTACAGTATGGGGTTATTTTTCCAACAATGGTGGCCACGTGTTGATTGCCCTAAACTCTTCTTTCTGGAGTCTGGAGCTGGATAGAGTAAGAAGCATTCAACCATTTGTTCAGATACGTGTTGATAGTTGCAGAATCCAGGACAAGAAGATAAACAAGGCCCTCAGCCGGCTCTCTGGCCCCCCTCCTCACATGGCGGTTCTGGCGCTCCTCAGTAAGACCCTCAGATGTTTATGTCCTAGAACCTCTTAGGTCCTAGCTCTGCCCACCCAGCGCTACACAGGCCTAGGGGCTAGGGTTGGAGAAGATCCCTGCAAAGGCTGGAGCTGTAAAAATCGGAACCCTAAAGCATCATTGAGCAAGGGGATACAATCTCCTTGTGGGGACCCTCTTAGCCCTCGGGATGCCTCACACCACTGAAAAGGGTGTGGACACATTTTCTGGGAGCCAAAAGTGGAAGTGCAAGCTGGGGTCAAATCTATGACCTTTAGGATCAAATTCTTTTTAAGAAAACACATATACATATGATGAAATTGGTTTTCAAATGGATAATCATGAGGAGACTGAAAACATTGATTTTCAATATTGTCTAATTAAAAAGCTGCAGGCGGGCCCTCCCTGATGGCGCAACGGGTTAAAACACAGCACTGTGAAGCTGGCTCAGCCACTTCAGCATGAGTTCGATCCCCTCCAGGGAGCTGACCACATCTGACCACATGGCACAGCAGACCTCTCTTGTCTTGCCTGCTGCTCCCCTCAGCAGTGTACTTCATCAATCTGCCTGTTCTGCTCCCCACTCTGTCTCTGGTGAATCCTCTCACCTCTCCTGCACCTCTGGCCTGTAACTTCTCCTGCACCTCTGGACTGTACTCTAGTTCAGTATGCATAAATAAAATAAATCTTAAAAAAAGGAAAGCTGCGGGCAGTACCTGAAAAGACAGAGTCGTGTGCTCCCTCTCTGCCCCTCCCTGCCACTCTTTAGGTCTTCCTCAAATGTCATCTCAGTGTGGCCTTCTCTGATGTCTCTATGAATTAACCATCTCCCTTTGCCCTGCTTTATTTTTTTCATAACATTATCACCAGATGCAGGTTTGTTTACCACCTTTCTCCCTAGAATGCAAGTTCTAGGAAATTTTCTAGAGCAGGAAATTTGCCTAGTTTGTTTATACCAATGAGGAGCTCTGGCATGCAGTAGCGCGCAACCAGTCTTTGTTGAATGGATGAATCAGTGCTGTCTTTAAAGGTTTATTTATTTATGCACACAGAACTGGGGTACAGGCCAGAGATGCAGGGGCTGAGAGGATTCACCAGAGACAGAGTAGGGAGCAGAACAGGCAGATCGACGAAGTACTTGGCTGAGGGGAGCAGCAGGTGAGACAGGAGAGGTCTGCTGGGCCATGTGGGTCAGCTCCCTGGCTGGGGATCAAGCTTGTGGCTGGTGACAGCTTGATAGCACTGTGCACCGTGTGTCTTTAACCCTTGTACCACCAGAGGTCCTGAATCAGTGTTTCTCAAAGTGTTTCCCAGACCATCAGTGTCAGCTGGGAATTTGTTAGCAGTACATATTCTGCGTCTCCACCCAGGGCTACTAGTCAGAAACTGGGGATGAGGCCTAGGAATCTGTCTTTTAACAAACCTTTTGAAGATTCTGATATCGTTTGAGATCCACTGGCTTGTATAGACAAGGTCACAATGCTGAAAAAAATTTTCTGAAGAAGATGGCAAGTAAAGCCAGGGAGTGGATGAGAGGACACAGGGAGCTATATGGAAAGAGGAGGGAGGGACTCAGAGCTGGGGAGATAAAGCATTCAGGGTGAGGCTAAGATGAGGGCTGAGGAGACTCAGAGCCTCACTGGCTCCACAGGGTGCAGCTCTCAGAAGCTTTTCCATTCTCCATGGGCTTCATCATCCTTACCCCACCTCAGCTGACTTGGGCCCTTCCCCTCCAGCTTATTCGGTGTGTATCCCTCTCTACACAATGATCTGTACAGCAAGAATATACAATGGAAATTTCAGGAACAATAGAAACACTCTGTCTACTCTAATATCGCAGTCACCACCACCACGTGGTTACTGAGGCTATGAAAGTGGCTGATGTAACTGAGGGGCTGGGCTAAATTTTATAGTGTTTAAATTTCAACCACCACTGGGCACCAGAGGTTATTGTAGACAGCAGAGATTGTTATACATCCATGGAATGGTACAAGTCTTAGAACAACTCAGGTCTCTCCCAGAAAGTTGGCTTTGGAAGGCTGCAATGCTAGCCTTCCATGGTCCCTTTGGGTATCTTTTTTTTTTTTTTTTTTAAATACACTGCTGAGGGGAGCAGCAGTTGGGTCAAGAGAGGTCTGCTGTGCCATGTGGTCACCTCCTGGGGTGGGGATCAAACTCATGCTGATGTGGCCCTAGCTTATCAGTGCTGTGTTTTTAACCTACTGTGCCACCAGGGAGGGCCTGCTGTGGGTATCTTTAACAATAGGAATTTGGTTCCTTCCTGGTGGTGTAACAGATTAAAGCACAGTACTACAAAGCTTGCCACAGCTGCTTCAGTGCAAGTTCCATCTCCTGTCCAGGAGGTGACCCACATGGAGCTGCAGACCTTTCCTGACCCACCAGCTGCTCCCCACAGCAGTGCACTTTTCAGTCTGCCTGTTCTGCTCCCCTCTCTGTCTCTGGTGAATCCTGTCACCATCCCTGCACTTCTGGCCTGTACCCCAGTTCTGTATGCATAAATAAACAAATCTTTAAAAAGTATATAGGACTTTAAGGACCCTCCCTGATGATGCAAGGGGTTAAAGTGCCACACTATGAAGCTGTCTGCAGTCACTGCAGCATGACTTCAATTCCCGGCCAGGGAGCTGACCCACATGGCGTGGCAGAACTTCCCTGTATCCCCCGCTGCTCCCCTCAGCAGTGTACTTCACTCAATCTACCTGTTCTACTCCCCCACTCTGTGTCTGGTGAATCCTCTCACTGCCCCACACTTCTGGCCAGTTCTTGCATGCATAAATGAATAAATCTTTTAAAAAAAAGGATTTTTAATTGAAATTTGAGTGTCCAAAGGAGAATAGCACTTCCTTTCTTGCCACACTCAACCAAAGCATGGGGCCCACAGAGGCAGCTGTTCACCCCCAAGGGCGGCTGCCTCCCTCTAACCTTTACTGTCCTGATGGCTGAACAAAAAGCAAAATTATCTCTGGACTAGAGGTGCATGATAAGCTAGAACAGATCCCAGTAGATCCTTCATGCTGCAATGCCCTTCACCAGTCCTGAGAGACCACCTGGCTGGAGGTTCTGCCCCTTTAAGCCCCCCAGCACCAGCCTCCCAGCAACCCAATCTGTCCCAGGGCCAGTTGATCTGCTCCCTGCTTGGCAAGCAGAAGAGCCTCTGGTGAGAAGCCCAGGAACAGACAGGTTTTGAGGACACTAGTGACCGTAGGCAAATACCCAGCGGAATGGGACATAATCACAGCTCAGTCGGCACTGGCTCTAGGCCCGCCACACTTGCTGCCAGATCTCTTCCGTTTCTTCTCAGTGCTTCTGGAGAGGTCACACAGGGCACACTCTCCCAGGACCCACCAGCATGCTCACCAGGGGACTGGGTAACCCCTCCTCCCCTCCCCTCTTCACACTTGTCCTTTTCCCTACACGTGTGCACTGGCCTCGTGTCGCTGCTCCTTGCCCCAGGGATAGCTTTGGGAAACTGGACTTGGTTATTTGAATGGAAAAGGAGCAAAGCTTATATAGGGGAAGGTGGAAATCCCTTTGCAGAGATAGATGGCTTATTTATGGGCAATGTATAAGGTTTATAGCACACTGCATTTTGTTTCAAGTTTGTTGAGACATACATGTCTTATTTCCACAGAGATGAATTTGGAGGGTCAGCAGAAGACCCTGAAAATTGTCCCTTTCTGGTCTGAGAGGAGCTTCAGTGTGAGAGATGGGAAGTGGATTGTTTTGTTTATCCAATGTCGGCTAGACTAGACTCCTGGAAAGAAAAGAAATATCCAGGCAGAAGACGAATTTTTTTTCTTATGATCGAATGCATCTTAACCTGAATCTAAAGTTACATACTATGACTTCTATTTCATTAACATTCCTTATTATATTCCTATAGCATCTCTAAGTTAGTGGAACAGTTTAAAATGTAAACATTTTTATGCTGGATCCAACTATCTGCCTGCCTGAACTTGTGCTCCATAAATATCTGTGTCCATCTATTCTAGATTTTGATCTAGATGTTGCCTTACCTCCCCCAAGCTATTCAAATCTCAATCTCTTGTATGTTGGGCATAGTTAGAATGGCTGTTCTGAACCCAGTTTCCCGAGCACAAAACCCAGATGGTGCTGGGCAATGGCATCTGACCCAACCCTGCAGATCAAGACAGTTATCACCACTTCTGGACGAAACTACTTCTCGGTAACTGCCATCCTAGGCTGACCTGGCTTAAACTGTACATCAGACAGAACTTCAGATACTGTCTCATGCCCTGCCTCTACTTGAGGGCTGGAGGGTTCTTCCACCCCGTCCTGCTTTCTCTTGCCCCAGAAACATGCCAATAGCTGGAAAAGTCTCAGAGCAGCCCCTTTTGGCAGAGAGTGGCTTTGTGTTGTATTGTCATTCTCCCTGAACTGCCGGCCACAGGCTCCAAGAGCCAGAGGGTTAAATTCAATCAAATTCATCAGCCTAATGGTCAGTCTAAATTGACGTTCATAATGCAGCTGTGGAACTTTGTTTGTGGTTCTTCTCCTCTGTTCTCCCTTTATCCCCTGCCTTTTGTTTTATCCCTAATGACAGCCCTCTCATGAGCCAGGTATATGTCTACTTGCCTGTGTCCCTCACTGGACCCAGACTTCAGAGTGAGAAATTACTTCACCCTCTTAATGGGGATGATGGCAGTGGCACCAGATAGTATTATTGTGAGACTGAGTTCATACCTGTGAGAATGGGCCTGGCACACACGTGGGCTGTAAGTGGATGTGTTCCTTGTTTTCACTGCAAACCTGGTTTTTCCAAGCTCCCACTGATTCTGTGAGTGTTCAGAAAGTAGTACTATTTCCCAGTAAATGTGCTCCAGTTCCAGTCAACAACAAAGAATTCTGACTTTGTGGTCAGGACCAAAAAAACACAAAGTGGGGCCTCCCTGGTGGCGCAGGGGGTTGAAGTGCAGCACTGCAAGTGAGCTGTAGCCAGTTCAGTGCTCGTTCGATCCCCAGCCCGTGAGATGACCACATGGGGCAGCAGACCTCTCCTGCTAGCCCCTCATCTATCTGCCTGTTCTGCTCCCCTCTCTGGTGAATCCTCTCACCGCCCCTGCAACTCTGGCCAGAATCCCAGTTCGGTATGCGTTAATTAATTAATTAAAAAAAAAAGAGGTGAACAGGGAAGAAGGCATTGCCCCTTAAAAAAAAACAAACACACAGGGTCCTCTCTGGTGGTGCAGCGGGTTAAAGCACAGCGGTAAGAAGCTAAAGCCATTCAGCATGAGCTCCATGCCCACCCCGGAGGTGATCTACATGGCGCGGCAGACCTCTCCTGACCTGCCCGCTGCTCCCTTCAGCAGTGTACTTCGTCAGTCAGCCTGTTCTGCTCCCTGCTCTGTCTCTGGTGAATCCTCTCACCACCCCTGCACCTCTGGCCTGTACCCCAGTTCTGTATGCATAAATAACTAAATCTTAAAAAAAAAAAACAACACACAAGCCAGTCATGTTATAACTAGTGATTCATGCTGTACCTCAATAAATCCATTAACTATGGAGGTGGTGATGGCAGAAGGCCACCTCTCCTCACTCACCCACAACTCTGCTTCAGACAACCGAGAGGTTCTCAGAAGTTCCTGCCTCAAGGCATGATGGAGGAACACCCAGTTTGACAACACAGTTCTTCAGGCTGCCAACTGAAATTGCCTGGCTAGACTTAATGCACAGGTCAAAAGTGAAAGAGGCAGAGCTGATGTACAATGTCATTGGGAACTGACTTCTGATCATTAAAAATAAATGATTATGGGCCCTCCCTGATGGCACAGTGTGTTAAAGCGCAGCACTGAGAAGCTAAAGCCACTTCAGCATGAGTTCAATCCCTGCCCCAGAGGTGACCCACATGGCGCAGCAGACCTCTCCTGACCTGCCCGCTGCTCCCCTCAGCAGAGTATTTCATCAGTCGGCCTGTTCTGCTCCCCACTCTGTCTCTGGTGATTCTTCTTACCGCCCCTGCACTTCTGGCCTGTACCCCAGCTCTGTAGGCATAAATAAACAATAAATGATTACTTCTTATTCTGGCACAAGAGTCAAATGGCCCTCAAGAGCAAACATGTTCAGGAAGCAGACCCAGAATAACTGGAAACATGTATGGTCCCCTGGGGTGTGGGCTGGCTCATTCCTGTTGAAATTAACAGGCAAGATCATTAACTGGTAGCTCCTTCAAGACACCAGCCACCTTAGCATGACCCTCAGGCTATGCCACACCTCTGTGCCTTTAAACATGCTGTTCCCCTGCTTGATGGGCCCTTCCCTTTGCTTTCCAGCTCCTAGAGTCATCCAAAATTCAACTCACATGTCCCTCCCTCATGCTGTTTAACCATGTTTCTCTTCCTGAGCTGGGGACATACCCCTTTCTAGGCCCCATCCCATCCCATATCTCATTACATGGTAATGTTAGATGACATTTACTTTGTTTCTGCTAAATTGTGAGGACTTAGAAGAGGGACATCCTGTGTGCTACCACAATATTTGTTGAATAAACGAATTAGTTATTTTTGTTTTAGTTGGGCAACATGACAGGGTAATTTATTTGCTTGTTTTAAGATTTATTTATTTATGCATGCAGAACTGGGGTACAGGCCAGAGGTAGGGGGTGGGGGCAGTAAGAGGATACACCAGAGACAGAGTGGACAGAACAGGCAAATGAAATGCACTGCTGAGGGGAGCAGCGGGAGGGTCAGGAGAGGTCTGCCACACCATGTGGGTCAGCTTCCTGACTGGGGATCGAACTCGTGCCACAGTGGCTGCGATAGCTTCATAGTGCTGTGCTTTAACCCACTGCACCACCAGGGAGGGCCCATGAAAGGGAAATTTATAAAATGAATCAAGAATGAGAAGCAAGGACCAGAGCTCTGTTTCAGCTCTGCCTCTGACATGCACTAATTTAATGGTAGAATGGTCATGCAATTTCACTTCTTCTACTTTGGGGTAACTTACCATAAAAGGGGATTTTATGACCTTCAATTGTGTGGCAATTTTAGGAGAAAACATACCTGTGGGGTATGCTAAAAAGCTCAAGATAGCCCTTTTAAACTTGCTCAGGAAATGCTAGGTTTATGTTTCTTTCATAACAGAATAAATGGATTTAAGTAAATGAAACTATCCAGGAAAAGGTTCAGGAGAGAGGAAAAAAGTTCCCCAAAACCCAAGTAATTAAGTAAAGTCTTTTGTCACCTTTGGTCAGAATGGCCTATTCCAGGAGGAGTAGGAATGATGGGAAACATGATCTAGAAGATTGTGGGGAAAGCAAACAAAAAAAGATAAAAAAAGAATTATGTGTAAAAATATAACACTAGATTTAAAAAGTGTTTCCTAAAATAATCTTCTCATTTTCAATCAAAGGAAAAAGAGTAAAATTTTGATCAAGGGCAGGGCAAGGCCCAGATGAGGAAAGCAAGGTAGTGAACGTGAGGAGTGCTGATATTAGACAGCTTTAACAAGTTCTGCCACAGTAACAAACACACATTCCTCCCCTGCCCCAAATCAGAATCATTCAGCAGCAAAGGCTTACTTCTTCCCCACAACTACCTACTGCAGGTCACTCCATGTCACTCTGCTCACATCTTTGTTTCTGGATCCACATTCTCCCACATGCCATGGAATGACTTACATGAGATAATGCTTTAAAACCTCAAGGCAGTTCACATAATAAAGGAAAGTCACTCTCACCCACCTCACCACGATTATTACTAAACATCAATTTGAAAGAAAAAGGATCTGTTTCAGGGTCCGGAGTGGTGTGGAAGAGCCCTCTAGAGGTAGGGCCGAGAAACAGCCTTTGCCCTGCTTCTCCTTCCATCATCATCATCATCTTCATACCCCAGACTCCAAAGCAGCAAAAATTCTGACCTACCACAGCACAGATCTTGCATGTTTGACCCAGGTGTTCTTGAGGCCCCTATAACTTAACGTAAATAAGAAGTTTAGAGGAAAAGGAGGTCCTGGAGAATGTAGGTACATGAGTAAAAATCACTCATGGAATCATGTGGCTCTTGATTTATTCCTTCTGGAAGATATTCCTCCATAGGTGTTTTGTGCTCATGAGGCCTTGCCAGTGATCCCTGATTGCTCTTTGGGCTGACTTTTGAAGATTGTTGGCCTAAATAACAGCCTGAAGATGTAGCAATGCTGTCTCTCACTGGAGCAAAGAGGCTCAGAATCCTGTCCCACATAAAAGATTGGGGCTCCTAATTTCGGGTCTCTTCCCTATGAAGTCAGTTAACGTGTGTGCAGGTGTCATTTGACCTTCACAACTGCCTTGAGCAGCTGACGCTCAGGGGGCTGCAGACATGCTGACATTCTCCCTGCTGTTACTGCTCTGGCTTCAACTGCTGTTTAGATCAGATTCAGGTGCTTCAAGTCTTCTTCTGTATTGAAGCTGTGGCAGGTAAATTTTCTAATGTGTGCATAGGCTAAGACCTCAGCCTCCTCATGGTTCCTGACAGCCCAGAGGGATTTCCTGTCTACAGTGTGTCTTGACTCCATGCCTCTGTATCACCACATTCTCAGTAAGCTACAAGCACAGAATCCTGCTGGATAGGCAGGGCTGTGTGGAGAACAAACATCAGTGACAAGCTGCAAATGCTTGTAAAGGAAATTGATATAAGAGGTTATTATAATCATAGCCTTCAAAAAAGAGCTGGTGGTATATCATGACATTCACAAGAAAGATGTGAAATAAGATGAATCATCGCTGGGCAGGCAAGGGACTGTCATTTTGGAGACTCTTTATTGTATGAGACAGATGGCCCAGTGACTGGGGAGTTGCCTGTTCAATACAAATGTGCAACAGTCAGCTTCTTAAAAAAATCAAATAAACAAAACCAACCAAAATTAATGACTGGGCACTGCTAAGAAGTAGGGACTGTCATAATGAAACTCTCTAAAGGTTACTTGCTGTCATTAAAAAGGTTGCTTGTTTGCTTACTTTTAACCTAGTTATTTCAAAAGAGATTAAAAGCAGCTTGCAAAAGCTTATGGAATTCCAAAGACTAGGGCCCTCCCTGGTGGTGCAGCAGGCTAAAGTGCAACACTGCAAGCTAGCCGCAGGCACTTCAGTGCTAGTTTGATCCCTGGCCATGGAGGTGACCCGCATGGCACAGCAGACCTCTTCTGTCTTGCCCACTGCTCCCCTCATCAGCAGTGTACTCTGTCAGCCTGCCTGTTTTGCTCCCCACTCTGTCTCTGGTGAATTCTCTCATCACCCCTGCACCTCTGGCCCATACCCCAGTTCTGTATGCATAAATAAATAAATCTTAAAAAAAAAAAAGAATTTTAAAGAATGTAACTTGAAAGAATGAAAGATGGGGCTCTCCCTGGTGGCACAATGGGTTAAAGCACTGCATATGAAGCTCTCTGAAGCCACTGCAGCACAGGTTTTATCCTCAGCCAGGGAGCTGACCCACATGGCATGGCATGGCAGACCTCTCCTGACCCGCCTGCTGCTCCCTTCAGCAGTGTATTTCAGTCTGCCTGCCTGTTCTGCTCCCCACTCCGCCTCTGGTGAATCCTCTCACACCCCACACCTCTGGCCTATATCCCAGTTCTGTATGTATAAATAAATAAATCTTAAAAATAAAATAATGAAAGTTGATGTGGAGTAGAGCATAAAATACTGCCAGAAGTAAAGGTCAAAATTTAGAACACAATTACATCTATTATATATGCCTAATATTCCACTCCAAGCATTTTAGCAACCAAAGACAAAAGTAAAACCTCATGAGTTACACAATCTACTAAATGTCTGTTTGAATAATAAAGGGAACCTCCTGAAAATGATTCCACAGGGGCTCTGACAAGCACTGCAGGCAAGCAAAAATCCCGCGCCCCCCATCCCCACCCCTACCAACCCTTGTTCCCTCCAGAATAAACACATTAAGTTACCAGCACATGTAGCAAATCTGTCCCATTCCCTCACATTCTGAGCGCAGTTTGGCTGGAGGAAAGGAGAAGAAAATAACTTTTTCATCCCAGGGAAAATGCAATAATAGCCATGGACCCAGGACATTAGATGTTTTCTAATTCTTCCTTTTCCCAAGGAAGGACAGATGAGAACAGTCAGAGAAACATGGAAAGGGACTAATCATTTGGGAAAGCATCAGCGACCTTACACAGTAAGTCAGCAGAAATTACTGAAACTAACAGAGATGAAATAGAATGATTAAAGATAAAAGAAAGGAGTGTGAGAAAACTGTGAGGCATCAGTTTAACACTGTGTAAATGAGTGGGGGTGGTGAAAGAACATAGCAAAAAATTAACTGAAGATGCAATAGACAGGAATTTTCCAAAAATAATAGAAGCCAAACCACAAGTCCAAGAAGCTCAGGGAATCCCAAGCATCTCATTTCTGATGCTTCTCCCTTAATTCAAGTCCTCATATGTACAGCCTAAATGATTCTAAAATCCTCTAAGAGGTCTTTCTACTTCCATTTGATTTACATGCATTTCCCTAAACAACTGCAAAAATGATCTTTTAAAAAATAAGCATCGTTTTGTTAAGGGGAGGGATGTCCTAAAGGAACTCTGTAGAGTCCTTTAAGCTGGAGTCCCTACTCCAGCTTTCTGGACCCTACCCCCTACTCCAGGGATTGGAAACTACAACTCCCAGCAGTACCAGGGAGAGAACTGCGAGGACCCAAGGGTGGAGCTAGCAGGAATTCTGGGACATTTGGGGGATAAATAGGGCACGATTGCATCTCTCATTCTCTCATCTCTCACTCTTTCTCGGGGAATAGCTCTCTGGACCAAGTGACTCATGACTCAGTGTGTTTAGTCAGCTAAGCCATAAGATATTCCAGTTACTTTGTATCCCACTCTCTTTCCCTGGGTTGTTTCCTCTTCCTTTCCCCTTTTGTAAGTAAACCCATTATTGACCCTTTTGTATGTGCCTGCAGTATAACTGAATTGTGAGCGCATGCGTGAGGCCCCACCAACAGGCGGCCCAGTCCACTCTGGGTTGCCCTGTAACAGTTTCTCAGCTTAGTGTCCTCTAATTCTCTCCCACTGCAGTAAAATCAAACCTGCTCTCTGTGGCCTGCCAGAACCTGTGTCCTCTCGACCCTGCCTAGCTTTCTCCTCCTGCCACCTACTCATATTTTTCATTGCACTCCAAATGCTCTGCCTGTTTCTGTCCTTTAAATTCGTGAAGCATCTTCCACTGCAGGGCTTTGGTCTTACTGGGAAACCAGCCTCCATTAGAATTGTGCAGGGTTGTTTCCTTCCTTGAGTCTGAACTTGAACACAGCCTCCTCAGAGACACTTTTTCAACCTGCCCAAGTGTTTTATATCACATTATCTTACTTCCATCTTAGTATGTAGCATTATTGGCAATTATCCAATTGATTTATCTGTGGATTTGTTGATTTTCTTTCTCTTGTGACTAGATTTATACTCTTTGGGAAAAAAAAATCAGAATGTGACCTCAGTCCCTGGTATGACATAGGCATTCAAGACTTGTTGATTGAATAATTAGGTGAATTGAAAAATATGTACTTGGTAAAGGCAGGAGCTCAGAAAAAAGATCTAGTGGTCAAGAGGCTTCATTCACTTTTAAGCTGTTGTAGTAAGTGCTAGAAATGGCCTTTAATTGGGGTACACAGCCTAACAGATAAAGAAAGCCTGCCATGAAGAAAAATGAAATTTATTGAATGACTGATTTATTATAATTATTGGGCCACAGTTCTTCATTTTAAAAAGGTCTTTCATTTCTGATTCTTCATATTTTGTTGGTTTTCTGGTTTTAAAGATATTGCCCATAATCCAAACTATAAACCAGAGTCAGGAGATTGGATAAGTACAGACATTTGCCTACATTTCCTAATATCAACTTGATATAATTTTTTTAAAGATTTATTTAACATACAGAGCTGGGGTACGGTCTTGGGTAGTGAGAGGCTTCACCAGAGACAGAGTTGGGAGCGGAACAGGCCGACTGATGATGTACACTGCTGAGGGAGCAGCGGGCTGATCAGGAGAGGTCTGCCTGTGCCATATGGATCACCTCCGGGGCAGGCGGGGATTGAACTCTAGCTTCTTACTGCTGTGCTTTAACCTGCTGTGCTACCAGGGAGGGCCCTTGATATAATTTTTCAAATGATGCAACTGCCTGGACATATATTTTAGATGGCCTGTGACCAAAGCCCAATCCCTTCTGGAGAGAATGCTGGCAGGGGCCACTTCCTGTCTGTTGTATCTGTCCTTGAGACCCTCCCCCCAACACACACACACACACACACACACACACACACACACACACACTCACTTCTGAGCTCTCCAGCTCCACCTGACCTTTTCTTGTCCTTTGTGGCTCCTTTTCTACTCTCCTCTCCAAATTAACTTCTCTCCCTGTGGCCACCCATAAATAAATGGGGGCAGGGTTGTTTTATGTAATAGATTTAGATCCCCCCCTTACTTCTCAGTACTAAAACTCTTTCATCAAACTTGTTCTAAACAGAAGACGTTGCTTGCTCCTCAGTCTTTTATCTCCACTTTATTCGCCCCATTACAATGGAATGAGATATAGCAGGAGTATAATGGACCAGGCGAGAAAATAACAAAAATAATGAACAACCATATACCAGAGACATTTTGTGGGGGTGGAGTGGGGAATGGGATCAAAAATGGGGGGTGGGGGGGGGGAGGAAAGTGCACGGGATTATGGTGATGGCACACAGGTGACTTGGTGATGGGAAACCCGCAGGGATTACAATTGAGATGGAAAATAAATGTACAAAATGATGTAAAAATAAACTGTTATAAAATAAAAAAAAAAAAACAGTGGAATGAGATGCTGTGTCTCTTTCTCTGTGCCTCCTCTTTAGAGTAGGCATCAGCCAACTCTTACTCTTCATTCACAATCACCATAGGTGATGCTGTATGCCTGTTTTTGCTCAGACACAAACATAGCAATCTGTTCCATTTTTGTGTGAATCAAAATGTACAATGAGGACATTAAAAAGATTTTTTTCTAGAGCCATTTCACAACTTGTACAATTTCAGTTCCTGCAAAATGAGGAGGCAGGAATTTATGATCTCTGTTAGGAAACACTCTACCCTAGGAAGTAAAAACACCTCCCCCCATAGTTTTAGCTTTGCAAGAGGAAATTCCAAACAGGGAGAGGTGAATTCATGAGCTCCTCTCCCGTTCATGCAGATTCCTAGGTTTTCACCCCTCCCTGGGCAGGTCCACAAAACTGACTAAAGAGGGGAAAAAGCATTTTCTGCTTCTTTGAAGAACAACTTAGACACAAACCAAAGGGAGTCCAGAGATAGGAACAGTAAACATATTTCTGTTCAATCCCAGAAAAACAGCAAAAAAAAAACTGCCAGAATCCTTTCCAGGACCGAGTGTCTGTAGCTCAGACACACACACAAGGGTCCTTCCCTCAGAGACCTGCTGCCTCTG
Source organism: Condylura cristata (assembly GCF_000260355.1). Classification (NCBI taxonomy): domain Eukaryota; kingdom Metazoa; phylum Chordata; class Mammalia; order Eulipotyphla; family Talpidae; genus Condylura; species Condylura cristata. Next base: position 3,155,922 of record NW_004567131.1, read on the forward strand.
GTGCAGGTGGCCTGAGAGCTTCAAAATGTCACCCAGCATATAGAATTTGCTGAACCAAAAGACTCTGTCAGGGGCCTGTCAAACCTGTCAGACTCCCTGAGGGTCCAGTTACTGAGAATCAGCTTTAGGCCTGAGGCTGGCACCACTTCTTGACTGACTTGCACAGTTAGAGTGAAGCCCTCAAGACACCCTGGAGCCCCAAAAGCATTCCCATCAGGTTTTCTCAAATTTTAATGTACATACAAATCAAGTAGGGGTCTTGCTAAAATCCAAATCCTGCTTCAGTAGGACTGAGGCAAGTCTCAAGAGGCTGCTTCCCCAGGAAGCTCCCAGCTGTGTAGAGCTGTGTGGCCGCTGCTGAGCAGACACCTCAGACTCAACAAAGGTCTAGTCAAGAAGTCAGGACATTTTTTTCCACAAGGGAGAAGAGAGAAAATACTTTCCACTTTGCAGGCTACAACTCCCTGTTAAGGTCACTCAATTCTTCCAGAAGTTACCCCAGGCAATATATAAGTAATGACCATGACTGTGTTTCAGTAAAACTTTATTTATAAAGATACATGGTGGTCCTATTTGTAAGCCCTTTCCCTAGTCTGTCTCAGAGATTGACATTTTCCTTTCTGAAACATTCCATATGTTGGGTTTGTTGGGACAGATAAGGTCCCTTCACCATGTCTCCTCACATTTAGGACTTCCCCCTGCAGGCTAAAAATATAATAGTCACTCAGCCATAGTTTGAACACCTCGGTGGACAGAATGAAATTCATTCATCATTAGTGCCAAGTGTAGTGCCCACTCATAATCTTTAAATCTTCTTGAATCTTCCTCGGTTTTAACATCCTATATCTCTATAAACAGTCTCCTAAAAGAAGTTAAAATCAATTCACATTTATGGATTCTTACCGTCTTTCCCAAACCTTCTTTTGGTTTTTCAGGTATATAGGGTGATGAGGAAAGCATGTTTTTCAAAAATCATAACTTTCTTTCTTTCTTTTTTTTACATGAAGCTACTTTCTAAAAGCTGGTCCTGAATTACGGATCTGCTTGATATTAAATCCAAGCATGAAGCAAGGCTATCACCCAGATGGCTTTAAAGACAGTGGTGATGTTAACACAGTAGGTGGTGTGAGAAGATGTGGCAGGCCTCTAGCTATTGAAGTTGGCTCATATTCCCAGGGATCTGAGCAGATCTGCCATTGGTACTTAGCCAGTCTGGGGCAGATGGAACTGAAGTCAGCCTACGCACTTCACTTCCCAGAACTTTAAAGTCGGTGAAAGATTCAACTTCTGAAAAATCCAGGCTTTCATTCAAATTGCACATATTTCTATGCCACATGCTCTGTGGAACTCAACAGATTTCCGTTCACCAATGCTTGGCTTAGAGTCAGTAGCTACTATGCAGCTCTCAGGCTATCTGAGGGGTAGGCTTCAGGCTTTCCAGAAGATTTTTGGCAAGCACTTTATCACTTCCCTATCTCCTCCACCCCCCACACAAAAGCATCTTCTGTGGGTCCTGAAAACTTGGTCTTTTTTGTGGGCCTTAAAGCCCCACAGAGGACATAGGGCAATAAAGGTGCCTATTAAACCAATTTTTAAGGGAAGAACGATTCCTATGAGTTGTTAGATATATAAAAATCTACATCCTTGTGATTTTCAAGGAGAAAGTTCAGGTAATAATATAATGCAACTAGCAAACAAGACAATCCACCTGGTTTCTTCCCATAGTCCCTGTTTACATGACTTTTTTACTGTTTATACAATTTTGTTGGTGGGGAAAAAAGTAAGTTTAAACTTCAAGCAGTCAATTTGAAAACATTAATCAGATGTCTTAAAGCAAGAAATCATTTGATATAGAATATAAAGTTCATAGTTAAAATTTTAACCTAAGGAAATAATTAAGAGTACAGGTTTCTATTTAGCTAGAAAAGTGTTTATATTATAATGGCAAAAGACTGAAAACAAACTGAAGTCCAGTATTAAGGTGTCAAGCAAATAAAATTATAAATCCTTATGATGTAATGACATGCAGTCATCAAAAAGGATGTACACCAATTGACAGGAAAGATGTTTATATTGTGGTTTTAAAGAAAAAATACTTGAGTCCTCCCTGATGGTTCACTGGGTTAGAACACAGCACTATGAAGCTATCCACAGCCATTGCAGCATGAGTTTGATCTCCAGCCAGGGAGGTGACCCACATGCAGACCTCTCCTGTCCCATCCACTACTCCCTTCAGCCAGTATTTAACAGATCTGCCTTTTCTGCTCCCCACTGTCTCTGGTGAATCCTCTCACCCCATTCTCCAGACCCTGCACCTCTGGCCTATATCCAGTTCTTGTTTGTATAAATAAATAAATCTTCAAAAAATAAAGAAAAAATAGCTATAAAGTAAATGTATAATACAATTCTAGAAGAAAAACTGTAGCATTTAGAATGCTTTTCTCTACTAGTTGTAATTTGGAGATCCCATTAATTTCTACATTTCTATATATGTAATTTTAGTTTTTAGTAATGAACACTTATAATTTATGTTTAAAGCATTATAAGTATTCAAATAAGCATACAGAGGATCAAAGGACAGCTCTAATCACGTCTTCTGCCTTTGTCCTTCATATGTCATCTCTCCTCATGGAGGAACTCTTTTCCTTTGAGACTTTCAAAGCTAAAATCCTGCCCTCATGTTTATATAGGACAGATAACACCAGTTTGCTGAGAAGACAAGTGGCTTTTGGCAGGTCCTCAAGACATGGAGTGACCTGAAATCCCCTCTTCCTTGGGAATTCAGGCCTCACCATCTTTGTTTTTGGGAAGTGCTGACTCATTGGGAGACATCACAGGATTTCCATGAGCTTTTGTTTTAAAACTCACCTGTTCTCCATGGTGTTCAAAGGACTTCTGATGTAGGGCTTATCCAGCATTCCATACATCAGTTCAGCATAAGCTTCTACCCATTTTATTTATCTATTTCCAGCTTCTACCCATTTCATTCTGGATGGGTTATCTATACCCAACAGGAGTTACAGGCATTGTTGACATTCTGTGACATCACACCAGGGAAGTAACACAACACATAGAGACCCATCCTCCTTGCGTAGGGAAAACTAGAATTCCAGAATCAGAAGGAACAACAAAAGTGCTCATGGAAAGCTTCCCTTTCCTGTTCTATTTTCCACAACCTATAGTTTCTTTGCACCAGAAGTTGTTTGATTGGAAATTCTCTTCCAGAAGAATCATCTAACAATGTGTTTAGCTACCTCTTAAACATCTTACACTGTTTTTAAAAGGTGACAATCAATCTGATTTTAAAATAGATTTCAGTGTCACCTCTATATCTCTTTACCTAGAATCACTAAGTAGATGACAGTTTCCAGTCATGCCAGAGAGGAATTCAAGTAAAGTTTTGATGAAAGTCTCTCCTCTCACAGCAATGTTCAGAAAGTGTTCCTGTCCCAACTCTAGCTTTACTAGAGCAACAAGCCTCTGCCATGGCTTCTGGGAATTTAATGTATCACACACACACACACACACACACACACACACACACACACACACACACACACACACCAGAGACTTAGTTTTAATTAGTTTTATTAAGAAACTAAAATTGCCACAGCAGGACTGAAAGTGAATGTTAACATATAACTTTCCAAAGCAGCCACCCTCACAGTCACAGCACTACGTGTTTTTCCACAGAAGATGACAAAAGGCTCCACCAACCCTCCTTTATCTTTTCTTTTCATTGCCTCTTTAGCAGAGAGGCCCATAGTAAGCACTCAATAATTTCCCTTTCTGTGGAAAAACAGCACCTGCTGAAAGAGAACAGCAGAGCTTTTATTCATTTTTGAAAATGGGTTTTCACAAAAGTGTCTCATACCAGTCCTTCTGAGTTTAGAAGAATGATCTTTGTTCCTTGAAGTAAAGGCAATAGGTAAAAACTGAGATGATAGCTTCCTCATCGATATATTACCCCACTACCCAGATAGTTGTCCCACTTCACTAAACGTCACATATGCTTTCCATAATTTTGCAGGATAGAAATCTTATAAAACTACTGCTGACACCATGTTAAGGATGACTAATGATTTTCCCTGCATGACCTTGGTTATTGAAAACATAGCTCATTACCCAACTCACTTTTCTCATAAGAGACTTAATCTCTGTTAAGATGGCAAGCTCTCATCTCAACTCATTTTGCTTTCCAATCTTCATTAAGTTTAAAGATTTGAATGGTAACACCCAGAATTCGTTTTGGTCTTCTAGGTTGTGAAAATTTAGCAGCCGTAAAATCCTAATGTAAACCTGTTCTCCTTGCCTTGGACAATGACCATAGCCTCTTTGCAAGAGATTTTATATGTAGAGTGATGTCTCTTTACTGGAAAGATGAAATAAGCAAAGCAGCTACAATTACTGTGAAGCAATATGCAACAAAATGTGATATGAATGACAATCAACTCAAGTCAGACATCTTCATTTAGTTCAAAGCTATTTCAGGACTCAGATTAAGCAATACCAAAAGTCACCAGCTGTTTTCTCTAGGTAACCAACTCAATTGAGTCAAATTAACAACTTTTGCTGCTGCCCTGTAACTTTCTGCAAGTCTTGCAATTATAAGTATGAAGACTATATAAGAAATGACATATTTCTTATATACAAGAAATAACATATTTCTTATATACAAGAAATAACATATATTGGTTTCGGTGGGTCAAGTAATGTACTAGAAGTTCAACGGTATTTACTTATTCTTTACAAGAATGATCTGAGATAGATAGTATTATTGAGTAGGTTTTAAATTGTGTCGAAACACTTAGAGCAAGTGAATTAAAAGCCTTTAGAATTGGGTCCAGAATTGTATAACCGCACAGCAGGACTTCTCAGTATCTGCATATTGACATTTGTGACTGTGTAATGGCTTTGAAGAGTTTTCCTCTGCCTCTACCCACTGGCTGCCATAGTACCCCCTAGGAGTAGCAACCAAAAATATTTCTAGATATTAGCCAATGTCCCCAAGGAGAAAAGAATTGTTTCCAGAATTAAACATTTTGTTCTAGAATTAGGGCTTTGGCTCCAAAGAACCGGTCTTCTGACCCATTATACAAATTCCCCCATTTGTTTTATTTTCTAATATTTTATTTGAAAGTCTTAAGTTACAATAACACAATGTAACAACTGAAAATATTTGTAGTTAACTACAATAAAACTACAGTAGGGATGGTTAGTCCCTTCTTCTCTCATCTGTGCTCCCTTTGTTGTTCATTTCCAGTTGGAAGATACAAGATAGCTGTGCAAAATACTTTATTTTCCTATGTCAATCAGAATATTGTATTCTTTTTGGGAAATCTGGAGGCCTCCTGCCTTTTTGCAGGGTGAAAGTTTACGGAAAAGAAGATATTTAATAACAGGTGCAGGCCCTCCCTGCACAATGGGTTAAAGCACAGCATTGCAAAGCTATTGGCAGCCGCTTGGACATAAGTTCGATTCCCTTGCCAGGGATGTGACCCACATGGTGCCACAGACCTTTCCTGTCTCGCCTGCTGCTTCCTCAGCAGTGTACTTTGTCAGTCTGCTGTTCTGCTTTCCACTCTGTCTCTGGTGAATCCTCTCACCGCCCCTGCACCTCTGGTCTGTATCCCAGTTTGGTATGCATAAATAAATAAATCTTTTTAAAAAATGAATAATAGGAACTCAGACTTGCAGATGCAGTTGGGGTCATTTAACAAGGGACCTTAATTCTCGCTGGCTGGATCATGGACCTCAAACCCCAGTGTGTCTGGTGTGTCCTTTGATGGAAAGTTGAGGTGTATGTGTGTTAGAACTCTTGCTTTGGGACCTGACCTGACTTTGAAACCTTTTCTCTTTCTCTACATGTCACATAGGAAGACACACTGACAGCCGTGAGTTTATGAAAGTTGCCTCTAGAGCCTCTTCCATTCCCATGGGCTGCTGCAAACCAATGAGGCTTACAGCAGTGTGCAGATGAAAGTGCACTTAATTGTCCTACTAAAAGCTTACTCTGTGACTCCACCACACTCCCACTGCCATGAGCTCTATGGTCTCAGTAAGAGATCTCTGGGGGAAAATGATACTCCCTTCTTAAAAGGCTACACACCTGAATCCTCAGACAAAGCCCATGAACAATTAAATCATCCCTTTCAGATGTCAGGCAATTCAATTGGGGTAGAAAGTGCTGAAGACTAGGTGAGAGTAGGAAAATTTCTGCTCTGGAAGCTGCTGGGAATTCAGCTGTGGAGAAAACAGTGTATCCTTTCACTAAAGGTTGGTTTAGGACATTTCCTGCTTCCAGAGCAGATCAACCAAGGGCCAGGAGGCATTTTTTATTTCTACATGTAAACGGTAACGTGTGCACTTAAAAAACACCTTTAAGGGGAGGGTGGGCAGGGCCGGGTCCCTGCATGGCATAAATCAGAAGGGGCATCAGGAAATTTATTCGTCAACGTTAGAAGTGCAAGAGTCCTATTTCTAGTTCTAGATGCCCTTAGTGTAGAAAGATAAAATCTTAGGGAAGCGGGAACCCAGTATGTCATTATTCCAAACCCTTCCCATTCACAACACATTAAAAGTACCGGGAGCTCGTTTATGTGTGTGTCAAACAACTGAGTTTGGGAAGAGGGGAAAATGGATCTCTGCTTGACCCCCGGACTGACCCCCTGCCTACTGTGGAAGAAAGAACCAATATTCTTTCTCTCACAATTTTTTTGTACCCTCTCCCGCGGGGAGCCCAGAGGGCGCTCACCTTGTGCTGTTTCCACATGGCCCCCAGAGGCTTCACCTCGTGCTTGCCGTGCCGGCCTTCCTCCAGGCACTGGTAACACACCGGCGTTCTGCAGCTCACGCAGTACATGCTGTAGTTCTCCATTTCATGTTCCGGGCAAGTAGGGAACTTGCGTGCGGTGCCGCCCCCAGCTGCTCCGGCCCCTGCCCCAGCGCTCCCCGGGCTCTTGCAGCCGCCTCCTCCGCTGGGGGCGCCCTGGGCCGCGCCTGGGGACGCTGAGGCGGCCTCGGCAGGAGCGGGAGGCGGCGGCGGTTGCACTAAGCGATGCTTAGCAAAGGGTCCCCTAGATGGATGGCATTTGAGCTGACAGGAAGCGCAATAGAGCACGTCGCACTGCTCGCAGAGTGTAGCAGCTGGTTCGGGAGGAGTGCGGTCACACAACTGGCAGATGGCCACCGCCACGGCTGGGGTCGCCCCGTGCATGGCCCCGCGGCCCTGCTGGTACCGCTGCACGATTGCCTCTAGCAAGCGGTTACGCTGGAATCCTCGCAGGCCGCGGTGGTCCAGGGAGGCGCTACGGTGGCACTGTGGGCAAGTGATGGAACTTGAGGAGGACGACGACAGCGAGGAGCAAGCTGCACCCCGAGCCGCCGCGGCCGAGGAGCCTGGCGGTGCAGGCACCATGGGCAACACGCGAACCCCATTGGGGGACTTGAGACTGGGGGTGTAAGAGCCATAGCCGCTGTCTGTCTCGCTGTATAAGCTCAGCTTGTCCGCGTGGTCCCCGCCACCTCCCGCACTACTGCCCAGGCCGCCAGCTGTGGTCCCGCTCCCGCCGCTGCAGGCTGGGCCAGCTGCTGCGTCGTGGTCCAGGGAGGGCGCGGCGGCGGTGCCTGCGGGCAGCCCTGAGCCCCGGGAGTGCAGGAGCGGCTGGGGCAGGTGCTGCTCACCGTCCGGAGTCTGCACTGCGATGGTACGCGCGCAAGGCAGGCAGACGTTGTGGGAACAGGGCAAGATGATGGGTTCCCGAAACAGGGAGCCACACACGGGGCACTTCAGTTCCTCTTCCATCGTGGCACGGTATTCAGAGAAGAGCGTGGAATGGCTCAAGGTTCGGAAACAGGCAGTGAATAAGAGTGGGTAGCTCCGGTGAGATGGAAGGCGGGGGCATCACACGGGCATGACTACTTCACAACCCAGGGGCACGCCCCTCTCTGTTCTGGAGCCACCGCCCTTAGACAATTTGAGGTAAGAGAAGGGAGGGGGTCCTCACCTTCTATCCGCAAGGTTCCTGCACCCGCGACTTCACCCTGCGACCAGAGTCTGGAGTCGGTCTGTTGCCCTCCGGGTGGCCTGCAAAGCTCTTTAGGTGATGAATCAGCACTAGCGCCGCCGCTGGCTGCAGTCTCCTCTTCACATCAGGACCAGCGGCCGGGATGCTGTTTGCTAAGTCTCGGTTCTTAATCCTTGGGCTCCGGTGGGTGGGCAGCTGCCCAAAGACCCTTATTAGCCCCCACCCCACCCCCCAGTCAGGGCGACCGGCAGTTGAGAAGGCAGACCAGCAGGCCGCTGGGCCGAGGAGCTGGGTTCAGCACCACGAGGCGGCGGACAGCGCCATAGAGACTAAAGGTGGAGCCTCAGTTCCTAGCGCGGCGACTCCCTGGCGCGACCCGGCCTGCCCGGAGACCTCAGATCGCCTCTGTCCCAGCGTCTGACGTTACCCGCCGACTACGCCCTGAGGCTTTCTTTCAGCGCCTGGATGACCACCTTCTTTGCTTGGCAGCTGCTTCTCCTGCGGCGCCTCTGACCTTGGCCGCGCCACGCTGCAGCCGGCGGGCGAAGGGCAAGCGCCCGGCAGGTTCGGGAATCCCCTCCCCGCCTCCCTCCTGCTGCTACCACTACCGCCTCCCTGCCAGGCGCGCTGAGGAGTTGTAATTTCCAGAGCAGAGAGTAGTGGAGAAGGCTGAGGGGGAGAGGCAAGGAAGGAGGGGAAGAGGAGGCGTCAGCTCAGCGAATAAGGGCTCGCCTTTTGCTGCTAGGGGAGTCAAGGGGCAGTTTTGAGGGTTTTGCAATGTGGATCATTGTTAATAATAGTCTATTATTTGGATGGAGATTGCATCTTGAATTAGCACAATCCCCACGTCCCGCCCCACCCCCGCCATAGTCTTCCTTGCCTACTTCTGTGCCCCCCACCCAGCACCATAAATGGGTAAAAGACTGGGACCTAGAAGGCCAGATGTTTACAAATGGAGAGGTAACGTGGTTTGACCGCCGCTTCCTAAATGAATGACAAGACCAAAAAATGAAAATCACAAAATGTCGGACAGCCTGAAGTCAAAGGGTAAGGTTTTATTGATAGGTTGAATTCAAAGCCGTTTTGTCCCTTCTTTACAAATGAGAGTGTTAGTCCTCGGTCGATGTCAGTCGTGTGTAAAGACAGTGAAGACCCGAGATGGGATTTTAAAAATGGGACTTCCTGATTGATGAAGGGCAGAACGCCCCACTTTAGGCCCATAGCCCCCAGGAACCGCGCATCCTGGACCCAACAACCCTCCCCACACTGCGCTTGGGTCGGTGTGGGGAGGGCGGGAAGTAGGTGAGCTGGGATGCTAGTTTATGAATGGGGAGATCTCCACATTCTGCAAAGCCAGCCACTAGCTGCAGAACAACCTCCCACCCGCGGTCTTGGCTGTTTCGTCTGCTAGACTGTTCTCTCTCTGCTGCTAGAGAAGGGTGGGTGAGGGGAGGCCCAGAGAGGCTGCTAGAGAAGGGTAGGTGAGGGTGGGTGGCGATGGGCAGAAAGAAAGGCTTGCAGCTCTTTTCACGCTGACAGGAAACAGATACAAATTAGGAAATCGTTTGTTTTAAAAACGCTTTGAATATTGAAGTCACGCCTCCCGCTGTTCTCTGGCTCTCTGGTACTCGAAACAAAGACCTGGAGGCGCCGCAGCGCGAGGCGTGTAGCCGTACTGTCTGTCAGTCACGGTGTGATGGAGCTGCGCCGGCAGGCGGGTCAAGGCAGGAAAAAGCTGCAGCCCTCGCAGTGGTTTGATGCCTAAGTGAAACGAATCTATCACAGTCAGACCTGCGGCGAAGGGCCTGGCGATGTTCTTCCCACAATAGCCAGAACCGCCCAGAACTTTCGGATTCAGCACTCTGTGGTGATATCCACGGCTCATTCGCTCATCAGACTCCCCACTCTGAGCAACTGACTTATGTTTTCCTTTTCCATCCTGCATCAGTCAAATAAGCATAATAACATGCATATGCGAGAACTAATTAAAGTGATGATAAACATAGATCGCATATCTTACATTCAGCTTTAAAATACTGCAACTGTTCCCATCAGCATTGCCCTGCTTCCAATTTTTCTTAAGGTCGAAGAGCAGGTTAACTTAGTGCCAGATAGTGCACGACAGAGTTAACAGACCTGATTCTACTTCCTTGAAGCTACAGGGAGCTTAGAGTAATTATTTAACCAGGTGTCTGTATCCCCAGGTGGGAAATGGTGCCAGCCCTGTCCTAATCTGCCTTCTATAGATAGAGCCCTTAATGAGCTGGAAACTGCCCAGCAACCTTTTGATAAACCTTCCAGAAAGTTGTTACAGCATCACGTTGGAGATGCTGCGGAATGGGTATAAGTAGGTCTGTGATGGAATGCATTTCTTAAGAATCTAGCATGGTCATCTCTCAGTCCAGCCCAGTCCAACATAGCCCAGCCCAGCCCAGCCCAGCCCAGCCCAGCCCAGCCCAGCCTTCTGGTGTCTGAAGGGAGGTAATAACCTCTTACATTTTACTGTAAACACACCTGTCCCTGGCTAGCAGTCATGCCTGAGAGCCACTCTGCTTTGTCATTTTCAGACCAAGGTAAATTGCTTGGGGGTGTGGGGAGTTTCTTAGAAGGTTTTGTAAATCTTTACCTATCCAGAAGAAACTGCAACTTTGTCATTAAGGATAAGCTTAATTTCCCTGTTGGGGAGGACGCTCCACTAAAATGTTGGGATCTGGCACATATTCATTTCTCATGTGCCCTTCATCCCCGCAACTTCAATGCCATGGCCTAAATCAGTTTAGCCTTGTGCTGCACTGTTGCAAATGCATTGCTCATTTTTGGGAACTGGCATTCTACAGTTGTCTGATGAACTGAATTACACAACCAATCCCAATATTTCACTGTAACTAACCATATTTACTAACAGCTCCACCTTAAAAAAAAATCCTCTTTCTGTTTCAATTGTGCCAATAACCAAATTAAATAGAAAAGCCACATATTTCTCTGATCCTCTGATATTTTCTATTGTAAACATTAAGGATATAATTCACTAACATTTAAATTTCCTTTTGGTTCTGAAAGTCTCTGTTTATGTTAAGACTGGCCCTCCCTGGTGGCACAAGGGTTAGGGGAGGGTTAGGGGCGCAGCACACTGCAAGCTAGCCACAGCTGCTTCAGTGCACTTCCACCCCCGGCTCCTGAGGTGACCTACATGGCGCAGCAGACCTCTCCTGTCTCACCAGCTGCTCCCCTCAGCAGTGTACTTTGTCAGTCTGCCTGTTCTGCTCCCCACTCTGTCTCTGTCGAATCCTTTCACTGCCCCTGCTCCTCTGGCCTGTACCCAGTTCTGTAGGCATAAACTGGGGGTATAGGCTAGAAGTGTGTGGGGTGAGAGGATTCATCAGAGAGAGTAGGGAGCTGAACAGGAGGAATAACTGAAGTACACTGCTGAGGGGAGCAGTGGACAGGTCAGGAGAGGTCTGCCACGCCATGTGGTCACCTCCCTGACTAGGGATTGAACTCATGCTGTAGTGACTGCGATAGCTTCTTAGTGTTGTGCTTTAACCCATTGCACCATCAGGGTGGGCCCATAAATAAATATTTAACAAAAATAATGATATATCCACTTATTAAATATTACTTTCATGGAAAAATTTGATTCCAAGATTAAATGACAGGCCCACTTACTTAAATCAAGGCTGGGCCATGCAAAGGCAGTGGCGAGTAACATAGTGTGTCAAAGTCTAGTCAGGCTGTTATAGCAAAAAACACCACTGACTGGGTGACTTAAACAATAAAAAAATATTTCTCACAGTTCTACAGGCTGGAATCATAAGATCAAGGCACCAGGACCCCCAGTGTCTAGTGAGGACAGCTACCTTATTATAGACTGCTGCTTTCTCCTTTTATCCTTACATGGAGAAGGGGAGAGAACAAACTTTCCTGTGTTTTATTTTAAGGGCATTAATCCTACTTTAGAGGACTCCAACTTCGTGGTCTAATTACCCTTCAGATACGCTGCTCCACCCCATACTACTATCTTGAGTGTTAGGATTTCAGTATATGAATTTTTCAGGGACATCAACTTTCAGTCCATAGCATATCTTATACATAATCTCATTTAATTCTCACAAACAACCCTGGAAATTACACATCATTATGTTTCCTCAATTTGATGATGTGTGTGTTTTTATGTTTTCATATTGTTGAAATCAGGAAATACACAACAATTGATACATATTTCTTTCCTCACTCTTACCTTGAAATTTTCTTATAAAATGATCTCACAATCACTTAGAATCATGGAAATATTTTATGATTTCCACTTGAAGATAAGAAAAGTCAGTTGAAGAAACTCAAGGTCTTGCAGCTTGTAATGGCTGAACTAGAACTGGCCTGGCTTGGACTCCCAATGTAACAGGGTGGTCCCTCGGAAAAGGGGAAGTTTCAGGTTCCCTGCCCCACCCAGAAGGAGGGTGGAGCTGAGCAGAGAAAAAAAAAGGAGAGGAGAAGGAATCTGAAGGGAGAAAAGGAAGCAGGATGGAGAGCCAGAAGGAGACCTGAGGAAGCCACATGGAGCAGCAAGCGTATGATAAAGAAACCGTGCTTATTTCTTGGCCCTGGACTGGTTAAGGCAGATGTGAGTGAGGATCTGTAGGGAGGTGACTATGGCAGTGTTTATATTGATTTTCATTTTGCTCTTTTCCTCCCAGATTTGTCTGGCCATTTCTGACCCTTTTCTATGGATCCCGGCCAGAAGGTGCTTAAGTCTTGTGGCACGCTTTCAGGTCCTGCTTTGGACCAATCCCTTTTGGGTTGACTCTTGCCCATGAGGGGATGGGTAACTTCAGGTGTTTGTTTTAGAAATTATATTCTTTGTCTTCTGTGTTGTGGGTTCACTGTATGAAAGTTCCTTTTCATTAAAGTCTTACATGTTTTGTCTTGATGCAGCGGATGGCAGAACCCATTCAGAGCAGGCAGGTTTGGGGGTTCAGCGGTTCCCTTCTCCCTGCCCTGTAACACCAAGCCTTTCCTTTAAGCCACAATTGCCACTGGGACTTGCCTTCCAGCTTGCCTTACTGGTAGACTCTAGAGAGGAACTCAGAAATGTAGACTTGCAATGTTCTTGGTCCCCATCCAGGGCTGTTGAACATGAAATTTTCTGTCTTTCCAGGGCTCCCCCCACTTTCCAGGTTTAGATGCACCTCAGTATGTTCCTAGAAGAGCCCTGTTTTATTCCTGTAAGTTCTGCTTATATTTATCTCTCTTAGGCAAGAAATCCTCAAAGACTGGGATGGTGTCTGCCTCATTCCCCATGTTGTATTTCTTCTGCCATTGTCTGACTCCATCTTATTTATCCATCTTTGTGGACCAACCAATGAACTGTTCTAGACTGTCCATTCCCACAACATTCCCTGAAAAGAATAGCTTTTGCTGAATCTCTTTTTGTTCACGATGTCAATAGACTCACATGAAAATTTTCTCCTTTTAATTCCCAGACTTAAATAGGTAATTATGTTTTTACTCTTTGGGATGATTGCTTGTACATCTTCTCTTAATATCCTCTACTTACCTATGATCTGCTTAGTGTTTAACTTTATTACTCCTATGTGGTTCACTCCCCCTTGGTTATCTTTAGTTTCATTCCAAATTGATTATGGATCTTAGAATGATAACTCCATCTTTAATTTCTGGTCATAAACATAAGTCCCTCTAATGTCATGCCAATTATTCCATTTTTCATGGCCCTTTATATTTTGAAAGAGAAACATTTGTTAATGTTTCTGCCAAACAGTACATTAATGATGACTCCACAATATACCGCAATATACCACCACCGAGGCAGAGAAAAAGCCTCTGCTTTGAGTTACTTTGTACTCCAGGATTGTTTTTATGCTTAAGTTTCCCAGAAACATTCAAAAGGCGAAATGATTGTCTCTCCTTCCAAAAAAGCACAAATAAGTTAAATAATTTATACTAGCTAACATAGCAAGTTACAAATAAGACAGTCAATCTGCTCTGCCATTTGAATTTCAAGTTTGAAACAGAATGGAATTTGATGCTTTATTGCTACAAATAGATACTGTAATCTCACACATAAGGATATCTGAAACAAATTTTCAAAGAAGGCTTATGATTGTGTCCTTAGTTATCTTTGTTTGTTTGTTTGTTACAGTATAGGGGAATTCAGAAATTTAGTAACAATCTACAGCCCAGGAACCATATGGTCTAAAGTAGTTTGCATGTAACTAGAAAAAAACCAGTTATCTCCATCTCTATGAACAGCTCACTAAAACCCCTTTGTGGCAAGCTAATCAGGAACAATTAACAGGAAGCACACAAAACATCCTCTCTGGGGTTTACAATTATCTCTTTTTCTAGAAGGCAGATTCTATAGAGTATAGAGGAATAAAAAAAAATCAACTGCTTTCCCCTTCAAACATCCTTGATTGGTATTAATTGATTAATGAATTAACTACTTAATTATTTTATTTAAAAGATTTATTTATGCATACAGACTGGGATACAGGCTAGAGGTGCAGGAGTGGTGAGAGGATTCACTAGAGACAGAGTAGGGAGCAGAATAGGCAGATTAGTGAAGGACATTGCTGCGGGAGCAGCTGGTGAGATAGGAGAGGTCTGCTGCACTATGTGGGGCACCTCCCAGACCTGGTGTCGAACTCGTGCTGGAGAGGCAGGGGTTAGCTTCGCAGTGCTGCACTTCAGGTACTTAATAACCTTCTGTAGTAATTATTTGAAAAATAACAAATAATGACCATCTAACCTCTCCCTGCTGATTCTGAGGTCATTCCCAAGTAGTCTTGGAATACCTACCGTCCTCTCACAACATTTTTTGTAAGTAAAAGGGTTTAGAATCAAGTCTTAGATGAAGCAAACTGATTTCAGTTCCCCAGACTCTAAATACCCAAAGTATCTTTAGATGTATGAGAACAAATATTGTTACCACAAAAGCACTTTGTGTACAGATTTCAGATGTCAGAGTGGTAATAGTACCTACATTTTTAGGCATCCTCTTTCATACATAATATTTTTTAAATATGATCCTTACAGCAATATGGACAGGTCTGGGTGATGGTGACCAAACTTGTTCTCAAACCTGAACACAATTGTTAGTCCAAGGGTGGACACCTGTCCAGACTGGGCCAAAGGGCCAATCAGAATCTTTTCTTTCTGAAATGAAGATATGGAATCCAGAGGAAGAATCTGATACTAAATCTAATACTAAAATTAAGGAAATGTTGTGGTCCTAGAAAATAAAGAAAGAAGAGTGGTGAATGAAGTAGAAATGCAGAGACAGAGAAGACAAGACTTTCTGAATATCCCACAACCTTGCATATTTTGAGACTCAACTATACTCATACACATGAGTTCTATAAAATGCACCTCTACACTTCTGATATTAGGCTACTCTTGTTTTTCTTTTTTTTTTTTTTAAGATTTATTTCTTTATTCATACAGAACTGGGGTACAGGCCAGAGATGTGGAGGGTGAGAGGCTTCACCAGAGACAGAGTGGGGAGCAGAACAGGCAGATCAATGACGTACACTGCTGAGGGGAGCAGCGGGCGGGTCAGGAGAGATCTGCTGAGCCATGTGGATCACCTCGGGGCAGTCAGGGATCAAATTCATGCTGCAGTGGCTTTAGCTTCTCAGTGCTGTGCTTTAACCTGTTGTGCCACCAGGGAGGGCCCTACTCTTGTTTTTCTTTCATAAAATATGGGGAATTTGAAAGAGAAGGCAGTGTCAACTCATCTTCCCTTGTTCAGTTGGATATTTTAGTTACCTCTGTTTAGATGTTAAAATTTTTTGGCTCTCAATCTGTTCAATGGGATTTTGATATTGACTATTTGTTGGTTTCATTCCTTTCATTCCATTCATCTGCTGCTCTCTGGTCAGAGTTTGACCTTTTCAGTCTATTAAACTTCACCTCTCTCTTTGTTCTCACCCTAACCACTAACTCTAATGGGCCATTAACTTACCTTTGTTGTACTCCCTGAAGACAGCAGAAGTCAGGGCTCCAGGATGTCTTTGTTCTGTCCACTCAATATTCTCTTAGACAGGAAATCAATGGGGTGTTAGAAAGTACTTGGTAGCTCCTGTAAATCCAACAGCCTCCCCAATTAAAACAAAGAGCAAACTCCCAAGATCTGTAAACTATAAGGTATTATATATATGTTGGGTCCTTGGTGGCTATAAGATCAGAGAATAAGTTGTGGAATATTGTGTGGAAGCACTTTCAACTCTGAAAACTTTTTTTATCCACTTACCCTGCAAGGATATACCAACAAAGGGAAAGAATACTTAGGTCAGAGCTTTACTTTCTAGGAATAGATCAAAAAACCAAAGCTTCAAGAAAATCCAAAGAAGTGAAAATATAGTAAAACTAACAGGCTGAAACTGCACACAGCCTCACTCTGACAAGGGCACACCCTCCAGAACTCAAGTTAACCTTAGGGAGGACAGAAGAAAGAGGAGACAGTATGAACCTGGAATGACTTGAGAGAACACTTAACTAACAGATAATAAATCTCTACCACCCAGTAGAATGTTGGCTGAAACAGAAATCAAATTCATTTATAGAGACAAAAAAGAAAGTTCCATTTCTTTTGCTCTGCACTTTTTAGTTGGAGATTTACACCTAATTCATATATTCCCCACCTCCCAACACTCACACACTTAATCATCACAACAACCCTTTAAAGTGGGTTTATGACCACCCCCCTTTATAAATTGGATGTGTCAAAGTAGAGAAAAACTATGTCCCTACCCCTCTGGGTTCTTGGCTGATCAAGCAAATAAATTAACATCAGGTAAATTAGTAGGGAAAAAAAAGCAAATTAGTTACCTACATATGGAGATATGGAGAATCTACATAGATGTGAATTCTAATACCAATAAGCGAAATGACATATATCCTGCGTTAAGGTATAAGATAGGGAACTGGAGCTTCAAGGAGAGAGGAAGGGGGTTCACATGATGAGAAGAAGGTGACCCATAGACAAAGACCAAATTATACATTTTACCTGTCATATAGATAGATTGTTCTGATGAAAAGGTTTTTATCTGATAAAAATCCAATTCTGGATTATATCTCTCAATTTTTATTCTTCAATGAAGAATAAAAGGTTAAGGGAGTATTAAGGTTTAAAGAGTGATTAAAGTGTCTTCAAAACTGCAGGGCCTCAGTTAACCTCAGTTTATATAATCCATATGCCAAAAGTTACACAAATTGGAAAGATCTGCTCTGACCTCTCAGCTGTAAAGGATGGAAAACATTAAGTAACTACCTGAAGATGCTAGGCTAATGAGTGGTGGAACTGAAATCTAACTCACACTTGCTGGTTTCACATCATCACTCATTTATGTGTGTGTGCCTGCTATGCCAAATGATTCTGTAGTGGAGAGGACAGATTATGATTCTTATCTTTGTGGAACTTGTAGACAAAGTAAAGGAGACACAATTTAAAAGGATAATGGGTATCACCTGGTACACTCTTGCCAACTGAAATCTACATATCTTGCTTCAAATTTGTGAGTCCATATATTTTGGAGATCCAAATCCTTTCATAGGGTTTTAAAGAACTCACAGGGTACTGACATTCTCAGTGCTGTTCTGCCGATGGCCATCTGCTATAAGACAATAGTTTCTGTCCTGCATTCACGTCAAATTGGACAAATATCAATAATCATCATATGTGATTAAGAACACTTGGGTAAACTAAAAGTAGCAGGCACTTCCTTAACTTGATAAAAACATATCCGTGGAAAACCTACAGCTAACAGCATACTTTGTGGGAATAAAACTGAAAGTTTTCCCCTTAAGCTCATGAACAAATCAAGGAAAACATATCATTTCTATTCAATAGTTTACATGTGGGATGCAATAAGGCAGGAAAAAGAAAGCAAAGTCTTCAAACTAGAAAGTAAAAGATAAAACTTTCTTTGTATGTGATGGTATTTCACATAGAAAATTCCAGGGAATCTACTGAACTAATAAGTGGACTTAGCAAAGTTACAAAGCTCAAGTTGTATCTTAATAATGAAATATTTTTAAACACTTAAATATCATATGTAAGCATTAGCAAATAAACAATTTAGGAAAATCATTAAAAATGTATGTAAGACCTATACATTAAAAACCATAAAACAGGCCCTCCCTGGTGGCGCAGTGGGTTAAAGCACTGCACTAAGAAGCTTAAGCCACTTCCGCATGAGTTCGATACCCGCCTGCCCACGAGGAGATCCACATGGCGCGGCAGACCTCTCCTGACCCACCCGCTGCTCCCCTCAGCAGTGTACTTCCTCGATCTGCCTGTTCTGCTCCCCACTCTGTCTGGTGAATCCTCTCACCCTCCGCATCTCTGGCCTGTACCCCAGTTCTGTATGAATAAATAAATCTTTAAAAAAAAAATTAAAAAAAAAACCATAAAACAAATTGAAGAAGACCTAAATAAATGGGGACATGTACTGTATCCATGGACTGGAAGACTCAATATTGTTGAGATATCACTCTCCCCAAATTAGTCTAGTTGATTCAACACAGTCCCAACAAAAATCCCTGGAGGTTTTCCATAAAGTTTAGCTAGCTGATTCTAAAATTTTTATGGAAGTGTAAATGGTGAAATAGCCAAAAGGATATTGAAAAAGAATAAAGTTTGAAGAAACTCACACACATAATTTAAAGACTTACTATGAAGCTATAGAAACTAAGACATGTATGGCTTAAAAATAAGTATATAGACAAATGAAACAGATGACACACACATATATGTTGTCATTTTTATAAAAGATTTATTTATTTATGCATGCAGAACTGGGGTACAGGCCAGAGGTGCAGGGGGTGAGAGGTTTCACCAGAGACAGAGTGGGGAGCCGAAGTACACTGCTGAGGGGAGCAGCAGGCGAGCAAGAAGAGGTCTGCTAGGCCATGTGGGTCGCCTCTTGGTGGGACCTCACATTGAAGCCGCTGCTGCTCACTTGCAGTGCTGCACTTTAACCTGCTGCACCACCAGGGAGGGCCCTGTTATCAAGTTTTTACAAAAACACAAAAGCAATTCAGTCAAAAAAGGACAGTCTTTTACTGAGTGATTCTGGAATACAGCAGGTGTTGTTATGCAAAGATAAACTTTTACCATTTCCACACATCTTATATACTAAATCAGTAAAAAATTCTAAACCTAAATAGAAGAACAACTGTGATTAAACTCCTAGAAAACAAGCTTTATGACCTTCAGCCAGGCAAAGATTTTTTTAGATATGACAAAAAAGAAAAAACCACAAAAAACTAAAAACATAAACCATAAAAATATTTATGAATTGGCTTTGTCAAAACTGAAATTTCCTGCTCTTCAAGTGATACTGTTAAAAAGTAAAAAGACAAACCACAGGCTGGAAGAAAATATTTTTAAAATGCACAGCTCTTTGAGGACTCATGTGCAGAAATTTCCAGTCAATCTTACATAGCCCTCACCACAGAAGAGTGCAGATGGCAAATAAACACATGAAAAGATGCCCAGCAACATAGCTGTTAGAGAAATACTAATGGTAGCCTCACCACGTGCTGCTGCACAGTCATGGGAAAAGTTAGGCGGAAAAGAAATTCTATGCTCTACTCTGTTGGAAAATGTCTACCCCATTCTTCCAAGGCCTCTTCAAGAAGTTGGAATCAGGAAAACAATAATTCTCCTGCATTGTGAAGAATCCTGGGGTGAGAAACAAAGGAACATCTGGATAAGTTCACAGACCTCAGGGCAGTCAGATCTGTGAGTTGTAGGAAGGAGCATAAGATTAACAGCCTTACTCTGCCCTCAAGTGCCTAAGGTCACTTTTAGGCTAAGAAATTCGGTCCTAACATCATCCCAAACACAAACAGCTCTGGCTAAATTAGCTCTCAAAGATCAATGGATTATTTTGAAGTTGTGAATATTATTTCTCCTTTATCAATTAAGTTTGTTAGCAAGCAATCTCCTTTAGTTAATTGAAAATATTAGAAATGAACTATACATCTTTCTTTGGTTAAGAAAAAATATTTATGTATTCTTTCTGTGTATGTTATTAACCTCTAAAGATGGAGGTCAAAAATCTCAGGGAAGGAGACCTATGTCTCAGAGATAACTGAAACTAGTCTTCTGGGTCTTGGTGTGTTAGACCTTTAGTTCAGTTTGGCGCTGAATAACCTTTTTAATAAACTTCTCTTTTACTAAACTTTGTGTTTGCATCACAGCAGTGATAGTTTTAATCAACAGTTAAAGTGAAAAACTCTTGACAATACGAAGCACTGAAAAGTACCGGAGTAACTAAAGTACTCATATATTCTGATGATAATGCAAAATGGGGCAGTTTCCATGGGCAGTTTATTTTTTTAGATTTTATTTACTTATCCATACAGAACTGGGGTACAGGCCAGAGGTGTAGGGACAATGAGAGGATTCACCAGAGTGGGGAGCAGAACAGGCAGATTAACAAAGTACACTGCTGAGAGGAGCAGCAGGTGAGAAAGGGGAGGTCTGCTGCACCGGGTGGGTCACCTCCAGGCTGGGGATCAAACTGCAGTGAAACAGCCTCGGCTTGGCTTAGCTTCGCAGAGCAGCGCTCCAATCTGCTGCACCACCAGGGAGGGTGCCCCCCCCACTCCTCCCCCCATAGGCAGTTTTTCTAATAAGTTAAACAAAAATATATCATATAGTTCACACTTAGATATTAACCAAGAGAAATAAAAATACCTATGTCTATGTCTATAGAAAGTCTTTCATGCAAATATTCAGAGCCGCTTTATTCATAACTGCCAACATCTGAAAACAATCCAAACAGACATCAGTAAATTAATAGATAAATTAGGACTTCTATGTACAATAAAATATTAGTCAGCATAAAACAATGAGCTACATAAGCATTTAGCAACACAGGTGAATCTCAAAACCATTATGTAAGATAGATCAGACGCAAAAGATATCTACTCTTGTTCTTTTACATGACACTCTGGAAAAGGCAAAACAGGAACAGAAGATAGTTCAGAGATTGAGGACTGAGAAAGAGATTGGAATGCAGACGGGCACAAAGAAAATTTGGAGTAATAGAAATGTTCTAAAAGTTGATTGTGATGTACTTGCATGACTGAATCAGTTTGTCAGAACTCAATGAACTGATCACTTAAAAGTAGTGAATTTATTCCATTTATGTTAAACCTGAATCATTTTTCTATTGTTATAAAAAAAATCACAAATTAAGCAGCTTAAAACACACATGAGCTGTCAAATTGAAGCAAAACTGAAGAGAAACAGGTCTACTTGGGTTGCTAGGAATTGCAATTTGGGGGAATACAGAGTCATTATAAAACTGAACTATGTACTTCACAGGGCCCTGGAGGTGTACAGTGTTTGTGGGTTTAACAGGCAGCCTTCCACAATCGCTTTGAGCAGTTATTA
>NW_004567131.1:3179406-3189336 GCF_000260355.1 Condylura cristata
TCTGGCTTATCTCACTAAGCATGATCTTTTCCAGCTCCATCCAAAGCAACAACACTTTTAACACTCTCCCAACCCTAAACAGGCTCATTGTAGCATAGAGAGGCCCTAGAAGGTGCCTCAGACAGGAGACTTGCTACAGCTCTACCCACATCTACCCATAAATCATGCAGCAAAGCCCTGGAGTTAAAGAGAGACAACTCTGCTCTGTGAGTGGACCCCAAGTAGTGGGGAAAGACTGCTCAGGAAGAGACTGCTTAGAGTGAGCACAGAGAACCCTGGAGGCACTGAGGGAGGACCAGCAGCCTGCACAGCTGGGAGGCTTGCAGTCCTTCTGGCACTCCCTGCACCCCTGCATCCCCCACACCCACAGCAGAAGATAGGACTCAAGGTGTTACTGGACAGCAGTGGCCTGAAGACTTGTACGTTAGTAAGGCACTGCCTCTTTAGGCTCACAGTGCTCAGAAAATAAACAAAACCAGTGACTGGCTCAACCACAGGCCCAGCTGCAAGGAGACCTACAATAATTCTAAAGCACCCGACCCCCAAGGGCACATCCAAGCTTAGAGGGAACCTGGAACATCAGAAGCCTACAAAGGTCAACAGGCACTTTCCAGAGATAAGGACTCAACATTTTACTGGAAGAAGCTGAACACCACAAGAGACCCCTGACTGTCACTGGTTGAAAAGACAGGCCCAATTCCACACAGTAGGGGCTGGAAAAACAGGAGATATTGAAACAAAACAAGGTTCAGAATACCCTCTACAACTGAAGTGTCTGGAAGTCCCTCTGTCATCCCAGAAAGAACATCCAGAAAAAATGCTGGCCAATAATAGCAACATCGTTTCTCGATGAATAGAAAGTACTAGAAAATACACAACAGGGAAAAGAAGACAAACAAATATTCAAGCAAGTCCACAGGGGAAAAATTCACCACAAAAAGATCAGTCACCAGAAATCACCAAGGAAATAGAAGAAGTGCTCAGCCTACCAGATAGAGAATTCAGAAACATCATGATAAACAAACAAAAAGAAGATGAGAAGGAAAAACAAGGAAATGAATGAAAGAAATGAAAAAGAAAAAAATGATATGCAATCAATGAACTGAAAAAAGAAAATAAGATATTAAAAAATGAAATAGAAGAAATGCAGGAGATGAAAAGGCCACTAGAGGAGATAAAGGCCACTAGAGGGAAAAGTAATGAAAACAGAATAGATGAAATGGAAGAACAAATCAGCCCCCTTGAAGACGCAGAAATAAAGAGTATTAAAATAGAAAAAGAGGCCCTCCCTGGTGGCACAGTGGGTTAAAGCACAGCACTAAGAAGCTAAGGCCACTTCCACATAAGTTCAATTCCCGCCTGCCCCGGAGGTGACCACATGGCGAGGCAGACCTATCCTGATCCGCCTGCTGCTCCCCTCAGCAGTGTACTTCATGGATCTGCCTGTCCTGCTCCCTGCTCTGTCTCTGTGAATCCTCTCATCCTCCGCATCTCTGGCCTGTGCCCCAGTTCTGTATGAATAAATAAATAAATCTTAAAAAAAAAGAAAAAGGAAAAGAAAGAGAAGTAAAAAGGAAAAGGAATGAAGAAACACTTCAAGAGCTATCTGACATCATTAGGAAAGGAAACATCAGAGTTATAGGTATCCCAGACAGTGAAGAGAAAGGCCAAGGAATAGAGAAAATATTCACTGAGATAATAGAAGAGAACTTCCCTAATATGAAGAAAGAGATGAAAGTAGAAGAACACCAAACTACCATGACGATAGGAGAAATGCAGCAAGACACATCATAATAAAACTACCAAGAATACAAGAAAAGGAAAAGATAATGAGAATGACAAGAGGGAATAAACAAATAACCTATAAAGAGAAACCAATCAGGCTGACATCAGACTTCTCTGAAGAAACACTACAGGCAAGAAGAGAGTGGAGGGACTTACTAAACAACTCTGAAGCATTAAATGCCACCCAAGAATACTCTATCCTGCGAAGCCCTCCTTCCTCTATGAAGAAAGAATAAGGACATTTTCAGACAAACAAACTCCACAATTTTGTCATGACTAAACCCCCACTCCAAAAAATACTACAAGAAGCCCTCAAACCAAATCCAGCAGAAGAATGAACAAGAACAGTTCAAAACAAGGAATAAAAATACATAAGGACCAAAAAAAGGGCAAATGTAGGTGCCAGTATATCAATATTACCTCTAAATGTAAATGGCTTAAACTCATCAATAAAAAGACACAGAGTTGCAGGATGGATTAAAAAACAGAACCCAACATTCTACTGTATGCAGGAAACACATCTAACTGCAAAAGATAAAAAAATATTGAAAATAAAAGGATGGAAAGAAATCCTACAATCAAATGGACCAAAAAAGAAGGCAGGAACAGCTATACTTATATCAGATAAAATAGACTTCAAACTGAAAAAAGTTAAAAGATACACAGAAGGTCACTACATTATGATTAAGGGGACAATACAACAAGAAAACATAACAATCATCAACATATATGCACCAAATGAAGGAACACCAAAATATATCAGGAAACTACTGTCATCTATGAAAACGTCTATTGGAGAAAATACATACATAGTAGGAGACTTCAACACGCCACTCTCAATAATGGACAGATCAACAAGACAAAAAATAAGCAAAGACACTAAAGCTCTGAACAAGGACCTGGACAACATGGGACTTACAGACATCTATAGAATACTGTACTCCAAAACATCTGAGTACACATTTTTCTCAAATCTCCCTTATTACAAGTGATGTTGAACATTTTTTCATGTGCTTGTTGGCTGTCTGCATTTCCTCTTTGGAGAAGTGTCTTTTTAGCTCTTCTGCCCATTTTTTGATAGGGTTGTTTGCTTTATTTGTATAGCTTTGTGATCCATCCTTTATCACTACTATTGAGTGAGAAAATTTTTTTCCCAATCAGTGGGGTCTCTGTTTTTTGTAATGTCTCTTTTGCTGTACAGAAGCTCTTTAAATTGATGTAGAATCATCTGTTTATCCTTTCCTTCACTATCATTGTGTTGGGTGCTGTATCCTCAAAGACGTTACTGAGGTGTATGTCATGTAGTGTTTAACCCTTCTTTGCTTCCAGGTATTTTATGGTTTCCATTCTTATGTCTAGATACTTAATCCACTTTGAGTTGTTTTTTGTGCATGGTGCAAGGTAGTGATCTAGTTTCATTTTTTTGCATGTAGCTTCCCAGTTTTACCAGCACCCTTTGCTGAACAAACTTTCTTTGTTCCATTGTATCTTCTTTGCTTCTTTTCTAAGATTAGCTTCCCAAAAACCTGTGGGTTTATATCTGGATTTTCTAATCGAATCCACTGGTCTGAGTTGCACTTCTTTTATACTCTCTCTGGTTCCATCATAGAAGCCCTTGTCACGTGTAACTCCATTTTGTCTTCTAACTGCCAAAAAGTTCAGTTTTGTAAGTCACATAGCCATGTGGCTGAGTCCATAGTGCAGAGTATCACAAGGCTGAAGCTAATATGTGAGTCAGTCTGAGTTCTTGTCTGGCTGTTGTGGAGAAAAATGTGCGTCTGAGCTTATTCTTCTCATTGACAGAATTTAAATTGCTTGCAACTGAGGCTCCCATTTCTTTGTCAGCAATATTATTTTGGACCTCAGATTTCCTCTTCAGCAACCAATCAGAGATAATTCTGCCTTAACAGGGCATGAAGATGTTAGACTTATTGTCGGGGACCAGCCCCGATTTCAGGCTGTTGAGAGGCTGACACAGGCAGAGTCTCAAGGTGGGAACGACGTCGGCGAGGCGATATTCTGAAAATTGGGGAGTGGGAGTGAGGAAGACATGGGAGTTGGAGTTGGGTGCAAATCTTCCTTTTCTGCCTTTTGCAGAAGTTTATTTTATACATTAGGAGCAAACAGTGGGATGACATCAGCACATGAACTGGGCAGAGAGATTACAATCATCTTTTATCTAAGAATAGTCTGGGGTTGTTTTGACCCTTACTTGAGATTACAACATTCTAAAAATCAATCAAGGTTAAAAACAGGTACATGGATGCACAAAATTTATGACTAATATTACTATATTGGAGATCAATAAGATAGAAGTCCCTTAAACCTTATCTACTACTTAATGGGCTTTTGTTTTTCTACCAGAGACATCCTGGGAGGCAGGAAGAAGAAATTCCTTGCAAATCAGATCTCTGAGTAGGAGACATAGGTGAATTTCTTTATCTAAAGATCTGCAAGACTACCCAGAAGACTTTTGTGGATTCCTTTGAGGTATAGCAGGTAGAAAACCTGACTAGTTTCAAAAAAGGCAACCTGGATGAATTTCCACATCTAAAGACCAGACAATAGGAAGTTTGAGTAATTCTTTAGAAGCTGAATAGAAGGCTAGGTGAGATAATAGAATGATAAGATTTGGGTTTTCCTCCATCAGGCAGTGAGAGAGACTGCAAAAACAGCCCTTTTGCTTTTATTTATCAGTCAGCAGTCAAGTCACTTGACTTCAGAGGAATTTCTCACCCTGGTGCAGTGCTTGCTTGTCAGGGCAGGCAAGCCTTATGCGGCTGAGGCAATCCAATTGTAAGCTGAAAGTTGCTCAGAATATTTTGATATTACGATTATACAAAAAAGGGAGGTCATAACATAAGTTAGCAGTGGAAAGTCTGATTTTTCAGGCTTTTCCCAATCTACCCGGAATCTGTCAGATGATAGATGTTGCATAGCTTGTGGCAACTTACCTAGATAATCTTCCTATTTTAAAGTTGACTATGACATATAGTATAACATGATTATAAAAGTATATTCCGCTGTATACATAGTCCTAAGGTTCATGTATATATGCATGGGTTGGGGCAGTAGTTCTCGGGGACCATGATGCTTGAAAAAATCTTTCTTTTAAAACTAAATTCTATGTAACTATACATTTTAAATGTTGTCTTTTTGAAAAATATAACTTTATTTCTGGGGACTGTCTCAGAAATTTGAGGATGTATTGTTGCCATGTGATTGAGTTATTTTCCTGCTACATATGTTAGATAGGACAGAAGGGGACCAAGCTAACATATTTTGAATGCCGATGATGTGCCAGACACATGCTAGACATTTGATATAAATAAAACATCAAAGGGTCTCTGATTCAAAGAAATTGATGGGAATGAGGGTAGAGGGGGAAGGAAGGCAGACAAAATTTCCAATGCATAGAATTGAGAAAGAGAAAATGTCAAAACAGAAAACTTAAGTCATTCTGGAATTCTAACCCCAACAAGACAGAGAGGAAGGGAACCAGGTGAAGGGCTGATGGTGATAAACTACAAGTAGCCCTTATTTTGGTTCCCTTATGATAGAGCTTCCAAACCGGAGGGTCTAGAATTGGTTATAGATGTCAGGAACCAGGGAAAGTCAGAGTAGCTGCCTCTGTTTACCCCTGGGAGCTATATTAATGTCATCATTGAAAAAAATATTTTGAAAAAATATGATCATTTTGAAAAAGCATTGGCCTGGGATATGAGACAATGCTCCTGCAGAAGTGAGAAAGCACAGAAAGGACCTAGATAGAATGCAACCATGCTCTCTAAGGAATGGCCCCGAGGGAGTGATCTGTCCTTCAATCCCAAATCTTTTCTAGGCTATAAAACTGCAAGAAAATCTAGGATTTAGACATTGGAGGACGAAGGGCTATTGATATGCTCCCCCGTGCATATTACAGAAGAAGGAACATGATAGGTACTGTGACCAGACAAGGGCATAGGTTGAGGGGTGAGCTGTTGGCTGCTGTGCCAGCTGTCCCAACTGGCCCCAAGTTTCCTACAAGTGTCAGAGTAAGCCCTACCCAGTCCTGAGCTAAGCACAATGAAGTGAGGTGCTCTGATGGAAAAGATAATGGTTCTAGATTGAGGCTGTCCTGAGGTCCTGTCCCCACCACGTACCAGCCAAAAGTCCTGTGCAAGCTATTCAACTTCCCTGAGCTTCTGTGTCCACATCTGCAGACTCGGTGGGGATGGTAGAAATCTTACAGTCCAGGGTGGTGAACACGACATAAAGATGCTACCTCCACGATACCTGCCTTGTAAGTTCCATACACTCAGTAAATTAGTTTGGGTACAATTATGGAGATATCTGGCATTTTATTGCCAGAGGATATATCACCCATTTTTGGAGATGGGGAAAGCACATACCTGTTTCTGCAGGGCTGACCTCATATGGACTTAAGTCTGTTTCTAGTTTCCTATATCACTCTTGCTTACCCCCTTTCCTCATCACTTAAATGTCATCCTCAGACTTTGTGCTTGTGCAGACTCATGCTCTTCTCCCAATAAGATATCACTCAGAACTACAAGGATACTACATCTTGACCCTGTTCCATTGCTGGTTTCAATTCCTCATGTCTGGGCTGGAAATTTGAGCATCCTATTGGTTCAACTTGTAAAGTTGTCATCTAATCAGCCCATTTACATCCAATTCCATCCTCACCCCCTAGTATGGCATCTTTTCCCTGGATTAGTCTAATACCTCCTCCTAACTGATTTTCCATATTTCACTCTTGCCTTCTTAATCCATTACCCAGTCAGCAGGTACAACAACTTAAAAGATACATGTGCACACCTATAAACACACATTCTATTGCTGCTTAAATCCTTTTATTGCTTCTTCTCTTTTAATAAACTCCAACTTTCCATTAAGGTGACATGTCCAATGATGACTTGTAGCAGAAGTGTCTCCATAAAAAAGGGGCCTGCTCCTTCTCGCCACTCTTCCTGGTTGTGGAAGCACAGGTGAACCAGACAGCCTGCAGTACCATACATGGTAGAGTTTGGAACTCAGTCCCAATGGATCCACTTAACAGCTTAGCCTCAGATTTGGGCTATGATTTTCCCCAGATATTCTAGTACATTCCGTTTACCCTTGTCTCTGGCTTCTAGTAGTGGCAAACTCCTAAAAGTCTGTTTCACTATACACACATGAATTGTATGTACTGGCTCCAGGCTATTTAAGAAAGGCCTAGAACTGGCTGGATTTCAAAGATGAAACCATTCTGGTATTTATAGCTTTTAGTGAGGGTTTTGGGCCTTTTGGGTGGAACACACTGGAAAAACTTCGGCTTTTACTGCTCAGTTCTCTAAGATATTCTTGCATATAAAGTGCAGCTTAACAGCAGCCCTTGTGTAGAAGGGCCCATCTGGCCCCTATGGGCAGCAGCACCTTCTCCTGCTCACTCTGTTGTCAGCATGCAGATCCTCCCCGGCCACACTGGGATTCTCAAGGCTCATGCTTTAGGCTTCTCGTTTTCCAAGGAGACAAATTCCTAGTTATGTGGAAGAGAGTGCAGCTCCCAAAGAAAGAGTAGAACTTGTGAAATTGCCATTCTCTTTCTCCTCTTTCCTGGTAGGCTGCTTTGGAAAAATTGCATCACCACTAGGCACACAGGATAAATGGGGTTATCCTGTCTGCATGTTGGGTCCAGAAATGAACTGCATGGGGGTCATCCTGATAAGTGGGGAGATACTCCTCACAGTGCTGAGTGTATTCACCAACAATGGTCTGGTCATTGAGCTTGCCAGGGAAGAAGAAAGGAAGCTAGAGAATTCAAGTTATGATTTGAGTTTGCTGAAGGAGAGACAAATACAAGGATATTAGAAATGTCAATACTCGATGTATTTAGAAGGGAGTTGCAAAAAAGGAATTGATGAGTCATAGAGGAAATGAAAACCTCCTTATTAGAGCATAAGGTCACAGGACAGCTTGTTGAAGGTTTTATTGCATCTGGAATATTTATAGCAAATAAAATAAATGAATAACTGGCCAAAAGGCTGCACTTGAAGCCTCTATGGTAGGGGAGTAAGTGGTGTTGAGCTGGAAGGTGTTACTCCATGGCTAAGGGCCACTCATACTGCCATTACTTAAAACGCAGGCTATTCTGGGGGCATTGCCTTCCTTATATTATCTAGACATTAACAAATAACCCTGGAGGCTCTCCCTGGTGGCACAGTGGGTTAAAACACAGCACTAAGAAGCTAAAGCCACTTCAGCATGAGTTCGATCTCTGCCTGCCCTGAAGGTGACCCACATGGCGCGGCAGACCTCTCCTGACCCACCCGCTGCTCCCCTCAGCAGTGTACTTCGTCAGTTGGCCTGTTCTGCTCCCCACTCTGTCTCTAGTGAATCCTCTCACCACACTTGCATGTCTGGCCTGTACCCCAATTCTGTATGCATAAGTAAATAAATAAATATTTTTTTTAAATACAGATTTCCTGGGCTCTCCCTGCTGGCTCAACGGGTTAAAGAACCACATTATGAAGATCTCTGAAGTCACTGCAACACGAGTTCGATCCTCAGCCAGGGAGCTGACCCACATGGCGTGGCAGACCTCTTCTGACCCACCGGCTGCTACCCTCAGCAGTGTACTTCATCAGTTGACCTTTTCTATTCCTCATTCTGTCTCTGGTGAATCCTCTCACCCACCACCCCTCTGGACTGTACCCCAGTTCTGTAAGCATATATAAACAAAATCTTAAAAAAAAAATCCTGAAAAGGAGATGACATTATCCCTATTTTGTAGATAAGCAAACAGAAGTTGAGAAATGGAGAACTATTTCTTTTACTTGTAAAGTCAGAGTTAATATTTGGTAGCCCATATTTTCCCCTCTGCTCCCCATTATGGAGACATAAGATGCAACATAGCATAATGAAAGTAGCATGGATTCTGGAATTAGTCAGGTTTAGTTTTGAATTTCAACAGTAACTCCACACCAAATGAGTGACCATGGAAACATTATCTTTTCTCGTAGGGTTTAATTTCCTCATCTATAAAAGTGGAGTAGTTTTCCAACAAAATACTAGCAAACAGGATTAAATGACACATTAAAAAGACTATACACCATGACCAAGTGATATTTATTCTTGGAATACATGGATGGTTCAACATCTATTTGACGAAAATTCAATAGTCTTTTGTGATAAAAATGTTCAGCTAAGCATGAATAGAAGAAATCAATTCAACACAATAGAGGTCATGTATAAAATGTTCACAACCTATATCATACTCAAAAGTGAAAGGCTGAAAACCTTTCCTCTAACACCAGAACAGGACAAGGATGTTCATCACTTCTATTCAACAAAGTACTAAAATTCCTAGCCAGAATAATTAGACAGGAAAAAGAAAAAAGAGGTGTCCAAATTGTAAAGGGAGAAGTAAAATTATCTCCATTCACAGATGACATGGGTTTTTAAGTTGTACACAAACATAACTGTTAAACTGCTAAAAGAATTCAGAAGAGTTTCAGGATACAAAATCAACACATAAATAATCAGTTGCATTTCTTCACATCAACAATTACCAATCCAAAAGGGAAATTAAGAAAACAATTCAGCTTATGATTACATCAAAAGAATAAATAATTAGGAATTCATTTAACCATGGAGACGAAAGAATCGACAAGACTGGAATACTTTATATTTCCTGATTTCAAAATTTACTACAAATCCACAGTAGTCAGAACCAGTGTAATATAGGCATAAAGACAGACCTATAGATCAGTGAAATAGATTAGAGGGTTCAGAAATAAACTCTGGCATATATGATCACAGGATTTTCAACAAAGCTACCATTTATGGGAAAATGGATGTCCTTTCAAGAAATGGCGTTGGGAAAACTGGATATCCACCTGCAAAAGAAGACAAAGTCTGCAATCATGGATCTGAAAAGAAGTTAATCTTCAGAATGTATAAAGAACTCTTACAGATCATGAGTGACAAAAACTAAACGACCCAATTCAAACTTAAGCAAAGGAACTTGGATAGATATTTCTCCCCAAAGATCTACAAATGTCCAATAAGCAAGTGAAAAGATGTTCAACATCATTAAACATTAGGGAAATGCAAATAAAAACCATAATAATATAGTACCTCACAAATAGCTACTATTAAAAAAAA
>NW_004567131.1:3189436-3204095 GCF_000260355.1 Condylura cristata
ACTGTTCTGTTCCCCACTCTGTGTCTTGTGAATCCTCTCACTCCTCACACCTCTGGCCTGTACCCCAGTTCTTTTATGCATAAATAAATGTCTTTTTTTTAATAAAAAAATGTATTGGTAAGGATGTGGAGAAAGAAGCTGTAAAATGTTGTAGCTGTTATGGAAAACCGTATGGGGTTTTTACTTAAAAACTTAAAATTCAAATGTAATCCAGCAATTTCATTCCTAGGCATACCCCCAAAAGAATTGAAAGCAGAAACTCTGACAGACATTTGTACACATATGCTCATAACAGCATTGCCTATAAAAGCCGCAAGGTGGGGAAAATCCATGTCTATAAGTAGGTGAATGGATAAACAATATTTCCACATTCAGTGGAATATGATTCAAACTTAGAGGGAGGGAGGGTTGTAAGAAGGAGGAACTAATGCTGAAGAGATGAACCTATCAAGTGTTTGCTACAAATCATGTATTTGAGATGGCTTATGGTGAGTTTTTTTTTAAAGATTATCAATCACAGTTTATAATGTTTTTACAGATATGTCCTGTCATACATTTAAAAAATTTTATAATAGTTCATTCTTACATATTTTTGTGTATTTTTCCATCTCAGTTGCAATCACTTATGGTGAGTTTTTATAAAGCAAATTGATGTTAAAAGATGTTTTCAGATTGTGTAGGAAAGGTCTGAGAAGTATGACCTCTTTCTGGCTTTAAGGGGTGACCATATTACACACCTGTCCCTAAACCTTGACTGCTTTCCAGCACCCCTGCCCTGTGAGTGTGCGCACGCACGCACCTACTTCCATGTGCACAAGCTTGTGTGTACACACGAGAATCAGGTGGACAGGTTTACCGCCAGGTGGTTCTGCACCATTCCAGCTCTGTGCTGATTGTCTGGACGGGGCCTCAGCCCATCACTCTCTCCTTCTAGTGCCTCCTGTACATTATACAAAAGAAATTTGAATATCTTTTTCCAGAATCTCCTGCCATACAGGATTCCTGTCAGAATTTCCCATTAAGAGGCATTCAAGATTGAACAGAAGAGGAGAAGAAATTATTGTCAACAGACTTTTGTCAGCAAACATGAGTTTACTTTCTGGGCAAGTTCCTATGAATCGCCCATTTTGCAGATTGGGATGTGAGTAGTTTTCTGAGCACATCCATCTGAGCACAGGCTAACAGAGTAGGAATGTCATCGGAGCAGTCCCTGGGTGGGCTTCTTGAGAATAACCCTGCTGTAGACAGAGGTTAGTAATTACCCTGGTTATTGAAATTTATGATTATTGGGGGGCGAGTTTTGAAAACCACCACTCGTCTGTGTGTGCTACTGGCTGGTGGTTGTTTGTGAGATCAATGTCCTCCCTTAGTTCTAACAGCTCTGTGATCCTCCTATTCCATGTAACACACCTTTCCATCTTCACCTACGTGACGCTTCTATTTCCCTAACTAAATCTTAAGGGCTAAGATGACTTCTCTCAAATAGACCCAGATCATCCCTGACCAGAGCAGACGAATCCATTGATGGACTGAGTGAGTGGTAAGTTCTTTCCTGGGAATTTGCAATCAGGGTAGTGGGATTCCTAGTGATTGGTGGTACCAGAATGAGGATATTTAGTAATTCAATGATCCATTTTCTTTTGGAAGTAAAGAAATGGAGTCCATGGAAAGAAAAATCAAGTAGATGTTCAGAGCACAGACACAGAGGACCAGAAACGTCCAAAAAGAAAAAGGGATGAACTTTCCAGGGCTTTATAAATCCTCCTTCCAGCCCCCTGGGCAGCCTTGCACTCAATTCCAGGGGTATTCCTCCATCATTTCACTCAATACCCTGCTTTCTCTTTGTACCAGTTTGAGTTTCCATTATTTGCATGTAGTCAAAAGAGCTTTGACTAAAACTAGAGGAGATCCAGGGTTATTGTTTTTCATGACAAATAGACAGCCCTTGGCATACAAACATTTGAAAGGGTATTATTTCATTAAAGCCCAACCACATAAGCACAAAATACAACTATTGAAATAATTTCTTTTTGCCATGTAACCTTACACCTACTGTCAATTATTTTAAAGAGGTCTCATTCTAACGAATAAGTGTCTTCAGCTGCATGGTACAACATACAATGCACACTCATGGGGAAAGAAGAGGCTTAGACCAGGTGTAAGTTGGATTGGAATCCTGTAGGGAACACTGTCGTGTCACAGCACAGCCCCAATAAAACAATCCTAACCAAGATCATAGCTTTCATTCCTTTGTTTCCAGGCTTACACGTGGTTAATGCTTTGCTTTTTAAAGGAGAAGTGAGTTGCTAGGAGATGTTTCTTGGTTCTGGTCCATGTTGAGTCTCCTAAGAAGGAAACCAGCTCTTTGCAGCTACTTTTTATGAAGCCTCTCTTTTCAAACTTATGAGCTATTTCCCTCCTGTGGGACATGTAACTTACTGAACACAGTCAAAAGCAGGCCCAGGATTTTCCCGCACAATCTTGGAAAGGATTTCTTAAATGGCGTAGAGTATTTGAGCAACAAGTTTTTTCCTTTTTGAAGGCATGTATGCATAGTATGTGAATTTCACAATCATATTTATTCATTATTTTTCATCTACCATTGATACCAGTTCTTACTATGGAGAGAGAAAATTAATACCACAACCCCTTTCTTCTGCCAAAGACAGTGATTTACTCATTCAGATCACACAACTGGTTAGTGGCAAAGACTTCCAACCTTGAGGAGAATCACAGTCATTTCAGTTTCATGTGTGACATGATCAAAGTCCTGGCCTTGACCAGCTTTTCAGTGGAAAACTAACCCAATGAAATCTTTTATCTGGGAGGGCACTTGAAATGTGCAGAATATATTCAGTGAGTTTTAAGTGACAGACCTGCCTAGCAGGATCAGTGAATCATTAATTAAGTACAGCACTAAATCTGTAGGTATTCATTAATTTTTGTAATAAATACTGTTGGAGTGCCTACCACACACATGCTGAAAGCTGCAGAAACAGCAATAAAAGCAACAGCTGCCACCAAGTATTTCCCTACTTTGTAGAATGTAGAATCCACGTGAGGGGTAGATTTTAAGCAAGTAATCATACAAACAAGATGTTTGTGACAGAGTTGCAAGTTTACCAACACTATATTCAGACTTGAAAAGAAAGTTCCTTTTCCCTCGAAAAGTGATCTAATCATCCCATCTGCTGGGTACTAGAAAAACTGTTTAAATGTGCTCCAACCTGTAAAACTCAGTCCAACCAGTACTTTAAGTCACTTCACTTTGAAGAATCCATCTTTCAGATTTCCTCACCCTCCACAGATTTCCTTCCAAAATAATTTCTGGGTAGGCAGTAGGCTTATTTGCCTACATGGCATCAGTTAACTCCATTTGCTGGCCCTCTCCCAGCTTTCTACAAAAATGGGGCAAAAATGGAGACATTTTAACTTTCTCATTCTGTTGGGTCAAAACATTCCCTAGGTTATACTCTCCTTTTTGAAGTACTATCTACCCTCCCACTTCATTGGAGACTGACTAGAGGGCAGGGTGCAGGGATAAGAAACTGCTCACCAATAAGAGACAATTACTCCAAATTCTACACTGCAAAAATTATGAAGCTAATTATGAAGAAGTCACTACGAGTATTTAACAGGAAAAGGTAGAGTAGATAATCAAAGAAGATTCGAGTTAGTGAAATTTAAGCAGAGACTTAAAAAATGAAGGGCGATATACTGACTGAATAAATAAACAACAAAAATAACTCTTTTTGAAAAAATGAAGGAGGAGGCTACAGGGAGCTGCCTCTGAATAATGTAGGGTCACTGAGGCATCCTCTTGACGGATCCTTGTCCTGTATCTGTGATCCATGTTTGGGCAAAATAGTCTAAAATTAAATAAACACATAATCTCACACATGTGAATTGATAAGTTTGTAATTTGGTTACATCAGAATGCTGATGAATTGTCAGCCTGTCAATTTCCTGCTGGTGAGAGTGAACTATGGTGTTATCACCAGTGGAAACTTGGTCAAGGGGACACAGGATCCCTCCGTATTATTTCTTACAATTGCAGCTGAACCTAGACTTGTCTCAAAAAGGAAAGGCTATTTAAAAGATAAAGGAAGAAAGATGATTAAGGGTAACCATGTTAAGAATATTACAGGTGGGCCCTCCCTGGTGGTGCAGCGGGTTAAAAGCACAGCACTAAGAAACTAAAGCCTGAGTTCAACCCCCCCTATGCCCTCACTCCCCCCCACCCACTGTGACCACAAGGCTGGCAGACCTCTCCTAACAGATCACTGCTCTCTGCTGCTCCCCTCAGCAGTGTACTTTGTTGATCTGCCTGTTCTGCTCCCCACTCTGTCTCTGGTGAAGCCTCTCACCATCCCTGCACCACTGGCCTGTACCCTATTTCTTTATGCACAAATAAATAAATATAAAAAAAAAAGAATATTATAGGCAAAAGGAGTGGAATATACAAGACCTGGAGGGGGAGGGCTTGCCAGGTAGAGCGAACTGCAAGAGGGTGTCCAGAGCACCAGCTGCAGAGGGAAGTGGCCAGTGGAGGGGCTGCAGGGGCAGAGGGCACACACACGTGGCCTCACTCATCTCTTGTTGACTTTAAAGCACCTGCTATTTATTTATTATTGTACTTTTATTTTTCTACTGTTTTAGTTTTTACTTTGTTTGTTTTTTATTTTTTAAATTTGTAGTCATCACAAAGTAACATATTTTTAATATGACTTTTTAAAATAATATACTGGTTTATTTTTACATCATTTTGTGCCTTTTTCCATCTCAGTTGTTTTACTTTAAAAAAAAAAAGATTTATTTATTTATGCATACTGAAATGGGGTACAGCCAGAGGGGCAGGGGCGGTGAGAGGATTCGCCAGAGACTGAGTGGGGAGCAGAACAGGCAGATGATAAAGTACATTGCTGAGGGGAGCAGCTGGCCGGTCCGGAGGGGTCTGCCACGCTATGTGGTCACCTCCGAGGTTGGGGATTGAACTCGCAAAGTGTCCGCAGCTTGGTTTAGCTTCATAGAGCAGCGCTCCAACCCTCACCAGGGAGGGCCCAGTTTTTACTTTTACCTTTATTCATTTCTTCTTGTATCTTTGACTATGTGTTATTGTTCTTGAGAGGTGACCCAGCATAAAGGAAAAATGTTAAAAAAAAAAAAAAAATTCCAGAACTACGATCCAAGAATTTAGGCAGTGTTTTGGTATTAAGTTGCAAAAAACACCATGCTAGATAAGTTGAGAGATAAGACAGAAGGATCACAAAAGCCAGAGGACCTAGAAAGGTTCGGTTCCAAGCACAGCAGTAGAACCTGCCCAACCAATCATCCCAAGACTGTGGATTCACCATAAGAAATGTATCTTGAGTGAGGACAGGAGTCATAGCACTTTGGGAGGAAAGCAATTTGGATGAGGTAGGGAACGCAATACAGAATGGGACGCAGAGAGGGTTTTAGCTGACTGGGTGCTTGGCTGTGGCCTGCTCACACTGATAGGAGTCAGCACAGGCCAGCAGGGTCTATCAGCAACACCTGTGACAATGGCAGATGTTCTGCATTGACCAGAATGACTGTGAACCCCCAGATCCTTGTAGTAGAGGGGTCGCCAGGGTCCACAAAGCCGAGAACAGCAGATCCCAGAATGGTGACTCAGATGGCTGTTGGGCAGGTTCAACTCCTACTAATCTCCCACCACCACCCTCCACCTTGTCAGGTAACAGCAGACTCCTAAAAGGGTGCCTAGGATTACTTACATATTTGGGAGCAGGGGTAAATGGTTACAGAATCATCAAGAGCTGTGATAACGATGTGAAAATGGCTGGACTTGTATTTAGCAGTGCATTAAAGGAAGCACATTAGTCATTGTGATAGCCTTTGCCTGAGTCTCTGGGCGATAGCCAGGAGGGGGAATGTGGGTTTTAAAAATGAAACATCATCTCTTATGCAGGAAGTACTAACACCTCCTGTTTCCTCACAGTCCTTCAGCCCTTCTGGTTGCTACCTTGTCAAAATATTTGAATTACGATGGTGCAATGTGCTCTATAAGTACGTGAAGGAGGAACCTATTGGAACTGAAATATCTTTACTGGATTAACAAAGTACATGCCGATTCTACCTTCATTTTTATTATTATTTTAGATTTATTTTGATTTTGTTATGCATATAAGAACAGGGGTGTAGACAAGGGATGTGGGGGCAGGGGTGAGAGGACTCACGAGAGACAGAGTGGGGAGCAGAGCGGGTGGATCTACTCAAGTACACCGCTGAGGGGAGCAGTGGGTGAGACAGCCGAGGTCTTCTGTGCCACGTGTGGGTTAGTTCTCTGGTCAGAGTTCCTACTCCAGCCACAGCCATGATAGCATGATACTTAGCTGCTAGGCCCACAGGGAGGCTTGCTCCCTTGTTTTTAGCGAGCAGAAGGAAGGCTGCGTCTTCACACGCTCTGCAGATACACCCATTGCTGACTCTGGAACACAGATGTCTTTTGTTCATAAGCATCAGCTCTGCACATCCCACTCCATGGGAGCACTTGTTGGAGAGGAAGGATAGACTTTCTTCTTTCTTGGTTTTCTCAATAAAGGCCCTCCTAGGGAATCAAAGGCAAACTATGCTTTATGGAAACAAGACCTCTAACAAGATCGCAAGACGTAACAACATTCTCACCTGGACAGACTGCTTCGGAAGAGGGAAGGGTACCGTTCTGGTGAGTGTAGACAGGAGCTCAGTGGATTCATGGAGTAGTATCTTTGATGTATATCAAATTCAGGTCATTTGAACTTTGTTTTTCTCTCCTGAGGGTCATGTGTAGTTACTGTCTATAGCTTGAAACCAGGACCTGATAAAGAAACCCTACAATGTTCTATTCCATCTTGCAGCAATTATGCTTCACCTTTCCTGATGTTCCAGCAGTAATGTCTTTAGTGTTTAGAGAGATTTTTCGAAAATGCAAATCTAATCTTGTCATACAGGGTCAGATCCTCACCTGTATGCCCTTGTGATGCACATAATTTCATCAGCTCTCATCATCCTGAACTGAAATCCCATGCACTTAGCTATCTTCTGTACTTGGCTGTGAACTTAACAAGGTCAGGGACTGCTGATTACTCAGCTTACCATCCTGAGTCAGGGGAAAAAATCTAGAACATAATTAGGCTTTGATAAATAATTGTTAGTTAAATGAAGGATTGACTGACTGACTGGAGGGATGGATAAGTAATCCATGATTTTTTGTCATTATGTGATATCTTTTGCTTGTTTCCTAAATGTTCCAATGTAAGGATACAGTTAAACTCAGTTAATGTTTACTGCATAATCTTGGGTGCCAGCACTGGAGATACAAAAATTAAAAGTACAGTGTTGAACTTCCCTGGTGGCACAGCTTGTTAAAGCTCAGCACTGCAAGCTAGCCACAGCCACCTCAGTATGAGTTCGATGCCCCATCCCAGAGGTGATCCACATGGCACAGCAGACCTCTCCTGTCTTGCCTGCTTCTCCCCTCAGCAGTGTAGTTCATCAATCTGCCTGTTCTGCTCGCCACTCTGTCTCTGGTGAATCCTCTCAACCACCCCTCCCCCCACCACCTTGCATCTCTGGCCTGCAGCCCTAGTTCTTCTATGAAAAATAATAAAATTGGTTCCATCATATAATGGTTAGCACTCTGAACTCTGAAAAATAATAAAATCTTAAAAAAAAAAAAAAGTTACAGTGTCAGGGACCCTCAAGTAGCTCCCAACCTGGAAAATAATGCTGCCAACTGTCCCACAACAAATGTAGATTAAAATAGCCTTTCATCAGACCAGGCAGGTTTTTCCACTAGGAGGGTTCAGTTCAGGTCAGGTTCTCCTGCTAAGTGAGTTATGAAGACAACAGCTGGTCTTTTCCTGGCCATAATCCCGGGCTAGGAAGCAGATCTTGGCTTGAAAATGCAGCGGTGTGTGTCCTGCCTGCACAGCCACGACAAAAGCCAAATGACCTTTGGACAAACACAGAAGGAAATCTGGCCAGAAAGGACCAGGAGGCTCATGGGGGATGGGACTTGTGAAGCTGGTTGACAGCAAGCTCTGACTATATGCATATTAGGAAGAGCTTTTGAGTAGTCTCTCAGAAGCTACTGGTAGGATTATGGACCTGCCAATGACTCCAGAGCCACCTGACACAAGCTATGCAACGTCTGTTGTCTGACAGATTCCGGGTAGATCAGGAAAAGCTCTGAAAAATCAGACTTTCCACTGCTAACTTATGTTATGACCTCCCTTTTTTATATAATCATGATATCAAAATATTCTGAGCAACATTCACTTTACAACTGGATTGTCTTAGCCACACAAGGAGGCTGCCTGGTTCAGGGAAGCTGCCCCAGAGCGAGAAATTCCTCTGTCCCCCTGAACCAGAAGGCAAGCCCCTGGAGAGATAAGACCCCAGGGCATAAAAACTCCTGGGAAGCTTCCTTGGCTTCTTTGAATAAAAAAAAAAAACAAACTCAGATAAGGCTCCCAGGGCATAGGGACTCATGGACAAATTTTAACCTTGACTACACAGGTGTTGTTTGATACACAACTGTACAACTTTCTCTTAATTTACTCCTTTTAAAACAAGCACTAACTATTCTCTGCTAGCCTTAAATTAGCCACTAGCTTTTCTTTAGACAATCACTGATAACACTGCTAACACAATTTATTACTACCCCAAGACCCCTAACAACCTTTTGCTAACGAGCTCACCCCTTCCCAGACCCCTCTTCCTTTGAATGATAACTAGACAGCTGTATACATGATAACTATCACAAAAATTCATAATCTAGCATACCATAAATTGTTAAGAGAAGAATGCTTTTTCCCCTTGTCCTTGAGAATGTTTTATGGTGATATCTCATTAACTTACCCTATGCATTATTGCAATTAACTACTTGTTACTCAGTATAAATAAAGACCTGCTGAAGGGATAGCAGGAGGACTTGCACCCTACCCTGACTCCTGTGTCTTCCTTGAGCCCACTCCTCTCTCCCCTTTTTGGAATCTCCGCTCACCGATGCCTTCCCATCTTAGGGTCCAGCCTGTGTTGCTTCCAGACACCTCAATAGTTGGAGCTGGTCTCCAACAGACCCAAAAGTACCACCGCTGGGAATGAAGTCTTTTGTTCCCTACTAAAGTGTTACGGTGTGATTGTCAGGGGTAAGATGTTGGGGATTTGGTGATAGGAAACTTCCCAGTCTCAAAAACTATTAAGGGTTTTAATTAGAAAGCGTCTGAGCCCTTCAGAAACTAGCCAGAAGTATAATAAAGTTGGGCTTAAAAAGGAAAATGAGAACATTTCTTTCTTTTTTAAAAGAAGATTGATTTATTTATGCATACAAGAACTGGGGTAGAGGCCAGCGGTGCAGGGGTTCACCAGAGACAGAGTGGGGTTCAAAACAGGCAGATATATTGAAACACACTGCTCAGGGGTACAGCAGGTGGGTCAGGAGAGGTCTGCTGTGCCATGTGGGTCAGCTCCCTGGCTAGGGGTCAAATCTGTGCAGCAGCAGTTGCAGATAGCTTCATAGTGCTGCTCTTTGACCCGTCGTACCACCCGAGAACACTTTCGATCCATCCAGTTGCTTTCAGTAGATAAGTCCTATCTCTCTCTCTGTTCTTCGACCACATCCTCTAACTTTCTTGTTTTTACAGATACACCTCTGAGGGGGGGAGGCGACATTTCCCTTGTTTTCATTTTCATAGAGCCACCCTGGATTACAAGTTCCAGAATTCTATAGACTGGGCTTCCTCTTTAGGGGAAGTTGCTGCGAACTAGGAGTGGAGCTGAGTAGCTACGTGGACTTACACGGCAGCGAAGGCAGGCAGGCACACTCTCTTGCTTATGTGGCTCCAGCTTGTGCCCTGATCCTGCTGGGAGGAGACACATGGAAAAAGACTCATATAGACACATTTGGAATGGATACTTAGAAGATGCATGGGTGAGAAACATGGAGAGAGGTTGCTCCTGGTTCTTGGCAGTGACGATGACAGCCATGATCTCACCGCATGTTGAATTCTGTGATACATTTTGAATTCTGAATTTTTCCCTCTGTCCCAGCTCTCTGGGCTTGCCTAACTCTTTTCTGGTGCTTCTCCACCAAAAGATAACTTAGATTTGTGGCAAGCTTTTGGCCTCAGTGGCCTGCCCACTTATGCTAAGCCTATTTGGCTGGCAATTTGCCCATGGACGGATGGGTAATTTTTGTAATTCTGTAAGGAATATCAGTGTCTTTCCTCTCACCTCTCTCCCCCTCCCTACACGTTCCCTCCCTTCCCTTTCTCCCAACCCACTAATTCCTTTAAAAATCCTTCACAGGACCCTCCCTGGTGGCGCAGCCGGTTAAAGCACAGCACTATGAAGCTAAAGCCACTTCCACATGAGTTTGATCCCCGCCCCTGAGGTGATCCACATGGTGCCCCCTGAGGTGATCCACATGGTGCCGGCAGACTTCTGACTCTCCTGCTGCTCCCCTCAGCAGTGTACTTCGATCTGTCTGTTCTGCTCCCCACTCTGTCTCTGGTTAATCCTCTCACCGTCCCTGCACCTCTGGCCTGTACCCCAGTTGTGTATGCATAAAAAAAATCCTTCATAATAAGAGTATGTTTTCTTTGCGTTTGTGCATGGAGGTGGCTGAATCCTTTTAGAGAATGCATGCCTTAGCAATTTGGGATCCTTGGGTATCCCTTAGAGATACACTAGCTAATATTATAATCAGTCACAAAGGTCAGGAAAAAAGGTAAATCGCAATAGGAGAGCCAGACATAAGTCAAATTCCATTTATGACATTTAGTCCCACATGAGAAAGTGATCAGAAGTGAAACATAACTTCTGGCTTGGACATGACAGGGTAAGTGCTCATCTGATCAAATAGAAAGAAACTCTTGTGGGTCTTGCACAGCTCTAAAATTAAAATTAAAAACGAACAAAAAACCAAAGAAGGGGAAGAAGGGAGACAGGGGTTCAGGGAGAGAGAGAGTCAGGAAGGGAGGGAAGGCAAGGGAGAGCTGGAAAGGGAGGGAGAGGAAGACAGCATCAGAGAGGAAGGAGAGGAGTGGAAAGAACATGGGGGTGGGGGGTTGGAGAAGAGACAGAAGGAGGAAGAGTGGGGGGGAGGAAGGTAGGGAGGAAATGTGAGAGAAAAACAGCGAAACATCAATAGAACTCTTTGGGAGCCTGGTAGATGCTGTCATGTTGCATCATCATCAAGAATCAAATCTGAAGTTAAAAAACGGCAAAGCCTCAAAGAAAATAAGTCATGCAGACTCGGGAATGACCTAATTAAAACACTACTCTATTTGCTGCCATGTTCTATTTATAGCTGAAATATATGAGTGTCTCTGGCAGGAAATATAAATTATAGCGAACATAAGATTTTAAGGCAGCAGGTTCAGATTTACTTAATAAATCATCTCCTTGCTCAGGGGGTCGAGTATCTTTATTCATACATTCTTTTTTCCATTTTAATTATTATTAGTTTAATTCTCTTTTCTGTTGAGATGATATTCATGGAATATATTTTATTATTCAGGGGTTGGGAAGAAGGAAAAAAGGATTCTTTTGTATAATGCCACTTGGTAAATACACATGAGCCTCATACATACACTGTTGCCCTGAACATGCTATAATGCTTTTTCACAATGCTGGTTTTCCAAGTTATGCTGTATAGTTGCTATTTTCAGAGAGAATCATGAATATCTTTATTCATATTATTCTTCGTATGAATATTATATTGAAGTAATTACCAAAAAAACAAAGCAATAGAAAAAGAATCTTTTTAACAAAAAATGACTTTGAGTCTAATAATAAATATTAAGAGAAGATGGAGAATATATCGTACCAGGAATCAGGCCCACAGTCCTGAAACCCTGATGTCCAAAACCTTGTGGAGGGGCCAGCAATTTCCCTCACTGTTCTAGGAACAGGCAAAATTAATCCTTCATGGGGCACTGCTTTTCAGTTGGGGGGAGCATTTTTAATATGCCTTTTGGTTTTGTAATCCCTGTTCTTTACCCAAAGATAGTTCTGTAACACGGTGGTTCCCAGGAACAGGGAAGGTTCCAGGTTCCCTGCCACCCCCCCCCCCAAAAAAAAAGGAGGGTGGAGCTGGGCAGCAAGGAGAAGAATCTGGAGAGGAGACTGAGGAGGAAGGAAGCAAGATGGAGAGCCAGAAGAGGATCCGAGGGAGGTACAGCTCTTGTTTCTTGACCCTGGACTGCGTGAAACATGTGGGTGCGAGATTTGTGGGGTGGTTCACTATGGCAGCTTTTATCTTGATTTTGATTTTAATTTTGATTTTTCCTCCCAGATTGGTCTGGCCATTTCTCACCCTTTCTATGGGTCCCTGATGGAAAGTGATTTAGATTTGTGGCTGCTTTTGGGCCTTGCCTTGGGCCAATCCTGTTTGGGAGGACTTTCACTTATGAGGGGATAGGTAACTTTGGGGATTTGATTTAGAAACCATATTCTTTGTCTTTTCTGTATTGTACACTCATTGCATTAAAGTTCCTTCCCATTAAAGGTCTTACATATTTTGTTTTGATGCAGCAGATGATAGAATCTACTTAGAGTGGGCAGGCTTGAGGTTCCGGGGTGCTTCTCTCCCTGCCCTATAACATTTCAAATGTTTTTGAAGGAAAAATAAAAGATATGTAGATTCCCCCCCCACTGATGCTGAATTAAAGTGTTCTTATAGTACTTTGAAAATATGTATTTAAGACAAGATTTGTATGTATGTATGACTCTAAAACTAAGTGTTCTTATAGTACTTTGAAAATATGTATTTAAGACAAGATTTGTATGTATGTATGACTCTAAAACTAAGTGTTCTTATAGTACTTTGAAAATATGT
The DNA here is from genome assembly GCF_000260355.1 of Condylura cristata. Classification (NCBI taxonomy): domain Eukaryota; kingdom Metazoa; phylum Chordata; class Mammalia; order Eulipotyphla; family Talpidae; genus Condylura; species Condylura cristata. Next base: position 3,202,302 of record NW_004567131.1, read on the forward strand.
ATTTAAGACAAGATTTGTATGTATGTATGACTCTAAACTAAAATAAGTTGTGATGTTTAATTTTAAATTGATTAGGCTATGTGCCCAGATGTGTAGTCCAATGCTAGTTTAAGTGTCATGGGAATATATTTTTAGATGTCAATATTTAGATGAGTAGACTTTGAGCAGAGCAGATTATCTTCCAGTATGTAGGTGGGCCTTACCTAATCAGTTGAAGGCAGAAGAGGAAAAGACTGAGATCCTCTGAAGAAGGAATGCTGCCTCAGACAGTCTTCAGTCTTCAGCTGTCATATCAACTTTCCCTGGGATCTCCAGTCTGCCAGTATACTCAGATGTTAGACTTGCAATTTTCCATAGTCGAATGAAAAAATTTCTTAAAATCTGTCTCTATCCACACAGTCAAGCATTTACACATGCATGCACACACACACACATGCACACATATAGGCACACACTACCATTGGTTCTGTTTCTCTAAATAATCCTGACCAATACATACAATCTGTAATACCCTTATATACAAAACCAAAACTGAAGCAGGCGTCTCTAACTAATATTTCAAATGTCATCATGTCGCCGGAGTCCCTGATGTTGGACTTCATGGTGGAAAAATGACATCTCCAGACTATCAATATTTCATATTTAACTTTATGAAAACAGTGATGTCAAAAAAACTGGTCATAGAGACATATTGTATGAAATATTATAAATAAATGTTAATGCTTTACAAGTCTTGGAAATTTGAACTTAATTAAAATTTTACCAAATAATAAATTCTCTAGAGCTGTTTTAGTCATAGAAGGACATACACAGTCTGGAAAGGCCCATGTTTGGGAAAGAACTGAGCCCTCTTGCCAACTGCGGCCCCTGCTAACCAGGTGAGTGAGCCACTGGAAGGAATCCTCTGGTTCCAGCTGAGCCTTCAGCCGCTCGGCCCACCCTGCCAACATTCCCCTCCAATCTCTGGAGAGATCACGAGCCAGAGCACAAATTTAAACTACTCTTGAATTCCAGAACCAACAAAATGATAGAAAAACTGTTTCTTCTTTATTAGCCACTAAGTTTTGTAGGTAATTTGTGATGCAGCTAGAGCTTTATCATGGTAAGCAGCTGTGGATTAGAAAAGCTGACTATGGAGGTGAAGAAGCGACTTGAGAATCTGCTGTAGCCTGGTCCAGGGTGGACGTGACTGGCACTCAGAACTGGTGGCCCCTCACATGGATTTGAGAGATTTATGAGCACCACCTGGACTCAAGGGGCTGTGGGGCTGGGGGTGGGAGGCCAGCCAACTCTAGTTGGGACAACTAGAAGAGCTTGATGACATGCTGGCTTCCTCAGTTAGTGTAACGTGCAGGCACGTTATATTTAAATAGCTTGAAGGCAATTATAATAATGAAAGTATCCGGATGGTGGATACAAGAAATAGTGTACCTGTTTACTGAACTTATTTTAAACTTTCCAAATTTTCTGCAGTAAGTATAAATTGTTTTTCTTTTAATTTTTTAAAGATTTATTTATTTATGCATATAGGACTGGCATACAGGCCAAAGTTGTGGGGGGTGAGAGGATTCATCAGAGACAGAGTGGGGAGCAGACAGACAGATTGACTGAAATACAATGCTGAGAGGAGCAGCAGGTGGTCAGGAGAAATCTGTTACACCATGTGGGTTACACCATGTGGGTCACACTACTGGCTGGGATTGAACTCGTGCTGCAGTGGCTGCTATTTCATAGTGCTGTGCTTTAACCCATTGTGCCCACTGTGTCCTGTTTTTCTTTTCTTTTTTTTTTTTT
>NW_004567131.1:3205455-3209725 GCF_000260355.1 Condylura cristata
TATTCTTTGTGTTCCGTATTGTATATTCACTGTATTAAAGTCCCTTTTCATTAAAGTTTTATATGTTTTGTCTTGTTGCGGCGGATGGTAGAACCCACTTAGAGCAGGCAGATTTGGGGGGCTTCAGGGGTTTCTCTCTCTCCCTTGTCATATAACAGATTTTGTCCTATAACAGGTTTTGTTCTCTAACAGAATTGGGGTGTCCTATGACACCCTCAGCAGTGTATTTCAGTCAATCTGCCTGTTCTGCTCCCCACTCTGTCCTGGGTGAATCCTCTCACCCTCTGCATCTCTGGCCTGTACCCCAGCTCTTGTATGCATAAAGAAATTCATTAATCTTAATGAAAAAATTTGATGATTGCATTTCTAGTAAGAGCTCTTTTCACAGGCCTGTTAGCAAGTGCTTCCTTACTATGTCCTCACATGGGTTTTCCATAGTGTGTGCTGACAGGGGAGAGAGAGACCCTTAATGACTTCATTTAACTTTAATTATGTCCTTACTCCAGACAGAGCCACACTGGGGTTAAAGCTTCAACATATGTATCCAGGAGAAGGGAGACACACACTGAATTCATGGTAGGCTATTCCCATTGTTTGGCTATTGTGACTAATGTTGCTAGGAACATGGGTAAATAGCATGTGTTGGTTTGGTAAACAATAAATTCTCAAACTCATTAATTAAAAATTAGATTTAAATTTAGAAGCAGCTCAAATGAAAGTAAAAGAAAAGATTCTGCACTTTTAAATTTTTTAAATTAATCATCTAAATATTAAGCTATATAGGGAATCTGTCACTGTCATCTTCTAGTGAGCTGGATGGCAGCAGAATTAATGATTGCTGCCCTGACTGCTAAGTGTATTTTACTCAGGCAGAGACTAATGCTGGGAGCTTAGCTCCAAATGGAAGGGATGGTGCACAGATTTGAAGGATGAATTATTAACAGAGCCTTAGATGGCACAGAGGCCAAGACCACTCTGGAGTCTGGGACTAGAAGTAGGGCCCCATTATCATTGGGAATTCTCTTTTCTCAGTCTCCTCCAGTCAGCTTTATCTGTTTGGTTTTATTTTCTCCTTTCACTCTCTATGGACGAAAGCAGAATTGCTTTCTTCCAAACCGAAGATCTGAGAGAGAAGAGAGATTCGTGTTGTGGGGAAGAACTGGGATATAGGCCAGAGGTGAAGGGGTGAAAGAATTCACCAGAGGCAGAGTGGAGAACAGAAAAGGTGAATTTATTGAAAAACACTTTTAGGAGAAGCAGTGGTCAAGATGGAAGAAGTCTGCACGTGAAGAGGAACTTGTGCTCCGTTTTATTACCTGTTTTCGTGACTGAGGAGTAGTTTGGGCCATTTAGTGCTGGGATGTCAGGACTTGAGCATTGACCTTTGACACAAACTGTCCTGGCCCAGCTTCACTTTTGTGATGAGTCTTCTGTCCTGGTTGCCATAGCAACCTTGCCAATTCCCTTTATCTATTCAAGGCTCCCAGGCCTTCCTGCTGGGCAACCATGGGGCTTGGATTTTAAACTTGTTAAATGATAACCTCACAGATCACTCCACCAGCTTCATCAGCAGGAAAAGCAAAGAAAATTGACCCCTAACTGGCTTGTTCCGGGACCTGTCACTGTTCTCAGGGGACATGAACAGCATGACTGAGCCCAGTGTCCAACCCTGCCGTCAAAGCCTGGATCAGTGGCTTCCAGGAGGAGAGGAAGCATGTGGTAAAGATGAGATACCACAGTGACTTCAGTGAAATATAGACTTTTCTAACTACCCAAATGTGGCTTATTATTACTTTTATTTATTTATTTTTAATCTAAGACTGCTTCCCCATTTTTAAAATGGGGGAAAATCCCTTTTATCTTATAAGATTCTTGGAAGTTTAAATGACAATGGATTGAAAGAACTTTGTGAACTACACAGCACATGCAACAGGCACTTATTATGGTCAGGCCCGTGCGTTTCTTCACTTTATGGATGGACACTGAGGAAAAAGAGAAGATCAGCAGAACCCACATTTTCACATTGAAATTTTATCCTGCTCATTTAATGGCCATTTTTCAGACTTTTCAATAGCTAGACTAATTTTCTTCAGTCTTTATAGGAATGTGGCAACCCAAATTTCTTATCTTTCAAACCTCCCAAACCTTCCTGCTGGGCAATGGTGGGAGTTTTAGATTTTAAACTTATTAAATGATACCCAGACAACTCACTCCACCAGCTCCATCAGCAGGAAAAGCAAGCAAAAGTGAATCTTCACTGGTAGTGCCAGCAAGACCCACCAGCCAAATGCACAGGGTGCGTGTTGATAGGTTAACTCAGTCCTTAAGGAGAAGCGTTCACAGGTGGCAAAGATCCTACCATCACTCAGGACACCAGCTTCCAGGTCAGAAAACTGTGCTTGGAGTACAAAATTAGAGCAAAAGGACAGATGGTCCATAAAGGAGGTCTCCATCTAGCTATCTAAAACTGGCTCAAGAAATGCCCTTCTGTCCCCTGAAGGCATCTGACCAATGAACAAGCTTGCTCTGAGATGAAGCCTCTCCTCCTACACAGGGCAGGGAAACCCACTGCCTGGCTAACTGTTGAGGTTCCAAGTGCGATCACCCTGGTATTCTGAGTTACCACACCTGGTTGGAGCACCGTGTTGGAGTTTATGCTCCAGTCCTAATGTTACAGAATAGGGAGAGGGGTGCCTAAGGAGCCCTAAACAAAATACATGACTTTTCTTTTTTAAAGATTTATTTCTTTATGCATACAGAACTGGGGTACAGGCCAGAGGATTCACCAGGGACAGAGCGGGGAGCAGAACAGGCAGATCTATGAAGTACACTGCTGAGGGGAGCAGCCGGTGAGACAGGAGAGGTCTGCCGGCCATGTAGGTCACCTCCAAGTCTGGGAATCAAACTCACACTAAAGTGGCTGCAGCTAGTTTTCAGTGCTGTGCTTAACTCACTGTGCCACCAGGGAGGACCAACATATAAGACTTTTTTTTTTTTTTGAAAGATTTATTTATTTATTCGTACAGAACTGGGGTACAGGCCAGAGATGCGGAGGGTGAGAGGATTCACCAGAGACAGAGGGGAAGCAGAACAGGCAGATCGACGAAGTACACTGCTGAGGGGAGCAGCGGGTGGTCAGGAGAGGTCTGCCGCGCCATGTGGTCACCTCCAGGGCAGGCGGGGATCGAACTCATGCGGAAGTGGCTTTAGTTTCTCAGTGCTGTGCTTTAACCCGCTGCGCCACCTGGGAGGGCCAAGACTTTTAATGGAAAGGAACTTTAATACAATTAATGTGCAATACAGAAAAGACAAAGAATGGTTTCTAAATCAAACACCCAAAGTTACCCATTGCCTTGTGGGTAAAATTCTGCTCAAATGCAAGGCCTGAAAATCTGACACAAGTCTAAAGCACCTTCTGGCAGGGACCCATAGAAAAGGGTCAGAAATGGCCAGACAAGTCTGGGAGGAAGAGAGCAAAGTCAAAATCAAGATGAATGCTGCCATAGTGAACATCCCCATGGGTCTCTCACCTTCATCTGTTTCAACCAGATCAGAGCCAAGAAATAAGAGCCACTTCTTCACATGTCTCTCTGCTCCACATGCCTCCCTCAGGTCTCCTTCTGGCTCTCCATCTTGCTTCCCTCCTCTTAAGTCTCCTCTCTAGATTCTTCTCCTCGCTGCCCAGCTCCACCCTCCTTTGGGTAGGGCAGGGAACCTGGAACATCCCCTTTTCCTGGGGACCACCCTGTTACCCTAAAGAGATGAGTTGACCCCCTAGGTGTTCCTCCTGTCATCTCTGCAAAAACAAAACCCCAAGGGTCTAAGGGTCAGGCCTGCCATTTTTGATGTGTTCATTTTTCAAAAAAGGTGTCCCCTTTTCCAGATCCCAATAGCTTCTCCTCTTGAGGCCACCACAAATGTCTTTGAAATATAGCACAGGGTACAAACTATGAAGTGGTGAGGGACCTCCTCAGTGGATGAAAGAAGACTCTGGAAAAAAATATGATATGCATTTTTTAGCTCCTACTCTGATGATGCTATTGATGTAGTTTTGGAGACATCAGAGATGGAGTCCCTGGGTTACCTCTGGAAAAAGTTTAAGCAGATCCCCTTTCAATGGCACTGAGCAAGTTTACACAGGGCATGAAGACATTTGCACAGACACAATCTGGCAAAAGTTATATTTTAAAAGGACCGATTTTGGCCCTCCCTGGTGGCGCAGCGGGTTAAAGCACAGCACTGAGAATCTGAAGCCACTTCCGCATGAGTT
>NW_004567131.1:3209830-3210791 GCF_000260355.1 Condylura cristata
AAAAAAAAAAAAAGGACCGAAAAGGAGAAACAGAGGCACCTGAATAGTCACAGGTAGGCAGAAGGGTTGCATTTTGCCAGTTCACAGATTGTACTGAAAGAGTGTCCTTTGTGGAATTGTTATCTATTGCTAAATGAATAGTCAGCGTAGGGGGTGACTAGGTAGACTTGTAAGGACCAGGGGTTCCCTACAATGGCCCTCATCTCAGTATCCTCACCTCGGATCTGCACCTTGGCTACTCTCACTTGTGCCTGATACTTGCTATAGTGGTTGGAGTCTAAGGCCTTTTCATTTCTGTAGCTGGTTTAACAACTACATAATTATTTCTACCCCCACCTCCAGTTTCTGGTCTTGCGACTGCTCCATCTTAAATTTTCCACTTTTAGCCTCTCTCACTAGAACTAGAAAAGGTTTGCTGTGTGTCCTGACATCTTTCTAAAGAAATGCTAATGCTGGGTGTGGAAGAAAATGATTAGTTCCCCTCAGAACCCTTTGCCTTTATAAGTGGACATTTTCTCCAAGCGAACACCTCAGTTAATCTCATTGCCACTGGATGTGACTGGTGGCAAACTGCCCTGGTAACTGGAGTATTCAGATGCAGCTGCCCAGAGAGTCTGGTCACCCTTGTTCTTATTCAGACTATGGAATTCCAGAATCACTGGGCCTTTTTTCAGCATAGCAGGGGCTAAGGTAGTAGGGGAGAGTGGGGGGCAGGAGGGGCTGCAAATGCAAGGGTTGGACACTGATGCCCTGGGGTAAAGTTGCAATTTTTCTATTTGGGCATCAATGCACTTCTCAAGTGGCAAACAGTCTGGGGCATCATGAAAATTGACTAAACGTCCTTATTCAGATGACATACGTGATCCAGGAAAAAATTATGAGGACCTTTAGTGTGTTTTTGATATGGGAAGGTCTGGATTGTTCTGTTGGAAAGGAACTTTAATACAATTAATGTGCAATA
>NW_004567131.1:3211022-3236808 GCF_000260355.1 Condylura cristata
AAAAAAAAAAAAAGTCAGGGATGTGGACTTTTTTTGTTCTTTACCTTTGGAGATCCCCAAACTTAATTCAATTACAGCCAAAAGATATTGCCTTGTAAGTCGTAAGGAGTGAGCAGGACACACACACAAAGCCAGCGCCATTTTCTAAGCTGCCTTTCCAAAGGAAATCAGGTTTGCAAAGGGCTCATCCAGACTCCATCAATCAAAATGCCACACAGCAGCTGGCCCAATTCAGGCCAGCACAATACCTGCCAGGGAGGTTCTATCTTCCATGTGGAGTGTCTAATGGGAATTTCTGCCTGAATGGGGGCCCAGGGCCAAAGGCAGCACCAGGTCACCCCCGCTCCTCAAAGGAGCATGGAAATCAGTGAAGCAGCTCCCTCTGCAGGTAGCCAGTGGAGCCTGCAAAACAGGAAAGGAAGAAGAATGGAGCTTTAGACAGCCAAGGAGGCTGGAGAATTGTTTGGGAATCCTCCCCTCCATCTCCCCACCCCCAAAGAGGTGCATTCCTCGAGTAGACTTTTAAGTAAGTGTTCTTAGGAGGCTGAGGACCAGAGTAAGATGTCACCCACCTCACTTTCTTGGATGTCCTCTTTCCTAGGTCTGGGAATCAGAGCACCCAGTTAGGTTTTAAGAGTGAGAGGTCAAGGCAGTCTTGTGACATTTAGTGAGTCTACAACAGTGTGATATCCACAGGGGCAGAGAGGCAGAGGGGCAGGCTGTTCCCTGCCCCACCCAAGGGAGGGTGGAGCTGAGCTGGGAGAAGCTAGAAAGGACTGGGCAGAGGCAGGGAAGGAAGTGGAGAGAGATGAAGAAGTTGAGATGAAGGAGGTACGTGGAAGAAGCGAACTGGGTCACAGCTGTGCTTGCTTCTCAGCCTTGGTGTGTACTTTACTTGGAAGGAGACATTTGAAAGAGATATGAATGAGAGATCTGTGAGGAGACTGACAATGGCAGCCTTTTCTGTGACTTCTATTTTGATTTTGTTCTTTTCCTTCTAGAATATACCTGGCTCCGTCAGCCTCTTTTCTTGCAGAAGGTGCCTAACACTTGTGGCAAGCTTTTGGGCCTCCATAGTCTTGCTTTTAGCCAACCATATTTGACTGGGCATTTACCAGGATGGGTGACTTTGGGTGTTTAGTTGGAAACTATTTTTGCTATATTCTTTGTCTTCTCTCTATTGCACTCTAATTGTACTAAAGTTCTTTTTTTTTTAAAGATTTATTTATTTATTCGTACAGAACTGGGGTACAGGCCAGAGATGCAGAGGGTGAGAGGAGCCACCAGAGACAGAGCGGGGAGCAGAACAGGCAGATCAAGGAAGTATACTACTGAGGGGAGCAGTGGGTGGGTCAGGAGAGGTTTGCTGGGCCATGTGGTCACCTCCGGGGCAGGCGGGGATCGAACTCATGGGCATCGAACTCATGCGGAAGTGGTTTCAGCTTCTTAGTGCAGTGCTTTAACCCGCTGCGTAATTTTAGGCACTAAAATTACGTTTTTTCTTCATGTAGTGGATGGCAGAACCCATTTAGCGCAGGCAGTTTTGGGGACCCCAGACTGCCTCTCTGTCCCCTAACAATTTCCTTATGCTGCACTTCCCTTCTAGGAGCAGAAGAGGGAAACTGACCTGTTAGTTTCTCCAGGGGAGAGCACTGTCCTTAGTTACACAATGTTCAGAGATCTTCAAGAGGGTACATTTTGTTTTGTCCCAACTTCTGTGACTGCCGCAAGAAAGGAAGGGGTGGGGGGGCAGAAAGGCTGAGCAAGCAGAGTTTATTGCTCCTGGACAGCAGCTGAGACGGAGCCCCTAAGGTGGGGTCCGCAGCTACTGCCAACTCAATAAGGGGGAAGGGTCTCTTATATAGAGTCTAAACTCAGATTCCAAAGGGGGTGACTCATCACTATGTCCTTGATGTGAGGCCCAGTTCGCTGTCACCTTCAGCTAGTCCCATCCAGGATCTCAAGGTCAGTTTTATTACCACTTTATCAAGCTTGGATGCAAGGCAAAATTCTTTACCGCCCTAATTCAGTCCTTGTCAGTAAACCTTTGGTCACTCTGAACACATTTAACTGTCTATTTTGAAGATTACCAGATCACTGAGCAATTTTATTTCCAATCCTTTATAAATTTTCAGCTGTTAATCCACACCTTGTGACCTTAGCTAGGTTGTTTTCTTTCTTTTTTTAATGAGAAACATGGTTAAGAAATTAAATGATCTCCTGCATATATTTCCTTCACTTTGGCAGCTAAACTTGGATTAGTTGAGTAATATATGCCAGTGTTTCTGTTTTAAAATTACACTTTAATCTTACAAATGCTCTCATCATGGTAACTGTCATTCACTGAACAACTACTGAGCAATTTGCGGCTGCGTCTTCTCATGTAATTTCCACAATTACAAAAGAAACATTACTAATCCCATTTTATAGATAGAAGAAGTGAGGCGATTAATCAATGAGAAAGTATGAGGAGTTATTAACTAAACTTGCCAGTTGATAAAGCAGTAATGGAGAAAGTGGGACTTTGACCCCGGTGTGGTCTCCACTCCTGATGCTCTTTCCTTTTTGCCAGCCATGTCAACAGAATTTGCAGGAACTTTTCCATTGCACTGGCTTCACTCAACTCTAAACTCTATTCCTGCGGCCCTACCTGGTGGTGCAATAGGTTAAAGCACAGCACTACAAAGCTGGCCGCAGCCACTTCAGCACCAGTTCGATCCCCAGCCAGAATCAATCTGCCTGTTCTGCTCCCTACTCTGTCTTTGGTGAATCCTCTCACTGCCCCTGCGCCTCTGGCCTGTACCCAAGTTCTGTATGCATAAATAAATAACTCTTTAAAAATTTCAATTCCTTTTTAAAATAAGACTGCATCACAATCCTCCCAAACTGGCAAGGCCCATCTCTTCAACAATCCCGAAACTGAGTAGTCTTTGTGACAGGAAGAAGGGTGGGCTTGGGGTTTGGTACTGTGACAACACACCAGCTGTGGGCCGACAGACTCACTTGCCCTTGTACCCTGATATCTGAGCAGAGTGCTCTTGGGAACCTTCTTTCTCTGTGCTGTGACAAGCACAGATTTCCACAGAGACTGATCACTGCTGCAGAAGTGCTGCAGAAGCAATGATTTCCTTCAGGAGGCTAAAGACCCAGACACCCAGCCAGGACCCAAGTTGGGCTCAGCGGGTGCCAGTGGGCTGCTCCCCTTAGGCACTTGGCTTTATGAAGATCAAATGGAATCAGAGTCCAGCTCCCTTGCCTCCTCACACAATATGGAGTTTTTGCACATTCCTGCATGGTTTCTCTGCCTGGCCTTCCTCCTCTGGGGTGCTTGCCTCGCTGTGGTGATACCCGGGCCCCATGAAGTAATGTGGTGGTCAGGACAGAACTGGGAACTGGCCAGTCCTTAGTGAACGGTGAATATTATTTTCAAAACAGATATAAAAATTTCTTAGAGGGGAAAGAAACTAATAAGCACCAGTGTTTACTGGTGATAACCATATGTGTGGTTTATGCGAACAAAACATTTAGGAAATGACCCTTCATCACCCATCCTGTGTTCTAAGCTCTATGCTACTGTCACAGTGATCAAATAATCTCAGGGTAACCTGTTCACCTGAAAAGATGCTGTTCTAGACTTCTGTAGCCCCAGAAGTCACTTGTTAGCAAGTCACAAAGGCTCTACAGGCAAACCGTTGATTTTCACTGTTGCCTGGGAACACTGAAAAGTCTTCCCCTAATGTGGTTAGTGTTTCAAACTAAGTGATAGTTTCCTGGGCTCACCTCCAAATCATAGTGAGAACATTTAAAGAGTGACCTGGAAACTGACTTCTAGTCTAGTTACCTACTTGCCTACTTGCCTGTGTGACTTTGAGCTTGTTGCTTAACTTCTCTGTTTCTCAATTGTAATTTAATAAGTGGGCAATAAAAGTATCTCATAGTTTAAAGCCCAGATGAGGATGATGTTCATAAACACCAAAGCACAGTACATAATACATAATAATGTCTTATTATTTATTTAACAAACAGTTGCTGAGAATCTACTATTTAATATATGCCAGGAATGGGAAGAGATCTGTATCTTAAAAAATAATCATATCACTGGTGAGGTAAGTACTGCTTGTCAACTGGTATCACAACTAGAAAATAAAAATGGGTTATAATGAAAGTTCTTCAGGATCACACTGAAGGGGGTAAACAGAGGGACTTGAGAAAGATGTTATAGAAGTTGAAGTTTAAGCTTCATCTTACAGGTTGAAATTCCTAGACACAGGAAGTGGTTATCTTGGGCAAACTAAAATGGGAAGGATGATGGAAATGCAAGCCAACCTGGAGGATACATCAAGGACTGCAGAAATCGGGAGGGGGTGTAGAGTGGGGGACATTATTGATCCATGATACTGTTCTTGACAGCCTCATGTGTCCTGCCCTCTCCTTGGTCTCCTTCAGTCCTTGGTAGTCTCATTTCTGCCCTCCGTCCTTGATCAGTTATTATTGAGGAGCAGAGAAGTTCAGTGTCATGAGAGTGCCCTCCCTCACCTCCGTGCTGATTCCCTCTGTGCCAACTCCTAGAAAGACACCCAGGTGGTGTGGTGTAGCAAGGGGAGGTGGAGGCCATGTTTCCAATTTATCAGGAAGCAATGTCAGATGATTGTTATAGCTGTGCTGAATAGGCTTACCAATGTGGCAAACTACATGAATCAATTTTCTCCTTTTGTGTTCCTTAACTATGTATATATTCCTACAATTGTAATATGTAAATATATATACCTTAAGTATATAAATAAATATGAATATATATATAAAACTTGAAAACTCTGGATCTTGTTCACTAATATTTAATTTTGCAACTAATGCCACAAGTGAAAAACAACTGTAGTATCTGTCTAATTTCATTATTAAAATTTTACTAATTTAAATGTTTACTATTTGAGCCATGTTCCCTCTTTTTCTGTGTAAAGTTAAGGTTTTCTGCCTTTACGTGGTTGGTAGGATTTGCTCTGACACCATACGTCCTTCATGAACACCAAATGCCTAGTGATTTGCAAACATTGTTGTCTATGATTAACTTTTCAGCTCTAAATTTTATTCCTTTACTGATTAGAAATGATTGAGATTTTCCATTCCTTTTTGAGGCTTGTTTGATAGTTTGTATTTTTCCTGTCATTTAGCCATTTCATCTAAGTTTTCAAATTTATTGGTGTGAAACTACTCTACTATATTCTAAGTCTCTGCTGCATTTATAGTCAGACCTTAAATTACTATTCATTATGTTTTTTCTTTATTTCCTTGACTAATATCACTAGATCTATTTTTTTTAGCATTTTAAAAACAAATTCTTAGCCCATTGATCTCTTCTTTCATGATCTTTACCTATTCAGTAAACTTCTGCTGCCTTTATTATATTGTTTCTCCCTGGGTTTTGACTCTACTGTTCCTTTCTCAACTTGAATCAGATGTTCAGCTCATTCAATTTGAGGTTTTCTTTTCTTTTGTAAGCTTTTGAGATTGTAAATATCCTTCCAAATGTGGTTTTTCCACTACACCAGTTTTCATCTATGTCACATTTGTTATTCAATTCCAAGCTAAAAAAATTTCAATTATGATTGCTTTTTTTTTTGGTACTTTGAATTACACAGAAATGTTTTGATATCTCCTGGGTATCAACTGGGCCTTTTGGGGGGGGGGATTTTTGGGTCATTTTTTTCATAAATCCATTTTTTTAATTTATTTGCACCATTGTCAGATGTCATTAATATGATTCCAGTTTTTGAAATTTGTTGGTTTGCACTATGTCCAAATCCATAACAAAAATTTAAGATTATTATTATTATTTGTGCATTACGTTTGTCTTACCAGGGAAAAGGTGCCCAGTGGCCCACCCAACCCTGCTGCTACATTGCCTGACTTAGTTATATGCAATTCTTGGTATAGACTGGCAAAGAATTAGTTGCTAAGCTTTCCCTGGTGTTCTCAGAAGAACATCTACCCAAAGTTTTTGTGGTATTTTAAAGGACAAGGCTACATGTATTCCGCTTCTTGAGGTTACCAAAGCTAGTTATGGCCACTTTGAAGTGACTAAGCTGCTTAAATGGTGATCTTCACATTTGCACTTTTTTTTTTTTAAGATTTATTTATTCATACAGAACTGGGGTACAGGCCAGAGATGTGGAGGGCGAGAGGATTCACAAGAGACAGAGCCGGGAGCAGAACAGGCAGATCGAGGAGGTACACTGCTGAGGGGAGCAGCGGGGGCTCAGGAAAGGTCTGCCTCGCCATGTGGATCTCCACCGGGGCAGGCGGGAATCGAACTCACATGGAGAGAGCTTAAGTGCAGTGCTTTAACCCGCTGCGCCACCAGGGAAGGCCCGTGCACTCTTTTTTTTTTTTTTTTTTTTCTAAAGCAGTTTCTACCTCTCCATGTGCCTGAGTGAATATACAATCGCTGTTTAGTTAGCAGCTATACAAATCCACAGAGTAGGTAAAGATTAGAACCTGAACTACACCTTGATACTGGTTACTCACACTTGAATGTAAATATATACAATATGTATATTTTTAAAAAGGTTTGCTTGTAATGAACTTATATATGACAATTAATGTCCTAGCATGTAAAGGGTTTGAATTTTTTTTTGTAATAAAAATTACAGAATCTGCTAAAAAAAATATTCACTTGAAAATACCAAGCTCTTTAATTATTGCTACTAATGTTTTTATGTCACTAATAGGTTTATTCATGAGCTTTTCAAATATTTATAGCCTTACTTGTTTTATTTTAATCTGCTCCATTTACTACTAAAATATAATTTCCTGCTTTTGATGACAGATTTGAGATTTTCTTCTCTCTGTCAATTATTGTTTTTCAGATTGTAATGGCATTTTAAATACAAGTCCAGTTCACTCTTCCATCATAGGGAATTCCCCTTTGAATATCTGCTAATATTTATTTTGTGTTCATGTCTTTTAAATCTATTTTGGGTAAAATTTGCCTGGAACATCTTTTTTATTTCTTTACTTTCAGGTTTTCCTTGAAAGTTTTTATGAGTATACAGTATATAGTTGAGTTTTAAAATTTAATCGTTTGTCTTTTAATTTTGCAGATTAACCTCTGCTTTTATTGTAATTTTTAATAGATTTGAACTTTCTTGTGCTTTATTTATTTATTCATACAGTACTGGGGTACAAGCCAGAGATACAGGGGCGGTGAGAGGCTTCACTAGAGACAGAGCGGGGAGCAGAATAGGCAGATTGACAAAGTACACTGCTGAGGGGAGCAGCGGGGGAGACAGGAGAGGTCTGCTATGCCATATGGGTCACCTCAGGGCCTGGGGATTGAACTCGCATCCAAGCGGCTGCTAACCCGTTGTGCCACCAGGGAGGGCCCTCCTTGCTTTCTTTTGTACTAATTGGTCTTTTCTTATTTTTCGTATTCCTCTTACAATTTTTATTAATTATTTATAATTATAACATTATAATGTTTATCATATTATTTCTTGCATATTTATTAACATATAATAAATATTACACTGTTGATATTAATTAGTGTAAACATTTATGGTTATTAATATGAATTATATTTTAAATAACTTATTTTAAAATTATGACTTATATATGTATTTATTTGCATTCAAATATATTTATAAATATAAAACTATTATAAAGATTAATAATTGTTAATAATTCCTATTCCTATTGTAATTTTTTAGAGTGATAGCTTATAAATTTAAAGTTGCATTATCTAATTAAGTACTCAGGAGTCATACACAGTTATTAAGCTCTTGAAATACCACTAGTCCAAATTGAGGGATTTTTTTTTGTCCTGGATTTATTTGCACTGGAAGAGAATGTAACCTATTTCATATTTTAATTAATGTTTAATAATTTTGATTTTAATTGCATACAAAAATATTTTCACATACTGGTTAAAATATTTTCCCCATATTGCTTAATACTGGTTTGACTTAAGATTTTTCAACTTGATGATGGTAAGAAAGCAATCTTTTCTCTAGAAACTGTACTTTCGATCTCTTTCTGGGTTAGCGCTGGACAATCTCTCATGATGCTGGACAATGGCAGTGAGCATGGACTCCCAGTCAGCTACTCCATGGCGGTAAACAGCCCATACTCCACAGTGTACTGTTGTGTTAGCATTTCTTGGATATTGTGTTTTGTGTTCTCTGCACCCCATCAAGTCTACAAAAATACCCATCTGTGTCTGGGATACTCAACACTTTATTATAAAATCAACTTTGTGTTAGATGATTTTACCCAACTGCTGGCTAACACAGTGTTCTAAGCACATTTAAGGTAGACTAAGCGAAGTCTTTTCTGAGGGAGGAGCTATATTAAGTGCGTTTTTGACTTTTCAGCTTATGGTAGGTTTATTAAGATTAATCCCACCATAAATCAAGGAAGATCTGTATTCTGTTTATATTTTAGAAATATTTTTTCAGAAGAATGTGGGATGTAAATAAATACAGTTCTTAGCCCTTACATGAACCTATTTTCCTGTTGATCTTCACTATTTTTGAAGATAATTATTCTATTTTATTTTATTCTATAGCTCCAAGATCTTGCATAGGCTTTGACACAATAGTGACTATACATTTTTGCCTTGAGTAAATGAATGAATATGTGTCTGTATTAGTTTGCTTAAGATGCCATAACAAAGTAACCACGAATGCTTTGACTTTAACAACAGCAATCTGTTTTTAATTATTCTGGATACTGGAAGTGCAAGATCAAGGTATTGGTAGGGTAGGTGCCGCCCTGCTTGGCTTGCAGATGGTCTTCTCCCAGTGTCTTCCCTCTGTGGGTGTCTGTACCCTAGTTTCTTATAAGGAGATTAAGCATGATTACTTCTTTAAAGATACTTTCTCTACATACAGCCATATTCTGTATTAACTGGGTTAGAATTTTAACATAGGATTTTAGGGGTAAAGACCCAGTTCAGTTCACAACGTTATATTGTAAATTGGATTATATTTGCTGTATCTTGGTTCCTTTGGTGGGTTAGATCATGAGGTCCTGAAGGGTAGTAACTCTTTGGCTCTTCATGTGTCCATTATCTACTAGGGTGGAGTGGCCTTATGATGAGTGGATGACTAAAGCAGTAAGGAGGTGCAGAGTGCACTCAGGAAATGTGGCATGGTTTATATGGGGGGCTCCTCTTTAGCTTCCAGAGACTTGAGAAAGTTCCAGATGTGACCAGCACCCAGGATCATGGCAAGAGGTGGAGCTAATTCTAACTCTATCCTGAGTAGCTTGTGTTGAATTGCTTTGATTGGTGAGTCTGAGGAGGGTTTTAGAGATGGGTATTAAAAAACAAACACTCAGAAGTCTTCTGGGTTTTAAAAAGCTGATTTATTGACTGGTTTGCATAAATTAGTCTTTTAAAAGAGGCAGCTGTTTTCTTTTTTCCCCCAATTGTCGGGATGTACTGAATCACAGAAATGCTCTCTGGTTACATAATTCCAAAAGGATCATTATCATGGGGTAAGAATGTTTTTCCCTAGCAAAGTTGCATTTCTGTCCTTTGGAAAGTTGGAAACCATTCTGAGTTTCCAGGATGCTAGGGGACTCTGCAATGGTATAAAGATTTCTCATATTCTATCTCATTTTGATTCTTCGTGTTGGCTTCTCTCCTCAGATCATTGAATGTTATGGCTGGAAACCCAAATTCATCATACTTCTGATGAGGAAACAGAAGGTCACAATGTATGAATAGTTGGACTATAATCTGGGTCACTAACTTTCAGTCTGTGATTATTTCCATGACCTTCCATTTCCTCCCCCTCCCCCCTCCCCAACCCTTCTCAGTCATTGCATTAAATCCTTTCTGGATCAGAGCAGAATTTGAGTAAGTAAGTAAAAGTTCAAGTATCCAATAGCTAACTTGCTAAAATATCCCTAGCATACTAAGAATCAGCCAGTCGTTTTAGGGTGCCTATTCTGTTGACTCCCTAGATGGCTATCTCAAATAAAACTTCTCATGTGAAGACAGATTGCATGATTCAGAGTTTTACTTTTTGGGTGTAAGCAAAAGACCCAATCTAGTTCATTGCTGTACCAAAAAACATCCCTGAAAGATGGAACTAAAACGCCTGCCTTGCGGGGTACAGCAGGAGGTGGGGGTTTTGTGCTTGACAGAATTCACCAGAGACGGAGTGGGGAGCCGAAAAGACAGATCTACTGAAATACACTGCTGAGGGGAGCAGCAGGCAGTTCAGGAGAGGTCTGCTGTGCCATGTGGGTCAGCTACTTGGCCTGGGATGGAACTTGTGCTGCAGTGGCTTCGGCTAGCTTCACAGTACTGTGCTTTAATCTTTTTTGCCACCAGAGAAGACCTGATGATGTAGTTGTTTTGACCTCTGTGCCATGGGATAACAAGTCCACCTTTAGCAAAATTGTGGCTTCCACTTTCAGATGAGAGTTGCACAGGTCTGTCTGATTCTGTGGAGCTGCTTTTCAAGGGTAACTCCTCTAGGAAACAACCCCTGCTCCCTGATAACCCTCTCTCCCCCCTCAGTTGTTTTCTTTGTTCTTAGGCACAATAGGTAACCAACTCCTTTTCCTCCTAGTTCCCCACCCCATCTCTTGTGGGCTTTTTTTTTTTTTCTGACAAGGCCCAATTTGGCCTGCCTAGTTTTTCAAGGAGCTTGAAGCCAGCAGTCCCTGGGGATTTTCCTCCATAATTTTCCCTTTGCCTGGTCAAATGATAGATAGAGCATCAGAGTCCTCCACTATCCCTGGGAAAGACCTATATACCTGGACCCAAACACAAGATTAGTTCAGCCTCAGAAATCAGTTACAGACATTATTTCAGATTAGATCCTGCCCAAGACAGTAACTGTAAAGTTTGTGGAGAAAGGGTGGGTAGCAGAAGAAAGGGGATTCTTGGTAAATAGTTCTTTTCTTCTGGTTTTTTTTTTTTAATGGAATATTTTTGAATTTGCATGGAGGTGCCTGAGACTTGTGTCTTTTCATAGGCATGTTCAGGATAGATAATGTTTAAAGAAAAGAGGGCCCTCCCTGGTGGCGCAGTGGATTAAAGCACAGCACAAAGAGGCTTATGCCACTTCTGCATGAGTTCCATTCCCGCCTGCCCCGGAGGAGATCCACATGGCGAGGCAGACCTTTCCTGACCCGCCCGCTGCTCCCCTCAACAGTGTGCTTCGTTGATATGCCTGTTCTGTATCCTGCTCTGTCTCTGGTGAATCCTCTCACCCTCCACATCTCTGGCCTGTACCCCAGTTCTGCATGCATAAATAAATAAATCTTTAAAAAAAAAAAGAAGGAAAAAAGATAAAAAAAGAAAAGTAGTTCAACATGACAAACTATATAAAAGGTAAAAATATGACAACCTCAAGGGCTTATGTCTTTTTCAAAATCAACTCACTAAATTTTCTTCTAGAAAAGAAACTGAAAAAAACAAGCAAGCAAATTAAGATTCTTTCCTGCTTAGTTCTGAATGCGCCTTAATCTTGCCACAGCAGCCGATAAACAGAGTTCTCTTTCAGCGAACACTCATTAGGGAAATTGCGTCTTTTCAAACAAAGGCCTGTGGACAGGGCCACCAGTGAGCATCTCAGGCCCTCACCGCCATCCTGTCCCCAACCCCCACTTCCCACCTGCCTTGGATGTCTGCTTTTCTGTGTTGCCAGCAATTACGGATAAATGCCACACTGAGATGGTGCCAAGTTACCAAGTTCTGACCAAAGAAAATCCAGGCAAAGGCCGAGGTGTGTTACAGACACATCTGCTTTTAGTTGTGGCCTTCACACAGATGGAGTTTAGGGTTTCCGTTTCCTGCCTTCCTTTGAAAGCAGCTTTGTTTTTTCCTGGCCTGAAGCATTGCTTCTTCTTTTTTTTTTTTGTTTTAATACATAATTACACAAGGATTTAAAACAGTCATTTCTAAGGTAGTGTCCACTTTTATAACTCACACAATAAAAACATTGCAGACCAGAATTTTCCACCCATGCCCATCATTGGTTGTTTGTAATCACGTAGAGAGAGAAAATATTGATTATTTGGTGTATTAGTCTGCCAAGGCTGCCATAACAAAGTCCCACTTAACTAGGACTTAAGCAGCAGATATTTACTTCCTCAGTTCTGGAAGCTGGAAGTCTGAGATCAAGTGACAACAGGTTGGCTGGTAGCCTGGTCAAATGCCCTGAGTTTTCATATCATTTATTTTCTGTGTGCCCAAATTTCTACTTTTTTTCACACCACAACTTATTGGATTAGGTCCATTCCAATGACCCCATTTGAACTTAATTACCTCTTTGAAGACCTATCTTCATATAAAGTCGTATTTGAAGAATTTTGTATATGCCCCTCCCCCAAATTCAACAAGTGAATTTGGTGGGAGCATATAATTAAATTATAATATTGAGTAAAGATGGTACTATCCTCTTAGACTTTATTGATAGAACTCCCTTCATGCTGAAAAATGGAACTACCTCTAGAGGACTCTCTGGCCTGTTTGAATGAGAACTTGGGACTTCAATACCATATTATGGGAAGCACTGTCTATGGTAAACCATGAGATGCATTTTCTCATTTGATGCTTGCTTGATGATCTCAAAGGATTTCAAAAATTAATGCACAGACATGATGAATAAAGGATAAGTAGATCCTATAAGCACTTAAGACTTCTGTTAGTAGAAATGCATAGAGAAGACCATTTAATGGATTTCTGGACTCCGAAGTTTCCATTTGTGGGTATGAATCAAATGTCTGACTCTGAGAAGCACATGCTTTTATGTTAGTGTTATTAGTAATTTTTTTCTTGATGAGACTGTTCTTTTCAGTTTTATAAGACCTTACAAACAAAGCTTTAAATTAGGTTTACCTACAAGGTATTATTAAATTCACTATGATACAAATTTTGTAAAATTTATTTTTAATCATTCTTCATTCTGGGCCTTTTTCCATCTTGGTTGTAATCCCTGTGGACTTCCCACCACCAATTCACCCCTGTGCCACCGTGTGCCATTACCACAGTCCCGTGCACCTTTCCCACCCCAGTTTTGATCCCCCTCCGTACTCCACCCCCATAAAATGCCTCTGGCATATAGTTGTTCATTGTTTTTAGTTTTTTCTTTATTACGATTGCTTCCCCACAACCCACGCACACTCCCTCCCTCCTTAGGTCCTGCTATTAGTGAAACCATCGGTATTTTTCTTTTTCTTTCTGGTATATTTCACTATAAATATTTCTTATGTAACCCACTTTATATAGAAATCCCTCATTGAAGAAAAGACATCAGCATGTGCTAGTAGGAGATCAGGTCCTTAGACCATAGCCGAGGAAATCGATGATTCAAAACACTTCTGCTTTGGTGACAGAGCCTTGGTTTGGTTCCGGTTTTTTTTTTTTTTTAAGACTTATTTATTTGTGCATATAGAACTGGGGTACAGGCCAGAGGCTCAGGGGCGGTGAGAGGCCTCACCAGAGACAAAGTGGGGAACAGAACAGACAGATCGACGAAGTACACTGCTGAGGGGAGCAGCGGGTGGGTCAGGAGAGGTCTGCCCACACCATGTGGTCACCTCTGGGGCAGGCGGGAATCAAACTCATGCAGAAGCGGCCCTAGATTCTCAGTGCTGTGCTTTAACCTGCTGCGCCACCAGGGAGGGCCTGGGTCCGATTTTTCAGGCAAGCCCACCTGTTTATCCCTCCCACATCTAAGCATATGCTTCCTCCTTCTAGTTATCCAACTGCTATCTCTTCTGAGCATAAACTCCAGAGATTTCTGAATTCTGTAATTTTCCACTTAATTTTCTCCAGGTAACTTGATCTCAACATGGTTGAAATAGAAATCACTCTTTCTGTAGTCTGCTATTCCGATGTGGTCTCAGCTTGGTCAAAGGGCATCTCCATTAACCTAGCTGCCCTTCCATTCAGTTACAATTCCTGAAGTCTCCATGCCCTTAGGACCTCTTGCATATACTTTAGTCTCTCTTTCCTTACTGTTACTGTCCTAGATTCATGTGTTCTCCTTTGTAATATGAGAGAACTGGTACCAGACAGTATCTGGTTAATCTCATGGCTAATTTCATGGCTAAGAGATACAAATATAATGGCTTGGACTTGGCATGGTGTGGATTAAAATTCCAGTCCTGGGCCCTCCCTAGTGGCACTATGGGTTAAATCACAACACTGTGAAGCTGTCCACTGCCATGGCAGCTGTTCGATCCCTGGTCAGGAGGTGACTCACATGGTGCAGCAGACTTCTCCTGTCTTACCTGCTGCTCCCTTCAGCAGTATACTAAGTCCATCTTCCTGTTCTGCTCCTCAACTCTGTATGCATAAATAAATAAATCTTTTTTAAAAAATAGTCCAATCCTGCCACTTAACAACTGTGTGACTTTGGGCAAGGTACTTAATCTCTACAAGTCTTGAGTCCATCATCTGAAAAATAGGTAAAAATGTCTAACTTTATGGGGTATTAAGAAAAAGGGGGGAGTATATAAAAAGTACTTCATGCAGAGCTTGGAATATAACACTTATGGGCTTAATCATCTACTTATTCTGATTACAATATTCCAATGTTCCTTAATTTCTTTGGCACGTGACACGTGACACAAAATCACCTCCCTCTATGTTCTCTCTCCTGACCCTGTTCACTCAAACTTCTTTATCTTTGCCACACTTTACCACTCTGGAGTTTCCAGAGTGAGTCAGGCTTTCTCTGCTCACTGTACTTCTACACAAGCCCCATGACCTAATCATATGCCTCCTCCTTTCCTTCCCCATCTCCAAATGTAGTTTAGGACACATCTTCAAGAAACCTGTGTTGCCTCCAGATTGGGTCTCCTACCTTTCCTCTTCATTCTAGGTGTTTCCTCCTATCATTGAATGGATCCTACTTAATAATATTCATTTATTTATATCTCTCCGTGTTCTTATTAGACATAGCTTTCTGTTTTGTATCACTAATTTTTAGACCTGAGTTTTATAAATTACAGGATTCAATATATGTTGAATAAATGAGTAATAACCATCATTTATTTAACACTTATTAAGTGTTAAAAAAAAAACCAGAATACTGTCTTTGATTTCTTTTGGCTGAACACCACAAATGTTGAGTTTATTTTGTTTCTGCAAAATAAAAAAGAAAAACCCTCCTTAGAAGTTTCTGGTTATTTGATCATATTTGGAAAAACTTGAACTTTGGTTGAAATGTGACTTACCATTAATAATGCTAAGATTTAATCCTATCTCTCATACTTGTTTCATGTCTGTAAGGAGGAAGTTTGTGGGAAGGAAGACCAGACAGTTCCTAGTAAGTCCATCCCTCAAGTCTTTCCTCAGATCTAGAAATTTAAGTTTCTCCTTACACCAACTTTATTTTTTTTAAAGATTTATTTATTTATTCATACAGAACTGGGGTACAGGCCAGAAGTGCAGGGGCAGTGAGAGGGTTCACCAGAGACAGAGTGGGGAGCAGAGCAGGCCCACTAGCGAAGTACACTGCTAAGGGGAGCAGTGGGCGTGTCAGGAGAAGTCTGCGGTGCCATGTGGGATCTCCTCCAGGGCGGGCGGGGATGGAATCCATGTGAAGTGGCTTTAGCTTCTTAGTGCTATGCTTTAATCCGCTGCACCACCAGGGAGGGTCCCTTACACCAATTTTTTCCTGGGTCAGTCATCAAAATCTAATGTGATGAAATTCCATATAAGTGAAAGAAGTCAGGCACAAAAGAGCATATATTGAATGATTCCATTACTACAATGTACCCAGAATAGGCAGGTGCACAGAGACACATTTACATTAGTAGCTGTGTAGGTTGGGAGTAGGAACTAGAATTAAGAATGGAACTTTCTAAAACTGGATTGTACTGATGACTGGACAACTCTGCAAATTCCATAGAAATGATTGTATGCTTAATGGATGAATTTTATAATATAAACTAAAGCTCAAGAAAATGTTTCAAGGAAATTACATATGAGAACTTTCCTCAGTCTTACCTTGTTTTCTCTATGAAAGTCTGGTTCTGGAGGAGCTATATTCTCCCCATCTACAACTGTAAATATGTTTAGTTTGTAGTTCAATGGCTCAGCCAGTGGGTTCCAGAAACTGGGATCCAGATATATAGGTAAAGTTTCTGACCCACTGTCCCAAGATCCTCCTGGAGTGGTGTGGGCATAGGTGCATAGTCCATGCAGGCCATAGTCTTATTTCTTATCTGATGCTATAACTCAAATTCCTGTGCTTATCTTTCTAAATGCATCATTTCACAAAGGGTAATTTAATGTCACAGTAGCCACTTAAGGAAACTTTTGATAGAAAGTTTATTTGATTGAAAAAATTATTTATTTGAGAGCTACCACAGAACATAAAGGAGACATTTCCAAACATAGTATTCTACATGTTTTTGGGTTGGTGTGAGAAAGCATAGAAAGTATACTGACCCTCCCTGGTGGTGCAACAGGTTATGATGCAGCACTGCAAATTAGCCGCAGCCACTTCAAAGCGAGTTGGGTCCCCCACCCCAGAGATGATCCACATGGCACAGCAGACCTCTCCTGTCTCACCCACTGCTCCCCTCAGCAGTGTACTTCGTTGATCTTCCTGTTATTCCCTACTCTATCGCTGGTAAGGACTCTCACCATCCCTGCATCTCTGGCCTGTACTCCAGTTCTGAATGCATAAATAAATAAATCTTAAGAAAAAGAAATAGGTATGCCAAACCTGCTTCCTTAAGAGATTCTTTGACCAAGGCAAAGAAAGATGTGAATGTACAGCTCTCTGAAAATTTAAAAAAATTATATATATATATATATTTACATCATTCTTCATCTTGTACATTTTTCCTCTCAGTTGTAATCCCCATGAACTTCCCACCACCATTTCATCCATGTGCCATCACCATAGTCCCATGTGCTCTTACATATACACAATGGAATATTACTCAGCAATCACAAAAGACAAACACATGCCATCTGTGGCAACATGATTGGAGGTGGAAAAGACCATACTTAGTGAAATAAGCCAGAAAGAAAAAGAGAAATATCAGATGGTTTCACTCATAGCAGGAGTACAAGGGATCGGGGAGGGGGGGTATTATAATGATTATAATAAAGCAAAAATGAAGTTCTCTCTCTTTTAAAAACCTTAAGCTGGCTCTCCCTGGTGGTGCGATGGCTTAAAGCTTAGCATTATGAAGCTAGCCGAAGCTACTTCAGCACCGGTTTGATCCCTGGCCGGGGAGGTGACCTACATGGTGTGGCAGACTTCTGTCTCACCCACTGCTCCCCACAGCAGTTTACTTCAACAATCTGCCTGCTCTGCTCCTCACTCTGTCTCTGGTAAACCCTCTCACCACACCTCTGGCCTGTACCCCAATTCTATATGTATAAATAAATACATATTTAAAACCCACATTAAAAAAATAAATCCCTTAATCATAACTCAAGTCTCATAGCTTTTATTCTTACTGTTTCTCTTTCTCTATTTTATGTACCTCCTTCTCCCTCTACCCCTATTTCTCCCACTAATCTATACCTCTCTTTCCCAGCCAGAAATTTCAAAGTTCAGCTCTCTTTGCAAATTTAACCCTCCCAGAACAGAGAAAACCCTTTATGGTTAAGTCTTGTTCTTGCTTTGTGCAGTCTTTCCAAAGCCATTAGAGGAAATAGATAGGGTGGAGAGAAATTTACAGAGTTTAGCTAGTTTTAGAACATACAATCCAGGACTCACAGATCTATACCAGCTACTTTGTATGTTGGAAAGTACTTCAGTTACAAAATAAATAAATAAGTAAGGGGCAGAATGGGAGAACTGAGGGCAGAGGAAACCAGAGGATTTAGAAAAAGTTGGGCAAAATCTTTTGGAAGCTATCCCCAGATTGAATTCTATGTCTAATCTGCAAGCAAAGAAAGGGTGAGACCCTATGGGCTTCAGGAACAGCTCTTTTCTTTTTTTTTTTTTTTTAAAGATTTATTTATTCATGCGTACAGAAGTGGGGTATAGGTCAGAGGTGCAGGGGCAGTGAGAGGACTCACCAGAGACAGAGTGGGGAGCAGAACAGGCAGATTGGTGAAGTACACTGCTGAGAGGAGCAGCGAGCAGACAGGTCAGGAGAGGTCTGCCGCGCCATGTGGATCACCTTGGGGAGGGGATCGAACTTGCACTGAAGCTGCTGAGGCTAGCTTGCAGTGCTGCGCTTTAATCCACTGGTCACCAAGGAGGGCCTCTTTTCTATCTTTAAACACCCAGAAGTAGCTCCTTAAGCAGATGTGACCCTGCCCCCAGTACCATTTGTTAAGGAGATTGTTTTTTCTTGCTTGAGTGGTCTTGAAGCCCCTGTGGAAAATCTATTGACCATGGATGCAAAGGCAATTTCTGGACTTTCAGTTCTATTTCACTGGTTTTTAAGTCTGTCATTATGCCAGTTCCACAGTGTTTTGATTATTG
This sequence comes from Condylura cristata, assembly GCF_000260355.1. Classification (NCBI taxonomy): domain Eukaryota; kingdom Metazoa; phylum Chordata; class Mammalia; order Eulipotyphla; family Talpidae; genus Condylura; species Condylura cristata. The sequence continues at coordinate 3,229,445 of NW_004567131.1, forward strand.
AGTATTTGTAGTAAGTTTTAAAATTGGGAATCTTGTCAAGTTCTGCCAAACTTGTTTTAAAGGTCACTTTTGAGTTTGACAGGCCCTCATGCAGGATGTTCTTGCTTACACATTGAAAGTAAACAACATGTCTCTGCATTAGGCCTATCTCCTATGAAATCCTGTTATTTTCTTTTATTTCCATTCATCACTGTAATACTTTGAAGAACCCTGATACTCTTTCAATTACCTAAAGAAAGGGCAACTTATAACCACCTAAACTTGGTTCATGGAGAGATTTATCTGAATCCTTAGAAAACACAGACTTAACCTTGCAGGATGATTGGCCATATCTATAGATTGAAGCAGAAGATATCCTATAACAAATGCACTTTACTTTTAGAATGTGATCTCTTGGCAGTGGCAAAATTTTCTCAGCTGGCTGAATTCACTTTGCTCACCAGTGTTTGCCAGATTGCTCTAGACCAGAAGGTTAATGTACACATGAAGATTAAATATGACCATGAGTTGGGAATGCTTTGAAAACAGAATCTTTTTACCCTCCGGAGAAACACCATTTAGGAAGGGGAGGCTGGTTGGAGAAGAAAGGAGTTAGTGACAGGGATCCTGCCCCACAGTGGAGATCACCCCATTGGTGGGCGTGTTGGCGATCCAGCCCATGTTCTTCAGATGTAAACATCAGACCTAGTGTAAAGATGCTGGTCATTTGGTTACTGTGTGTGTGCTATTTAAGTAGAAGGTTTCTCTTAAACTAGGGGTGGCATCCCCATGTTTATTGCTGCTTTATTTACAATAGGAAAAACATGGAATCAACCCAAATGCCCAAAAGTCCAAAAGTAGATGACTGGATTAAATGGATGCAGCATATATATACAATGGAATATTACTCAGTGATCAAGAAAGATAAACACATGCCTTTTGCAGTAACATGAATGGAGCTGGAAGGGATCATGCTTAGTGAAATAATCCAGAAGAGAAAGAAAAATGCTGGATGGTTTCACTCATAGCAGGAGCAGGGGTGGGGGTGGGGGATGAACAACTGTATACTAGCGATATTTTACGGGAATGGATGGGTAATGGGATCAAAAATGGGAGAAGTGAGTGCACTGTACTATGGTGATGGAGCATGGGTGAATGGTGATGGGGATTACAACTGAGATGGAAAAAAGGCATAAAATGATGTAAAAACAATCTATTATAATAAAAAAATAGGGGTGGCAAAGGAAGTGAGGACAAATATTTTGCTTCTGAATTTGATGGACTCTGTTACTAACTCACTACAGTTGACTGGGCAACTTTACAATTTGCGAGTGTTTTGGCTCTAAGAATGTAAAAAGGACCAGGCAAAATCTGAGGGGGAGCTGGGGCTCCTAGGATTTCCCATGCTGCTTGGAAAGCTGAAATGCAACAGAAAGAATGACTTTAAGAAGCATGGACTTAAAAAAAAAAAAAAGGACCATGGACTGAGGGATTAGGTTGTTGTTGTTTTTTTACTAAAGTCCTTTTTTTTTATTTTATAACAGTTTATTTTTACATCATTTTGTACATTTTTTTCCCATTTCAATTGTAATCTCCATGGGTTTCCCATCACTATGTCACCTGTGTGCCATCACCAAAATCCCATGCACTTCCCTTCCTACCCCCCCGTTTTTGATCCCATTCCCCACTCCATAGGTTGTTTTTTAAAGCAGATTTCAGAAATGAGAGGATTCTTTTTTCTTCTTAGATTGATAAAATGACATTTTAAGTTTTAGGTGTTCTCCCCCTCACCCCACCCCCAGTTACTTAACTCAAATTATCCTGATGTAATTCTTGATCTGTGCTGCCTTGCAGTTTACCAATTGGAAATCTATTCAGTCAATATGTGGCATATAGATTAGGGTGTCATCTTCTCTCTTATATAATCTACTACCCCAGTGTATAATGAAACCCAATCTCTTTCTTTGACTCAGGGAACAATGCTGAAAGCATTTCTCTTTACTATTTCTCTTAATTATTTCAGCCTAAAATGTTTGTTTGCTAGTTACAGGTTAACTGTTTTCTTGGCCTCTTTCCACCTTACTGGAAAAGCTAAGTAAAGACTGTTCGGGAAACAGCTGCTTGGGAACTCAGCTCCCAGGCCCAGGAGCATTTATAGTCACGGTATCAAAGTCTCGATCTGGCTTCCTGGACATTTAGGTGGTGTGTCCTCGGGCCAGCTACTTAATTTCATCCATAATATGTGGATGATAATATGCAGTCTGTCTGCTTAATCAGCTGGTGTGATGACCAAATGAGATAATGCTTGAGAAAGGACTCTTTGAAAAGGACACAGTACTTATATGGTTATCTGTGCATGGGGAGATCACAGACCATCTTTATTTTCCTCCTCGAGTATCTAAGATTTCTACTAAAAATAAATCATTCATTTAAAAAATTATTTCTAAAAGTAATCAATTAATAACTATGTATTAAACTAATGAATTCGGTAAATTTATTGTGTATTTAATAGAGTATTTACTAATTTATTAAATCTAAAACAGTAAGAATAACTTTTTTTTTTTAAGATTTATTTATTCATACAGAACTGGGGTACAGGACAGAGATGTGGAGGGTGAGAGGATTCACCAGAGACAGAGCGGGGAGCAGAACAGGCAGATCAACGAAGTACACTGCTGAGGGGAGTAGCAGGCGGGTCAGGAGAGGTCTGCCACGCCATGTGGTCACTTCCGGGGCAGGTGGGAATCGAACTCATGCGGAAGTGGCTTTAGTTTCTTAGTGCAGTGCTTCAACCCGCTGCACTACCAGGGAGGGCCAAGAATAACTTTTTTTTTTTTAAAAGAAAGATTTATTTATTCATACAGAACTGGGATACAGGACAGAGATGCGGAGGGTGAGAGGATTCACCAGAGACAGAGCGGGGAGCAGAACAGGCAGATCAACGAAGTACACTGCTGAGGGGAGCAGCAGGCGGGTCTGGAGAGGTCTGCCATGCCATGTGGATCTCCTCCAGGGCAGGCAGGGATCGAACTCATGTGGAAGTGGCTTAAGCTTCTTAGTGCTGTGCTTTAACCCGCTGCACCACAAGGGAGGGCCCAAAGAATAATTTTTTAAGTGAATGTTATTTAGTAATTTAATTAGTTCTTAAAATAAATCATTTCATTTTTATTATGTGGTATACGTTTTAAAAAGATAGCATGCCATCCCCTGCTGTAGAAATAGAAAATTAATGTTCTTTGGCTGTCAAGCTCTAATTTTTAAATTTTTCCTAATAAATTACTACTTTTAAATCTCCAGTGGATGGCATCAGGATGTCTCTGGGTCACCTGAACATGTAGAATAGAGTGAAGCTATATATTTAAACATTAAAAAAAGTAAACTTAGACTTTTCATGGTCCTAAGAAGTCAGCTGATTCTTAGCAAATAAGTAGTTTAAATACAGTAAAAGCACTGTCTGGTGCCTGGGATGTGAACCTCTGCTTTCCCCACACAGGTCTAAACCTCCACCTGGCCCTCCTCTCCAGCCAAGCTGACAGAGCTCATGTCTCCCTGACCGGGAAGTTCTGGCGGTTTAGCCAACAGCTCTGGTTCCTCAGGAGGCACCCGCCACAACATGCAGTGAGGCTCCAGCAAGACTGAGGCATAGCCCAGGGCAGGTTGCTGGGCCTCTGCTCAGCTCCGCCTCTAACATGCTGCCCAGCAAGCTCCTGCTGCCTCTGCCTCGGTCAATCTCTGCCTCTTTTTCCTTATTTTAACTTTTTAAAAAGGTTTATTTTTTTCATGTATTTATGCATGCAGGAGTTGGGGTATAAGTCTGTAGCCTCTCACCTCTGGGGGCAGGAGGTGAGAAGATTCACCAGAGACAGAGTGGGGAGCAGAACAGGCAGACTGACTGAAACACACTGCTGAGGGGAACAGTGGGCAGGACAGGAGAGGTCTGTCGCGTCATGTGGGTCACCTCCCTGAAACTCGCTGCCAATAGCATCCTAGTGGGAGGCCCCTTATATCTTTGCCTCTTTAGCACAGAGCCCTCCTCATTCTGCCTAGCAAGTGCCTCCAGACTGAAACCCAGAACCACTGTGGGTCTCACCTCACTTGGGATCACTCTCCAAGACCAACTCTCCCTTTTCTATTGGGCAGTATCGAAAATACAGCTGCTTTCTAGGTCTTGTTCTGTTTGCCTGTTGTTTAAGGGACTCCAGTACCCATGACCCCATATGGCAGAGTCAAAAGTCCTCAAACATGTTTTGAAATTACAGTCTTTGTCACCTAACTGCGCATATTCTGGATTAGAAACATGGTGATTATAATACTGATACATAAACTTCTTCGTATGTCTTACAAACCTGGGAGAATCTCAGAGAAAAATCAAGGGATACTTTATTCAACAAATAATCACTGAGTGCCTATTATATACCAGGTTTCATCTCACCCTGGGGATACAGTAGTCCAGAACAAGACATTAACGTCCTTGCTTCATGATGAAAATTAGTCATGGCCTAGGGGATGAAGAAAATCTTGTTTTTCACCAAAAGGGAACTTCTCAGAACAAGAGGCCCTCCACAAGCAAAGTCATTAGTAGGACATACAGCAAATGCATCAAAGAGACAACTGGGTGTGTCTGGAATCCAGAGAATGAGCCAGCTCGGGATACTGGCTGGTCCAAGCCCAGCATAGGGAGGAAGCAGTGGAGTCTCAAGCAACTGCTTTTCTTTGGGTTATTTTTGTAACCTGGTTGCCAATCTTGGGTGGATAGCTACACTTAGGGAGTCAGACAGATTTAATTTAGACAATGAGTAGCACCAAAGTGATACTGTAGGTTGGCTGGGATGTGAAAGAAAAGGGAACCAGGCCCAGAGGAGCAAGCAATAGGCCCTATGTGGGCAGGTGATAGCAGCAATGGCCTAAGCGTCTCAACCAGTAATAGGACATCGTGCAAAGGGTAGGCTGCAGCAGTGAGGGCAGCACTGAGACGTCCTTTTCTATTTCATAATTTTGCCTGGGAGCTCATCTTGGGAGGGCCATGGGGAGCGAACTCTCTCTTGATTTATTCATCTGCCACTGAACTTCTGACTGGAAGTTCTCCCAGGACCTTAAAGCTCAGTATGTGTGCTGCTGACTTCTTCATTTTCTACTTTGAAGATTGGTCCAGAAGATTGGGTCAGGGAGATGTGGAGCTCTGACCAGCTGGGAGGGAGGGGAAGATCAGGTGAATGCTTGCCTAGGTCTGGGGGAAGCAGAGGCACCCCACTTCAATCACAAGGCCAATTAAGAACTATAGTTTGTGTGCTAGTCTCCTGTGCTTCTTGAGAAATTGTATTCCTATCACATCATATCTGGCACATGTTAGATGTTTAATAAATAACACATTTAAAAACAGAATTGAATGAGCCAATGAAATTGGGGAAAGTGAATAAAGGTAGGTCACAGGGTATTTAAGATAGATGACAGGTAAGCCATTACTTTAGCTATTTTAAATTTATCATTAATACATTTGTCTAGAGTGAGTATATCACTCTGTTTAAAAGGGTTAATTAAACTTTGGAACCAAACTTTCCACTGGAAGGATAAAAAGGGTAGTAACCTATTTGCTGGACCACACCACTCTGCCATTCAGTTGTTAATTTGTAAAGTTGAATAAAGCACCGTTCACTTTCACTTGGCTACATGGAACACTGATGACTTTGTCTAAATTAAATCTGTCTGATGCTCCCGATTCTATTTGCATTCCAATTCCCCTTTGCTATTTGTGTGGATTCCTGGCCAAGATGTGTGGAGAGATTCCAGTCTTCCCCCACTTTCTGTGCAGTGGATGTTACCCTCATTATTTGATATTCACTTATGTAATGAGCAGGGCCAAGTGGGGAAACTCCATGATTTTTAGTTTTAGTTAAGCTTTTATCTGAACAGGATTTGCACAGGGCATTCCAGCCAAGGAATTCTTGGAAACGCTAGCTATTATTAAGGGGGCTTTTGAATGTCTTGTTTCAACTTGACTCGGATCAGCTGAACAGCTTTTATTGTGTCCGAAAGTCCCAGTGACCACTGTGGTCCCTCTCTCAATTCATTGATTTAGGATTAAAAAGAGTTAGTCTCTGAGGATAATTCTCCAATCTCTCTACATTCTCTACATCTCTCTAATTCTCAGTTATCATGTCGTTATTTAAATTTTTTTCATGTTTTTTCTTAACCCTTTTATCCTTGGTCTGGGGGGGAGCTTTAATGCTAGTAGGGACAAAAACATTAGCTTCACAGCTGCTTTTTCCTTCTTTCAGTGTGTCAGCTCCTTCCTTCCCCCACTGTCTTCATTCTGTACCTCTGCCTGGTTAATGTTCTAAAACCCAAATTTCACTCCCTCTTTCTCTGGCATTTTGTGATATGTGACTGTTCCACACCCTGTTTTCAGGATCATACAATTCCTAGTCAATAAATAAAAATAGAATCATCCCAGTGGATTACAGCTGAAAATTGGTACTAAAACTAGGTACAACTGCAAAAGAAGAAACACCCTGTGTCTAAGGATTCCCCTGAGCTGGCATACATAGTTATACTGTATCAAGCTCACTAGCATTTTACCATATATATCAAGTGAAACATAATCATCTCTGGACACCTGGACCAGTTTTATTGGAAAAATGATCTTTTTTCCTATGCTTCTGCACTAGTAAATTGGTTCAGTAATAAATAAATATGTGAGATTTCATCACTTTTGCACTAAAAATACCTCTCTATGCTTCCTTTGTGCTGAAGTTTAGCAAGCCCAGCAGCCAGGGGTGGCCTTGATGGGTAAAGATCCTGGCCTTTGTGGACTCCTCAGCCTCCCTGACCTGCTCTGTTCCAATTATCGATCTCATTCTCACTCACAGACACACTACCCCTCTCCACGGTCTCACCCATGTTGAGCCTTTTCCTCAAAAGTCCGTCTCTTTAATTCCATAAAGGTTTAGACAAGTCCAGCTCCCTTTCAAGATGAAAGGGATTTATGGATGGTCCCATTTATGAACTTCTGGAGTATGTAGCATTTTGTTTAGTACTTCTTATCCAGCAATGCTTTTTATTATCTTTAGCCCTTTCATATATCTGAATTCTAAAGGGGTCTGGTACTTATTTTAGGTTAGTACTGTCCAATAGAATTATAACATGAGGGGCCTCCTGGTGGCGCAGCGGGTTAGGGCGCAGCACTGCAAGCAGCCGCCTCAGTGCAAGTTCAATTGCCCCCTCCCGCCCCTCACCCCCCTTGCCCTGGAGGTGATCCACATGGCACAGCACCTTTCCTGACCACCGCTGCTCCCCTCAGCAGTCTACTTCATCAACCTGCCTGTTCTGCTCCCCACTCTGTCTCTAGTGAAGCCTGTCACTGCCCCTGCACCACTGGCTTGTAAATC
>NW_004567131.1:3236908-3240537 GCF_000260355.1 Condylura cristata
AAATTTTCCCATACAAATAAACAGGTAAAATGAATTTTAACAATATGTTATATTTAGCTGAATGTTTTTTAAATATTATTTTAATATGAAATCTTACCTCCTTATTTAATTCGAAATCCTTGGATGCAAGGTGCATTATATACCTAGTCCCTATGTTCACCGGGACTAGCCTTTATGCTAGCTGCTCTCATGTTGAGAGCTTAATCTTAGGTCCCCTTAACTCTTGATAAGCTCTGCAGTGGAGTGACAGTATAATGTACACACAAAAAGTGAGCCAACAGATTGTTGTCACACTGGCATAGGTTCCTGTCCTTGACCCTCTGGTATTTATTATTTTCATTGATGGCCTGGAAATTGCAGTGGTTAAGAATATCAGCTCTGCAACATATGTGTAGTTAACAATACTGTATTGAATAAACATTTGTTAAGAACGTAAAACATAAGATTTATGTTTTTGCCACAATTAAAAAAATTCCCCATCCACTCTGAAGCACGAAAACCTTAACTTCAAATCTCAGCTCTACCCACTGACTATGTGTGAATGTGTGCAAGTTAATTTTCTACTCTTAACTTTGGTTTCACTATCCATAAATGGTAATAATTACATCACCCTCAAAGAAGTGTTATGATGTGTAAAAGGAGATACTGTCTGTAAAATGTTTACCCCAGCACAGCGAACATATTAAATCTTAAATATATTAGGTTTTGCCACTGTTATTATAGTGGCATGTTATTCATTTGGTAGATGAGATAATTCTGGGAAAGACAGGTAGATTAAATTACATTGAAGAGTCAAGTGTGAAAAATCTTTCTCAGGTAGATTCAATGGATTTAATAAGACCAGATAAATTTAATATAAAGTATGGCATTTAGGTTAAACTATCTAATTACATGAAAAGATGCTTTCAGCAGAAGCTCATGCAAAAAGAGGCATTTAATTATTCATTGACTAAATAGTTAAGAATAGAATTATAATTGTACTTTCTTTTTTACTATATATTGGACATAAAGCACATACAGTACTAAAGGGTATAAAGAGTTAAAAATCTTCCTTTCAGAACTTCTCTTTCCCAATTTGTGGAAGCAAAGAACCACTTCTTTACATATCCTTCCAGAAAATTTCTATGCTTTAACAACACTTGTTTATCCTTTTTCATCTTAACACTTACAGGAATAACTATCATTCTCCTGGGCAAATTACTTGAAAAGGGTTCAAACTAAAGTTGGATAAAGATCAATATTATTAAGGAATGTGATGAGTCAACACCCAAACTTTAATTTGATTTGTGGCTTCAAAAGAAGTAGGTTAACTGAAATGGAAAACACATCTGTAATTTTTCACTTATACCTGGACACTATCTTTAAGAAAAATACTGACAGACCATGTGTCCAGAGCAAAGTAAGTCAAAACTATGTTTTCCCAGTACAGACCAGCTGTAGACCCCAGGCTGTTTCACCAGAAGGGACCTCTCAGGGTGATGTTTTAGCTTTTCCTTTGTGAGGAGGGAGAGTTGTTCAAATGAGCCATGAAGCCCAGCTTAACCAGGGTTCCCATAGTTGGGGAGGCATATTTTGACTAAGACTTTCATGGAGGTAAGAGATAATGTATGTAAATGTATTTCTTAAATTAGAAACCGACACAGAGGAACATTATTTCTAATATTAAAAAGGGGCTGAGATATGAATGGCGGCTTCCCTAAGGGTGACCCTCCTGCTCATTTCATGTTTATAGAGCTGCTGATACCTCATTAACGTATTATTACCATGTTATTATAATTTTCTTCACTCATCACAGAGTCTACTTGTTTGTATTTTTTTTAAAGATTATTTATTTATGTATACAAGAACTGGATACAGGCCAGAGGTATGGTGAGTGAAAGGATTCACCAGAGACAGAGTGGGGAGCAGAACAGGCAGCTTGACTGAAATACACTGCTGAGGGGAGTAGTGGGCAAGACAGGAGAGGTCAGCCATGCCATGTGGGTCATCTCCCTAGCTGGGGATCACTCCTGCTGCAGTGGTTGCAGTGCTGTGCTTTAATCCTTTATGCCACCAGGGAGGGCTCCTATTTGTATTTTTGAGCCTAGTTCACTGCCTAGCACAAAGCAGATTAAAGTGGAAGGAAGGGAGTGAGAGAGGGAAGGGATAAAGGAAGGAATAAATGAATGATATTAATCCAAGCATCTTTTCTGTCTTCTTTCTGCCTTCCCCTCCTACCATCTTGCCCATGTATTTCAGTCTTCTCTAGCTTTGACTTTTCACATGCCCTATTCTAATTCAACGCCCCAAGTTCCCACCTCCTCTTCCACTAGATTTGATTACTCCTGATGTCCCTTGTGCTCCTTCTCTTCTGGAGGGCATTTGTATTGTCTAGTTAGCCACCAGGCAAGGTACATCATCTGACACTTCAGAAAGTCACACTTGTGGAAGATACTTTGCAAATGTTTAAATTTTCTCACTGTAGTTTTTAGGCTTCAACATTCTCTTCTGTCTTTTCTTTTTTTATTTGAAAGGGTTGGTGAAAGTGTTTCCAGATACTGGTTAAGAGTTGTTTTCTCTTGTGAGCTCTTCCATCATCAGCATTTCAGTCATCACTTCTGAGTACAGATTCTGGTTTGGCTTTTATGCAACTAGATAATTACCTGCCTTCTGCATCTGGCATCCCTGCAGTAAGAAACAATGGTCTGTAGCAAGGCCCCATGGTTTATCAGCTGAGCAAGCCCAGGCGAATCAACTGGCTTTTATGAACCCCTTATTCCTCACTTGTCAGATGGAACTAATACTCACCTCCCTCAGGTTGTAAAAGTCAAATAGGGGGAAAAAAACCTATGAGAACATGCTTGATAAAGAAGAAAGTGCTGGTTAGTTTTGTTCCCTAATACATATTTTATGCCACCTAATTCAGACTTTCATTTCCTCTTCAAAGTTGCATCAGTCTCAGCTATTCTTGTTGTCTTTAATCACGTGCCTCCACTTATTGGGACTTGCAAGGGACAGCATGACTTTTCTAAAGCCCAGTGTTGCTTTAAAATGGTCACTAGCGTCCCATTATCTAAGTAGAGTCTAAAGTTCTTAGCATGCGTTTTGAAACCCTGTTGGGTCTGAGGTCCAAGTTACTGTTCTAGCCTTGTTGCTACTTGCCTCTCAAATGCAACCCACCTACTAAGGACGCTCCTCACCTCTCCCTGGTCTGGCTTCACTTACTCTGCAACCCCAATTTAAGTGAAGATGTTTCTTTTATGCCTTTTTCTGAATTCCTCAGTGATTCCTTCCCTGCTGGGACTTGCCAGTGTTTTATTTCTTTGTCTATTATATTGTGATCTCTCCTGATGGATTGTGATCAGCAGAACATCTTGAATTGATCCTCATCATCTTTATGGTCAATGTAGAGCTTAGCACTCTGGTTTGTACATAGTAGATACTCAACAACTTTCATCTAAAGATATGTGCTGGGCCCTCCCTGGTGGCGCAGCGGGTTAAAGCACAGCACTAAGAAGCTAAAAGCCACTTCTGCATGAGTTCGATTCCTGCCTGCCCCGGAGGTGACCACATGGTGTGGCAGACCTCTCCTGACCCGCCCGCAGCTCCCCTCAGCAGTGTACTTCGTCGATATGCCTGTTCTGCTCCCC
>NW_004567131.1:3241037-3245458 GCF_000260355.1 Condylura cristata
TTTTTTTTTTAATACTACAAAGGTCTTTTATTTTTCCTCACACCTGTGATGCCATGCCTTCACAGGGAATGGATTCTAGTGGTTCAGGCCCCTTGTCTTTGGTTCTCACACCATGTGCCTCTCTGGGTAGAGCAGGCTGGTGCTTCAGTTAAATCCACACACCTTTCTCTTTGGCCTCCTTTATTTCTGCTCATTTTCTTTCACATCTCAGGAAGCTCTCTTCGACTCTTCAATCGATCGCCTAAGATGCTCAATACCAATGTGAGTTCTCTTGGCAGGAATCTTGCCTTTGTTTGTTTACAACAACAGCAAGTGTAGGCTGGGTACCAGAGTATCTCCCAGTGTTGCTGTAGTAACATGTGGGGCCTTCCTTCTTGAACGGTTCCCATCCCCTTGCTATCTAAACTGTCTCCTTTCTTGTAGATTTGCATGCATGTGACCAAAAGAACAACTCCATGTTTTCTAACCGGGGGTGCAGCTCTCCTCTGTCTCTTTGTGTTGGTCATTTTGGCCTCTTCCTGGGAGATGCCAGTTCCAGCCAAATGCTATGTGATCCAATTTCTATATCATAGTAAAAAGGTGGTGGAGAGGGGGACATGTGGAAGCTATTGATTTCTTTGGTGAAAAAGCTCCTGTCTCTTCTCATTCCAAAGCTTCTAACGTGATGAAACTATTTCCTTATATTCCCACTATTCCAGCATTGCTTTGTTCTCCCCATTCATCTATCACAAGATATGTAAAGGGACAACTGTTTGCAATATTCCTTGCACATGTTGCCACCATTTAATTTCAGTGCTAACTTTTTGTTAGGTTGAGCTTTGTTCATGGTGTCTATTCTGCAAGATGCTTCAAGACGAAATTCAAAATTAATGGCTTCACTTCTACTTCATAGGAGGCCCTATTTCTGTGTATACTTTTTAATTTAATTTAAAACTTGCTTTAGAGATAGTAGCAACATAAGAAACATGTCTTGTGATAAATATATTTTCTGAAATTTAGGACAAAGATAGTGCACAATTGCTCCCAAAGCATTCAAACTTCAGGTCCTGCTACAAGTGAAAAATGTTAAGCATAGATAACAAGATAAACTTTTATGTGGTTAAGGTCATCAGCTGTAAAAAGAAAGTTCAATTAGACTTTTAGTGTGCTTTTTTTTTTTCCGGATTCTTTCCTTTCTATCAACAACTAAGCTGATGAACTTTTAGAATTATAAAAAGCACAAAAGGACTCTGCCATACTCCGGAAAACACAAGCCAAGAGTATAAGGATTAGCCATGAGAATGAAGAAATGGCTGGATTAGTAGAAGGACAGGCTTCTGGTGAGTTCTTGAAAGTTCACAATGAGTTCACAGCCTGCTCCTGCCTAAAAAAGGCTAGGAAACTTGCCTCTAGAGCCTCGAACTGTTGTCAGATGTCTTTCAAGTTCACATTTGTTTTTCAAGGCTCAGGTCCCCAACCTTGAGCTATAAAGTCTAAGAAGGGTGGGCTACAGCCTCTCTGGTCGCTCAGGGGTTAAAGTCTCAGTGCTACCAAGCTATTGCCATCCCCACCAAGGAGCTAACTCACATGGCACAGCAGACCTCTCCTGTCTTGCCTGCTGCTCCCCTCAGCAGTGTATTTCAGTCCATCTGCCTGTTCTACTCCCCACTCTGTCTCTGATGAAAGTTCTTACCCCTGCGCCTCTGGCTTATAGCTCAGCTCTTGTATGCATAAATAAATAAAATAAGTCTTAAAAAACAAATGTGGGCTATGGAATAGAGCACTGGATAACATATCTATATTTTCTGACTTCAAGGGTCTATGAACAACCAAACAAAGAGAAAAGAAAAAAAGGTGGGTGACTTAGCTGTACAGGAAATGGGTGGCCTCATTCTGATTTGAGATCAGAATATTATTATATTTGACTAGAATTAAAGAAAATAACATATTTTTAGAAAAGTTTTTTAATACTTCATTCTGATATAAAAATGGTACCTTGACCTTTCAATAAGCAGACACTTACCTCCCTCACAAATGCAAAATATTTGGTGGTCTCTTGCATAATTGTTTCAGGCTTATATAAATAAAGTCTTAATCAGTACTACAGAAATTCTGTAGAAATTTCTGTTTATACTGGGGTGTTATTTGTTGACAAGAAGGGGCTATCTCAATATATGTTCACCTTATTTAGTATTTACCCGATGCAGGACCTGCTTTTAGAGTTGGTGGCCCTAGGCTCTCCTTGGTGGTGCAACGGGTTAAAGCACAGCACTGTGCAGCTATCTTCAGCCACTGAAGCATCAGTTTGATCCCAGGCCAGGAAGGTGACCCACATGGCACCGCAGACCTCTTCCGAGCTACCCACTACTCTCCTCAGCAATGTATTTCAGTACATCTACCTGTTCTGCTCCCCAGAACAGATTCTGTCTCTGGTGAATCCTCTCACCCAACCCCACTTCTGGCCTGTACACCAGTTTTACATGCATAAATAAATAAATCTTTAAAAAAACATTGGTAGCATCATATTTGCAGCAACATGGATGGAGCAGGAAGGCATTATGCTACATGAAATAAGTCAGAAGGAGAAAGAGAAATATTGAATGGTTTCTTTCACTTATAGAAGGAAAACAGGGAAGCCAAATAAAGGGTCAGGAAAAACACAAAACTTGCAAGCTGACCATAGATCTGAGGCTTACAGTGGGGGAAGACAGAGAGGTCAAAACAGGGGAGGGAAGAGCACAAAGGATTATGGTGGTGGATCACAGGTGCTTTGGTAGTGGGAGAACTACTGGGAATTCACCTGAGTGGGAGAAATCAAATACTATCCAAAAATGACAATGTAATAAAATGATTAAATAATTTTAAGATAAAAAGATAATAAAGTTGTTGGCATTATATCCTGGCATCTGGGACATCATGCTACTCATAGCTGGTCTTAGCCCTCGTTCCCTCATGTAGACATATATGTGGATGACACACAGGTGTTTTAAAATGACTTAGTGCCTTGAGGATTTGAAATTATTATTATTTTTCCTCATTGTACCATCCCATAAACGATTCTGCTAGGTACTGCAGGACAGACAGCAATGTGACACCCAGATGAAAGGTATTCATGCTAAGCTGTGAACAGAACATCAAAATGCAACCCATTCTTCCTTTTTTACTCTCATACAAGCAAATGTGTAACTTCCCCAAAGACACCCACACTTTAAATAGAGGAGTGAATGAATACCTGAAATCCGGAAATGTGACTATATAATTAGTGGTAGGTGAGGCACAGCTTGAGGTAGGAAATTCTGGGCAGTGGGTGGCTTGGGAAACCTTCCTCATACTCTCAAATCACACTGCCTGCTTCTCCATGGCATTCCCACCAGTTGCTCTGGTCCCTTGGCCTTTGTTAAAAACACTGATTTTGGGGTGGCTATCTGGGAGGTGGTGGAGGCTAGACATTAAAAGGGGAAAAACTCCCAAAGGGCAGGTATCTTATGTTAGGTATCTGAAGCACTCAAAATGTTGTAAGTATGATTCTATTGGATGCACTTAGAACAATTAAGTCCCCTTTATAGTTAAAACTAATAATCAAGGGGCACTATAATATACTTTTAATCTTTGAGACTGCAAGTTCTTCTTTACTTTTTCTGTCACTACTATGATTTTAACTGTATCACTTTTATTATAAGGGGAAAGCCTGTTTCTTTTCTTCTTCTCTTTGAAGTGAGTAGTGTTTATTTTTGCCCTAGATTCCACAGGTTGTTTCCGAGATTTAACCATTTTCTCTAGCTTTCTAACAGTTCCATTTGGAAACAGTCTTATGGCCACCACCAGGGTGAAAGACACATTTGTTCATATTTGCTAATTCCACATTTGACAGCTGCTGTCGGTGCGACTGGACATTGCCTTTCACTGGGAAGTAATGAGTGATTTGCTGGGTCTGGGTATCCCAGTCCTCGGGAAAGCGATTTAGATTTAATTGGAGGCCGAAGGGATATCGCCTTAGAGGAAATCAGTCTCCCCACGTCGGTCAGTCCGAACCCCTCTGGTTGTGTCCTGCCTCGGGGGAGTGTGACCGCGGTCTCCATCTGCCCGACCTTCCCTCCGACGTCTTGCCAGCCTAAGGCTGGGTTCTCTACCCTAATTTTCTCCCTTGCCGCCCACTCCCCGATCTGACGTGGGGACCCCCTTGGTAATCGCGAGCTGCTTTGGGGCTTGGTCCCCAGACCCACCTCGCGGGCCTGGGGCCGCAGGATAAGACTCGATCCCGGACTAGCGCCAGCAGGTGAAGGTGATGTCCCGGCAGAGGCTAGAGGCGAGGGGAGTCGTGAGGCATGGGTCAGGGGCGGGGTCGGAGAGGAGAGCCGGGATCCGAGGGTGGGCGCAGGTGGGAGGGCGAGGGGCAGGTGTGCGGGGCTAGAGATGAGCCGAAGCGGTTGGGGCAGCAGGGG
>NW_004567131.1:3245782-3258241 GCF_000260355.1 Condylura cristata
GGCGGCGGTGCGTCTGGGGGTTGGCGGCACCTGGAGCGGCTGTACGCGCAGAAGTCGCGCATCCAGGACGAGTTGAGCCGTGGGGGTGCGAGCGGCGGCGGGGCCCGGGGCGCGGCACTGCCCCCCAAGCCTCCCAACCTGGACGCTGCGCTGGCCCTACTCCGCAAAGAGATGGTAAGGGGATTCTGCGGCTGGGGGCGGGGGTTCTTCCCGTCCGCGTTCCGGGTCGGGAAAGTTCGCTGGAACCCGCGTTCTGCTCCGGAAGTCTCCGCGCCTACCCGCCCCTTTCTGACTTTTTCGCGGCGCGGGAAGGGCGGCTCTTCCCCCATTTCACTTGTCCTCTTTGTGTCCACGATTGGACTCCCACCCAGGGAGTGGTCCCCGCTCTCCAAAGGCAGCTTTGGGAGACCCAGCGCCCCAGTTCAGCCCCAGCTGGCGGCTGGAGGTGCGCCGCGGTGTTTGCGCTTGATCTCGGGGAGGGGGCGGCTTTGTCACACATCTCCAGCGTGAAACAGACCTCCCAGTCAGGGAAAGGCTATCTCCGAGCCCAACGGGTGAGAAGCTGTGTGCGATTGTTTCCCTGCCCCAAGAGGACGGCATTTCGTCCCCGCCAGCACAGGCGGCAGATTGGAACAACCTTCGTCCCCCTCCCCCGCGCCCTAGGCGGCGAGTGCAGAATCCGATTACAACCGATGGCCGGAGCCCACAGATGGCTGTGCAGGCGAACGCCTCAGCCCTCCCAGAGCTGTATGTAAAGCTGATTACCCAAACTGGCTGGGAAAGAAGGGGGAGGTGGTGACCTCCCCATTCGGGTGAAGCCGGTGTGTGTTGTCTGGGCTCTAAACAATGGGGCGTCGATTCCCCGAGTTCTCGGGATGTATATAGGTGTTTGTGAACCGGACACAGGAGTTAGGGTGACCCCAGAAGTAGGATTAGGGAAGGAACTGGAGTGGCGTTTCCAGACTTAGGCTGAGCGGGAAAAGAACAGAAAAGCTTACTATTTCTGACCCCTCGTGCTTGCCGCATCTCCACCCCCCTGGCCACCCTCTTTATAATCTGGCCTTTCTTTTCATCTCCTGCAGGGTTTTTCTGTGGTACAGAATGCTTGATTAAGGAAATCTAATAAACGGAAGCAACTTTTCCCCGTAGGATAAATTTGCCCAAACTTACCATCCAAATCCTTTAAATATGCATCTAGTGCATAAAGATATTGTTTAGGAAATGTCAACTTAATGCATTCATTTTTTCTCAGCAGTGTCAGTGTATCTCTTGTGAAAACTTAGACTGAATTAAATTTGGAAAAATCTGTCTTAACACTTAACCAATTAGATATTGTGCCGCATTCTGTTACAGGATTAGATATTGTGATTTCCATTTCTCTCTGAATATATTTTCCAAATTTCTTATAAAACTGATTAAATTCCAAGCCAGTTGTTTTTGTTGATAAACTGCCACCAGCATTGCACAGCCTGTAAGCTGCATTTTAATTCAATAAATCTATACCTAGTGTGTTTACAGTCTGAAATGGACAAAAGTATAAATATCGAGGTGAACTAGTAAGAATTGTGCCGGATTAATTCCCATACTTGAACAGGAGACAGGAAAACCTCAGGCTGCTCCTGTTGTGGAGCTCTGGTTTCTAAACATAATAGGGAGTCAGGCTGTGGTGGCCTGGAGTCAGTGCCATTCCGGAAAGTATTTTTCCAGGTCCCTCCTGGTGTGACTAAAGTGCATTCACAACCTTATAATTATGCCTTGGACCAGAGTTGTCACTAAGCCTAACTATTTGAAGCACAAGGAAAATAAACAGCCATCTTTGGTCTTGCTGATATTTAACTGAGATAAAGATAAGATACAGGCCTTGACAAGTCCCTTTCAAGAAATGTCACCAGCTCTGTGAGGGTGTTCTGGTCTTTAAAAAAATGGTGTACTGGTTTTACAACTTTTTTTTTTTAAGATTTATTTATTTGTGCATACAGAACTGCACAAATAAATGCAGGGGTGGTGAGGGGCTTCACCAGAGACAGAGTGGGGGGCAGAATAGGCCGATTGACAAAGTACACTGCTGAGGGAGCAGCGGGTGGGTCAGGAGAGGTCTGCTGTGACATGTGGTCACCTCTGCCATGTGGTCACCTCCGCCAGGTGGTCACCTCCGGGACAGGTGGGGATCGAACTCATGTGGAAGTGGCTTTAGCTTCTTAGTGCTATGCTTTACCCAGCTGGGCGGGCTTGGTCTTACAGCTTTTTAAGAGAATTAGTAGCCAGGACAATGGGGTTGGAATGGTCACATCCAGCTGAAGCTCCCACTGGGGCCATCTTGCAAGATAAGAACTAGAGTTTCTGAATTATCTGCAAAATAGTCTGTGTCCACCTATTTAATTGAGATTATGGAGGTGAAATCTGTGTCAAGGCACTTAACTAGATGTTGGCAGAAGGTGGTTAATCTCTTTCTGAAAACAGTGCTGTGTGAACCCTGAGGGAGGACCCTCTTCCAGCAGTGGTGGTGTGGATGGCAAGGAAGGCTTATAAAATAATGAGGGAAAGGGCAATGAGGGGAAAAAGGCACTAAGAAAACAGCAGCTGAGTGAACTGAGTGTGGTAGGTGGATCAGCTGGGGAAGAACACTTTAAGCAGAGAGGGAGGGTGCTGGGAAGGCGCCCCCAGAGGTTGCCAAATGCCTTTTGTAGCAGAGTGTACCACACCTGTGGCACAGAGTTGGACTTTGAGGGATTAATAGGATAGCAGGGAAATGCTAGAGGTGAACACTGGGGGAATCTCTAGCAAAGAGGGGGGCAGTGAACCCCCATGTTTATTGCTGCTTTATTTATAATTGGAAAAACATGGAAACAACCCAAATGCCCAAAAGCAGATGACTGGATTAAGAAGATGTGGTACAGATACACAATGGAATATTACTCAGCAACCAAAAAAAAAAAAAAAGAAACATGTCTTTTGCAGCAACTTGGTGGACCAGGCGAGAAAATAATAAGAATAATGAACAGCCATATACATTTTGTGGGAGTGGAGTGGAGAATGAGAACAAAAATGGGGGTGGGGGGGTGCATGGGACTATGGTGAAGGCACATGGGTGTGACTTGGTGACACGGGGATTACAATTGAGATGAAAAAAAATGTACAAAATGATGTAAAAATAACTATTATATATATATATAAAAGAGGGGGGCAGTGAATGTGAAAAGTCAAATGGGAGACACATTGCTGAAGCAGAACCTGCAGAAATTGCTGATTAAATATCCATGTCGGGGTAACGAATAGGGTCAGAGATGACTTAAGTTTTTCTCATGGAAAATGCAGCAAAGCAAAACAATGAAAAATTACAGTCCCAAAACCTAGAGGTAATCAGTGTTAATATTTTGGTGTATCTTCTCAGTAGACACAGTTTGAATGCTTTCCATGCATTATTTTAATTTAATTTATATCTTTATGAAATTGATACTCAAAATCTATTTCATGTATTTTTTAAAAATCATTACCAATGTCAGTAACTCTCCTGAGGTCACAAACTCTACCAGGTGTGTCCCACTGTGATGCCCCCCTTTTTTTTTTCAAAGATTTATTTATTCATACAGAAGTGGGGTACAGGCCAGAGATGCGGAGGGCGAGAGAATTCACCAGAGACAGAGTGGGGAGCAGAACAGGCAGATCAACGAAGTACACTGCTGAGGGGAGCAGCGGGTGGGTCAGGAGAGGTCTGCCTAGCCGTGTGGATCTCCTCCAGGGCAGGCGGAGATCGAACTCATGCAGAAGTAGCTTAAGCTTCTTTGTGCTGTTCTTTAACCCGCTGCGCCACCAGGGAGGGCCTGTGATGCCCTTTTTAACCACTGCTTGTGTATGTGTTCATATGTGTACATGGATCACAGCATGCATTCTGGGTACCATATATACTGCAAATGTTTTCTGGGTCAATCTATAGTTGACCCTTCAGTAACATGGGCTTGAACTTCTTGGGTTCACTTACATATCAATTTTCTTGTAAGCAGTCAATACAGACTTATGGTATTGATAAATAAAGTATAGTACAATGAATACATTCTTTTCCTTATGAATTTCTTTTTTTTTAAGATTTATTTATTTATGCATACAAGAACTGTGGTACAGGCCAGAGGTACGGGAGGTAAGAGGATTCACCAGAGACAGAATGAGGAGCAGAACAGGCAGATGGACTGAAATATACTGCTGAGCAGCGGGTTAGACAGGTGGTCTGCTGTACCATGTGGGTCACCTTCCAGGCCGGGAATCAAACTGCTGAAGAGGTTGCAAATTGCTTCATAGTGCTATGCTTTAACCCCTTGCACCACCAGGGAGGACCCTGGTGAATTTCTTAACGTGTTCTTTTCTCTACCTTATATTTTTGTAAGAACACATGTGTGATGTAAATAATGTATAAAATAAGAGTTCACTGACTTCATGTTATCAGTAAAGCTTCCAGTACACAGCAGACTATTTAGTAGTTAAATTTGGGGGGAAATCAGAGCCATGTGATTTTCATCTGGGAGGTCAGCACCTCTCACCCCTGCATTGTTCAGTATACAGTTCAAGGGTCAACTGTGTATTATAGTGTCTTCAATAACTACACAGTGTGGCATTGCATGACAGCATTAGTGAACTTTTCAACCATGGTAATCAATCCATCATTGGAAGTGTGCTCCATTGCAGTAACAGGGGAGTCAGGAGAAGTGGCTGCTTCAGGGGAGGTGGTGGGTTGCCATTACATCAGGGGAAGGGTGTAGTAATGTCAGAATGTAGAGCTGGAGACAGGAAGAGAGATTTTGATCTGGACATAACCTCTTAAAGGTAGGTGTGAGTGGAACCTGGGGGAAGTGTGAGGGCAGGAAAGCTTATGTGGGTAGAGTCCCCAGGATGGTTGACACAGCTCTGTGAATCATGTTCTAGTAACTGCTCCATGAAATTCTGTCCTGTTCTGCTCCCCATCTCCTCCCCAAAAGGCCCACTTGGCAAGCTGGAAGGGCCCTATGGATGGTGATTGCTCATGTAGATTAGTTAGAGACCGGAAAAAGCCCTTTTGGACAAGGAGTTGCATTTGTTTTCTGTTTTAATTAAATATTAGACACTATTTTTGGAGCACATTCATGGGAGAACTGTGTTAGCTATATAAAGTGATGTGGCAGATACAGGGTGAATGAGAACTAGATATTAAGGAGCTTATAACATGGTTGCTGTAGTTTAAGCCACTTAACATTTTTCATGCTCAAAGATGCTTTTTTAGTAATAGCAAGTTAATTGAATTTGCTCTTGCAAAAGGAGACTCTTATTGAAGGGTTGGATATATAAAGAGACAGACTAGAACCAGGACTGATGGAGAACCCAGGAGGTCTAGGGCGCTCTTTCGACCTCCCCCATCAGTTTATTTCCCCCTACATTTTGAGTCAAGGCTGCTATGCTCAGTTTCACCTATGCCACTTAGCTTGTTTCCAAACACAGTGACAGGGTGCCAGTGATACCAGCTTGGGTAACTAGAGTAACCTGGGCCACCCAGTAGTGACCCAGATGAAGAATGTTTTGCCCAGTTGCTAAGTTGACAGGCTAGCCTTGCTATTCTAGATCTATTGTTATTTCAAATCCCGCATGTCACTTAATGGCTACCCATGGCCTGATGCCCAGTGTCAGAGGGACCTTGGCATACTCCTTTCTTTGCACAGACCACCTGTCCTGCCCAGTGGCTCTGGAATGAGTGCATCAAGTGTAGATACCAAAGTCACATCAGTGTGCAGATACAGCCAGCCTCAGGAGTGGGGGCAGGGGACATTTGAAGGGCAGCATTCCTGGGGGGGACTGCATTCTACTTCTAAAATCCATGTAGCAAGTTCTAGTAGCTCTGATTCAGAACTTATGTGCCTTCTTTTTTTCCCTTTTTTCTTCACACTGTCAAAGTTATTTTGGTTACCCACTTGTGCATGAGAAATCATCCACACAGAACTTTTGAAATCCTGAACTGCAGTGATTTGAGTGAAGAATGTAATCTGAGGAAGAAGTTTGATTTGTGAGACCAGTGATACTTTCCCGCATCTGAGTTGGGACAACTGTGCCTATGAGAATGTCCAGGAAGCTGTATCCCAGGAGACAGCCATTAGCTGGAGTCCATATCCCAGCAGAGTTCTTATTATGCGTAACTACAGGGTCTTCGAGAGTAGGGGGCAGTTAGAGTATTCCTCAGAGACAGAGTGGGGAGCAGAACAGGCAGTTCGACAAAGTATACTGCTTAGGGGAGCAGCAGGTGGTCATGAGAGGTCTGCCACACTATGTGGGTCACCTGGGGGGGGTTGGGGGGGATGGAGCTCATGCTGAGGTGGCTTTAGCTTCTTAGTGCTTTAACCCACTGTGCCACCAGGGAGGGCCCAAAGAGTAGCTTTTAAAAAGGCTTATGATAAAGGTCCAATCTGGGAATCAGGCCTTTGAAATGCCATCTGGAATAAGAGCTTTAGCCCACAATGTTGTGGTCATGATTAATCAGAGGGCTGGGAATGTACCATGGCCTTAAGTATACTTTGTTTTCACCTGTCTTCCTACCAGAATGGTTTATCATGCTGTTCCTCCAGAGGTGACCCCTTCTCCCCCAAACCTCTGCCCAGTTCCAGAAGCCCGTAGGTGACTTGCTAAGAGGAAGATTTCTAGGCTCTTTCCTATACCCATAGAACCAGAATCTGCACTTCTAACAGGTTCTTCAAGAGCTGGAAAGCTCTAGAGCCAGGCATCAGAAACTGAAATTTTGTTACTAAACTGTATAATACAATTTAGAAAAGTCACACTGATATTTTAGGCCATAGATCTCTTACTGGGAGAAGGAGAATTAAATATTACAAAAGAACCTTTGGTTATAGCAGCAGCATGATTCTTTTCCCCTTGTGTCTTTTTGGGTCTTTCTAATGCCTAGGCAAGAAGATTACTCTGTCATAAGAACATGTGGGGGTGGATGCATCCCTAGTACAGTATGCTGCTGCTCCCCCAGGACACTTGCACAGCTGCTCCTGCTTGTAAATCCATTTGATGCAAAGATTGGAAATAGAAAAGGAAGAATGGATCAAATTTTCTATGCCTGGACTCGGTTCATCTTATGTAATAGTTCGCAAAGTCTTGAGGCTATGGTGATTGTCTACACCTGCCCTCGTCATGTTTCTACTCAGTGAATGCCGAAATTAAAAGTTTGAAGTTTGTACCTGTGAAAGAACATGTGTGTCTCTGGGCTGGGCTGGGGGCACTCGGGCCAGTCTGGGTCACTGCTCTCCTTTTGCTCACATTTGAGCTTATGTTTAAGTGAGTTATACGTAGGTTCCTAAGATGTGAAGATGTAAGCGACTGAAGATATTTCTCCATGCAACTTTGAACTTTTATCTGTTTCTCTACTGACTTCTGTGATATTTTCCCTAACCCATGTATTTCTTAAAAATAACCCAAGATGGGCCTTCCCTGGCCACAGCAGCTTCAGTGGGAGTTTGATCCCTAGCCCTGTAGGTGACCCACGTGGCATGGCAGACCTCTCCAGACCTGCCTGCTGCTCCCCTCAGCAGTGTACTTCATACATCTGCCTGTTCTGCTCCCCACTCTGTCTCTGGTGAATCCTCTCACCGCCCCTGCCCCTCTGGTGGGTACCGCAGTTCTTTATGTATAAATAAAAAAATATTTAAAAAAGTAACCCAAGTTTTCTGTTCACCCCTGCCGCCCAACCCTGCACTCTTTGGCTAAAGGCATTCTTCTATTAAATGTCAAAACTGCCCCAGTTGGTGGCACTTAGTCACCTCTTCATTAACAGAGGACCTCAAATGAGAAAGTGACTTGAACACTGTCCCACCTGCTACCTCCCACCCCTCTTGAGTCCCTGCTATAGATCTGAGGTCAAGTGGGCAAGGATGTTGAGAGCGGACCAGGACCTACCACCATTCATTTCTACCAAGCAGCCCTTGGGAAGGCTGGTGGCTTTTTTTCTTTGAATGCCAGCCTAAATTCCATGGAGTCTTCAGACCCGTTTGAAGAGCTAAGTTTTCCACAATCTTGTGTGAATTTTTTTTGTGTCTGAAAAAATTTACAGAAATTTCACAAGACCCTACTGTGAGACCACAGACGCCAGAAACAGGAAACCCTCCCTGAGACTGGCTGGGCAAGATATTTACCCCATCTTGCCCAACATCATTCCCCAGAGTCCCAACCTCTTATTCACCTCATTCTTAGCCCACATGCTCCAGATGTTTCCAGGTGATAAATAGGCAACTTGTTTCCCCAGTAACTACGTTCATTTCCCCCTCACCCCAGGAATTTTGGACACAGGAAAACCTTGAGCCTCCTTTATAGGAATTCATTGAAGCCATTAGCAAGATTTACAAAATATTATTATTCATAAAAATGTCATTTTAAAATGGATCAATATTAAAATTGTATCCATCTTAATTTCCAATTAGGTAAATTTTGATAAGTACAACCCACATAAGCAATAATTCAATCTCAGTGATATTAAAGAATATGAAAGGATCCCAAAATCATTTGAAGATTGCTGCTTTAGAACATGGAATTTGGACCCACCGGTTTGTGTGATTAGGAACCACTGGCTTTTAATACATTTGGAATGTTTTCTTAATTACGAAATAAGAGGCTATAAAGCCATTTCTTAAAGACAGTGGTCATTGCTTTTTTTTTTTTTTATTTAAAGAGTAATTTTATTAGAAAGAGACAGGAGAGGAAAAGACATTTGCATAGGCACAAGCAGGCAGGAAGAGCTCATTTTGCTTTTTTTTTTTTTTTAATGCCTAGAACAGAAGAGGAAATGGGCTTAGCTGTACTAATATCATTAGAGGTAAACAAGAATGTCTTCATGAGAATTGTGGGGTTTCACAATGGATTTCTATCAGCATGGATGCCTTAATTTTAATCAGAAAATCCAAATCTAACTGCTTTACTTAGTAGAGAAGAATTTATGGGACAGTATAGAGATAGGAGAAGCTTTGGCACTAGGCTTAATCTGGGGGTGTGGTTATGAAGCCTGGTCTGTTTTCTGTGTCTGAATCACCATGGTTCGTGAGCAGTCAGTCCTCAGCTGAGTGGGTTTCAAGTGATCACAGGAGATGAAACTGACCAAGCAGCATACATGCATCTCCACCCAGGAGAGAATGTTGCATAGAAGATGATATCATGGAGCAGAAGCTTTCTCCATGAACATAGAGTTAGCCCCAACAGGGGAGCTTGAAGTTCTTTCAGGAGCATTTCTGTCGAGCTTGGGTAGGTGATCAGCACTGGTGAAGTCTTCTCTTTAGGTTTCCTTTTCTAAACAGTATGCAGGTCATTCAGCCTTCTTCTGTCAACACATCCTTTATTCAGAAATCAGGTTACGATCCATTAGGTCACTGCTTTCTTTATTACATTCCAGTCCTGCGGATACATACTAGACACCTTGATTAGATTTGAGATATTTACGGATGTGTCTAAAATAAAACTTTCTGTCTGTGCTTATTCATTCATTCCATTTAAAAAGGAAGACTTTACAAGCCTTTGAAAGTTCTTTTAAAGTAATATTAACGCTAGAAAATTCAGAAAAGCCAAAAATAAAGATCAAGCAAGATTTTCGCAGCCTGCTATACCCACAGTGCCTGTTGTCTGGGCAGACAGTGCAGGTCAGTGTCAGAGCCCTCGATCCCTCTGTTGGAGTCTCAGGGACTTGTCAGCTCTGGCTGTACCGCTGACTCTACTTAGTGCTGCAGTTTCCCTGTATTCATAGACTTACCACCTACCTCACAGAACACAATGATGAGGAGTATTCAGTTGTATGCAGCAGAGATGTTTTTTTGCAGCTCCTAAAAATGAACTAGTCAGCTAGTAAAATTATGCTATAAAGATTTTTGATCTATTGCCATTTTGTCTTAGAGAGGTTTTACAGGCATACCGCATGCATCTGTTTTATAATTTTATTATTACTAGTTTTTCAAATTATGAGTAACATGATTGTTAAGGAGAGAATATTAAGGCTGTAAATATCCAATCCCACTTTCTAAGAGTTTCCAAGAGTTCTGCTGACAAATACTTTCTCTTCTAGTCATAAGCTTGCATCTGTGTATAGAGTGAAATCCTGCTACACGTACTACTCTGTGACGTCAGCTTTTGTGCTTAACAACACACCATGGACGTACTGCAGGCTCGGCTCGAGACCCACAATAAAATGAAAATTGCTATAAAGCTAGTCATGCCTATTCTTGGTTTCCTGATACACATAAAAATTACGTTTATATTATACTGTTGTCTGTTAAGTGTGCAATGGCATTATGTCTTTAAAAATACAGACCTTAGTTTAAGAACTCTGTCGCTAAACGTTATGAGCCATCATCAGAGCCTTCCGTAGGTGACGTAGGTCTTTTACTGAGGGGGGTCTTGTGTTGATGGCTACTGGCTGATCAGGGTGGAGGTTGCTGAAGAGATGGTAAAGATTAATATCAGGCAACAATGAAGTTTGCAGATTGAGTTACTCTTTGTGAAATTTTCTCTATAGCATATGATGCTATTTAACAGCATTTTCTCACAGCAGAACTTCTTTCAAAATTGGAGTCTATCCTCTTAAACTCTGCCACTGTTTTATCAACAATACATATAATATTCTAAACTTTCTATTTCCATTTTAGTGATGTTCACTGCATTTTCACTAGGAGTCGATTCCATCTCAGGAAATAACTTTCTTTGCTCATTCAGAAGTAACTCTTTATGCATTCATGTTTTAACATGAGATTGGAATTAGTCAACCATATATTCAGGTTCCGCTTCTGATTCTAGTTTTCTGCTTTTTCCACATCTGCTGTTACTTCCTCACTAGAGTCTTAAACTGCTCCCCTCACAGTCATCCATGAGAGTCAAAATCAGCTTCTTTCAAACCCCTGTTAATGTTAATGTTTTGACCTCCTGTCAGTTACACATCTGGAATGGTGAATCCTTTCCCAGTTTTCTATTGTCTGCTCTGATCCATCAGAAGAATCGCTATTTATGGCAGCTGTAGCCTTACAAATGTATTTCTGAAATAATATCTATTGAAATTACTCCTTGACCTATGAGCTGCAAAAAGGATGTTGTTTTAGCAGACATGAAAACACCTTTAATCTCCATCTCCATCAGAGCCCTGGGGTGTTAAGGTGCATTGTCAATAAGCAGCAATCTTTTAAAAGGAATCTTTGTTCTGAGCAGTAGGTCTCAACAGTGGGCTTAAACTCTTCAGTATACATGTGCTGTCATCCAGGCTTTGTTATTCTACTTATAGAGCAAACACTGAGTAGATTTGGCAAATTCTTCAGGGCCCTAGGACTTTCAGAATGAGCGTGGGCTTTTAACATCATCAACTGTGTTAGCCCCTACCAAGATGACCGTCCTATCCTTTGAAGCCAGACATTGATCTCCAGCTGTGGAAGTCCATGGTGGCATCTTCTTCCAATTTGAGACTGTTTTGTCTGCATTGAAAATCGGTGCTGAGTTCAGCCACCTGCACCAGTGACCTTGGAGATCTTGGGGTGACATGGGCTCGTGCTGCTTCACCTTGTATTTTTTATATTAAACCTCATGAACCAACCTCTGCAGAGCCCTCATTTCTCTTGTCCTTCTTAGAATTTGTAGAGAGTTAAGATCTTGCCCTGGATTAGGTCTTCACTTAATGCTGTGTTCTGTGTGACCTTCAGTCCAGACCACTGAGACTTTCTCCCTACCAACAACAGGTTGTTTTGCTTTTTTATCACTTGTGTGTTCACTGGAGCAGCACTTTTAATTTCCTTCAGGAACTTTTCTTTTGCATTTCCAACTTTGACAACCTGGTTCAAGAGTCCTCATTTTCATCCTATCTTGGCTCTCAGCGTGACTTCCTCATCTAGCCTAATCACTGCTTTCCTTTGAAGGTGAGAGGCATGCAGCTGCCTCTTCCCTTCACTCAAATGCTTCAAGGCCACTGCAAGGTTCTTCCTTGTTCTGATTGCACTTTTGTTGTGCCCTGGGAATAAGGAGGCCCTGGAGAGGGAGAGATGGGTTAGTGGCTGGTTGGTGGGGCACTCAAGACACAGTCACTTAATAAGTTGGCCATCCCATTTGGATGCAGTTTATGGAGCAAAATAATGACAAAGTGACATCAAAGATCACTGATCACAGATTATCATAACAGATTCAATAATGGTGCTGAACACATTGGAAATATTGTGAGAATTGCCAAAACTGACACTGAGACCCAGAGTGAGCACTTGTTACAGGAATACCCACGCCAGATTTGCTGGATGCAGGGCTTCTGGGGACCTTCACATTGTAAAAAATATTTTACCTGCAAAACACAATGAAGCAAAGTGTGATAAACAAGGTTTTGCACGTTAAACTTGGTTACTGTTCCACTCTAGTACATAGAGAAATACTCATTCTTTCAAAAGACTGCCTAGTTATCAACTGGCTATGCCATTTTCTAAACCAAGTTTTTTTTTTTTT
>NW_004567131.1:3258703-3320760 GCF_000260355.1 Condylura cristata
AAGCAGCAATAAACATGGGGGTACAAGTATCTTTTTCAATCAGTGTCTAAACCAAGTTTTTGTCACCCATTGTCCCCATCTCAACTTTCATTTAGCACTCTGTATCTGCCCTTTATAGTTCCTAGAAGCTTAACTTGGAACCGTACATCCCTCTCACCCTGTGGGAGGGGAGGGTATTTTTGGCTTTAGGTTGAGGAATTGCAGTGACAGGAGAGGGGGGGGGGTTGGGGGGGGTATTGGTCTTTTCAGAACGACTTACAGAGACAAGCCCATTCTGGCATCCTGATCTGCTCCACCCACAGACAAGCTCCAGCCGGGAGCCAGACACAAGACCTTTTCCTTTCATGTTTGTTTTGTCCTCATTGCCATAGCTGGGAAGAAGTTACTTTTGTTTATGTTTCTTAAATGTGCTGGCCTAGTACCCCACTTTCAGCTTCTTAAAACAGACTATTTTTCTTAATTTTTTTTCCACACAAAATATTTGAAAGTCTTTCATGATGCTGTTTTGAATCAACAAACCATTGCTTTTGAAGGTTCCTTTCATCTTCTTCGCTGTGTCCTAATGGTGATGTTCGTACTGTAATTTTTCAGGAGTCGGGAGACATTCTCTCCCCTACTGCACCCTCTGACATTCTGAAGCTGGGGAGCCGACACCCAGCTGGGGCGCACCACCCTGTCTGATGTATATTCATGTGGCCAGACTATTGTCTCAAAGCCATGCCCAGGGTGGTGTGTTGTTTGGTCCTGTTGTTGGGGATGTTGTGAATTGCTGAGGCACCTGCGTGTGCCGAGGGGGTGCAGGGTTGCTCAGGGCCTGGGAAAAGAGAAGCAAAGGATCTGGAAGGAAGCATGAAGCATGAAGAGAGAGAGGAAGCAGCTTAAAGCAGGAGACTAGTCGATTGTTCTCAGTTGTCTTGCTGAGCTAGAAAAGGGGCTACAAAGGACTGGATCGTAGACATTTTTTTTTCTTTCATGAGCCTATCTGTCTGCTTTCACAAGAGATTTGTTTTTTTTTTTTTGAATCCAGGATTAGGATGTGAATCCGAATTAGCAATGCATTTGGAGATCAGCAGTCCTTCAGGGACATGTGGGAACACTTCACTAAGACGACAGGATCCCCTCCTGTATACGGGACAGTGCTGGGGTCAGTGCTGGGGTCGTGAGCTCGCTGAGGGCGCCTTCTCCTTTTCTGGAGAAAGTTCTTATTTGTGGGTGATTTAATCACACCCTGAAACATAACTGCACGTTAGTTTTCTTGGATGATCCTCCTGGCTTCCCTCTTCCCTAGGCCCTGCTCTCTTCAATGTGGAGAGGCTAATTCTGGGGTTGACTGCTGGAATCTCTCCCAGCTGCTGAGGGTTTGACTCTAACTTGCACTCAGAGGATGCTTGGCTTTTTGTACCTCTGTTCCTGACAGGCAAGAGGTGAGTGTGTTTCTGAGGCTTTCCTCAGGGGCCCCCTGGGGTGTGCTAGGCACAAAGCCTGCCTGTTCAGCCCAGCTGCCTCTTCATCTGCCTGTGGGGTGTATTAGGGGCTATGTGACCCTAGAATGACCCCATTGCCAGGCGGCCTCTGCAGCCAGACATTTCTGGGGTATCTTGCTTTCTGCAGTGAGGCTCTGTGCTGGCTACTAAGGAACCTAAAGGGAATGTCTGCATTACCTGCTGGTCCTACATTAGGAGAAAGAAGTCCCCTATGCATACTGTGGTGCAAGGTAGAGAATAATAAATAGTGTTGAGAGGCTGAGAAGTTAGGGGAAAGCTGAGCCAATCGAAGTCTGTTAAAGAGTCGCGAGCTGGCGTTGGGCCAAGTGAGAGGGAGGCTTTAATAGGTGCATTGGGGACAAGTGGGGGCAGTGTGGGTGCAGATGCCTCAATCCACGAGCTGTCGTTGGGGACAGTATATTCAGATCAGACTGTGGGATGCAGATTGGTGAATGAGTTTAAACAACCACAGCTGGAGGAGAGGTGTCCTAGGCGAGAATCCACATTTGTTCACGTCACTACTAACCTCATGTCCTTCTAGCTAATTTGGAGGATTTTTGGTAAGCTACAGGAAGTTTAGTCTAGTTCCAGAGAAGGAGGTGTTGTGAAGCTGGCTATGTGTAGGTGTGTCTGTGTGTCTGAATCCCTGGCAAATTAGTGTAAACACTTAACATCTGCTCTTTGTGTAATCAGAGTGTGCTGGTCTGTGCGGTATTCTAGGTGGGTCAGACCTTCGTTTCTAGGCCAGCATTCGTTCCCTGTGAGGACAAGGCAGCTTTGTGAGTCATCTGGCCTCTGTAGTACAGAAAGGTCCAGAACACCATCTGACTCCCAACCTGGTGTGGATCCTGGGTAGGCTGGAGACCGTGGAAGGACATATTGAAAGAGGAGCCTGAACCGTAGCATGGGGTCATTGGTCCTTGGGTAGCAGGGGTCACGGAAAGTCAGAGACTCTGCATCCCGGCAGGGGTTGTACAGCCAGTTTTGCATTCCCCTGCTCCCATCTGCAACCCAGGAATGCACAAGTCAGACTTCTTGCCTGCTTTGTCTTTTAACATTATTTGTTCCCAAGGTGGGAAATAAGTGTTTTGGGATCGCCCAACCCTACTGGTATCAGAGTGACTAAGCAAAAGTTTTTCCAGGATTCTAGATGAAATCTTTTTATGATTTTGTGAGCAAATATTGGTGTGACTCTGGGAAGGTGTGGTTTTGTTTTTAGTAAAGTTTCTATCCCTTGCAGTAAACCCTGGCAAAGAGGTGTATGTGAGTTTGCTGAGTCAATATTGAGGCGTGGTTATAGTTTTCAGATAGTATAGGAGTCTTGGGAAATAGGAGCATGTCTTGAGGAAAATGTTGGGTGGTTATCAGACCAAAAATTACAAATCGTTGGGCTAGTCAGGCCAGGACCCCTCAGGAAACTCTGTCAAGTGTTTGCTGATCGCTTAGGACAAAACCCCT
This sequence comes from Condylura cristata, assembly GCF_000260355.1. NCBI lineage: Eukaryota > Metazoa > Chordata > Mammalia > Eulipotyphla > Talpidae > Condylura > Condylura cristata. The sequence goes on from NW_004567131.1 coordinate 3,261,646, forward strand.
GGATCCTTGATGACCCCGAGCTGAACTGGGGCAAGCCTAGGGGAAAAGGGATGACCTGGTTTGTGGCTGGTGGGCTCTCATCTGCAAGTTCCAGAATGCAAGACATCCCTCAAGAGAGACATGCAAGAGAAACAAAAAGATCTTATTTATACAGGGTGTAGGCAAAGGGACAGGGAAAAGGTGATGGAAAAAAAAATTATTGGCTGACACATGTCCCAGGTGCTGATTATCCTAGGCCAGGTAGTATCCAAATTCCTGAACCCAGGGCCCAATCGGGAATGGGCAGGTGAGAAGCCAGCCAGGAGAGCCCCCAGCCACAGGCAGGCAGCCAGCAGGAAAGCTCCAAGCTCAGCCTGCCCGTTCTTTTTAAAGTCTAGCAGCAGTCCTGCTCTGTCCCTCAGTGCCAACAACCCACCCAGGAAATCGGAGGATGTTGCTCCAAAGATTCACTGTTTTCTTACTGAGTCACAGAGTATTTGAGCTAGCTTAGGATTATTCAGCCAATGTCTTGTTTTATAGGCTACTTGTGGGCCTAGGCCTCAATAAATCTACTGGAAGGGGCAGAGTGGGGCCAAGGGGCCCCACCCCCTGACTTTTCTTCCTAAGAACAGCGGCTCTTAGGTCCTCCCTGGTGACCCAAGGGTTAAGTCTCAGTACTACCAGTTCTATGGCCTGTGGCTTAAATCCAGCCAGGGAGTTTACCCACACAGGGTGCAGCAGACCTCTCCCATCTTGGCGTATGCTCCCCTCAGCAGTGTGTTTCAGTAGATCTGCCTGTTCTGCCCCCCACTCTGTGTCTCGTGAATACTCTCATTCCTGCCCCTCCCCACCTCTGGTCTACACTGCAGTTTAATTGGACCCCAGTGCCATATAAAAAATTACCCCTCTATACAATGAATAAAAATCTGGCTACCCTCAGAATTAACTTAAAAAAAAAAAGCTATTTTTCGGAGTTCCAGCATAAAGGGTGGTCATTACGGAGACAACAGGACTTGCGTGTCTATCTGCCTTGCTTTAGCACAGTATGCTGAGGAAATGTGACTCTGTCACATTGTTATGATGGCTTCAGCTGCCACAGAGAGCCTGTGGTGTTGGGCAGCTTAGAGTGCTGGAAGAGTGTAGAGAGTAACCTGAAACTTAATAGTCTTGTCATTGAATGAAACTTCTTTCAGCTTTCTTCTTTTCAGCCTCTCGTGTGTGAAATTTGGATTGTCTCATGGAAAATCTCATTGCTGGATAATTACAAAGACTGAATCCTCTAACACCTCTGTGTTTTCCTATGTGCACGTTCTCAAATATCTTCAGCGCTTTTAGCCCTGTGCTTGGTACACAAGAGACCTTTGATTACTGTTTATTAAAATGGTTTGAGATTTTACTTAATCTTCCCAATCCCCGTAAGAGAAATGATTCTATTTTGTCATCAGCCGAGCCATGGAAATGACAGATAACTTGCTCGAGGGCCAAGAGGCAGGAGGCAGGCCTGGCTCCTGTGTAGAGCTTCTCCCCTGGCCCATCGAGCGAGGAGCGAGGTCTGCCTCCTCCACTGTCCATCACCTGTGGCCCCAGACCTGCTGAGTCAGAATCTGCTCAGAGGTAGTGGGTGACTCTGAATAAGAGGAGATGCTCCAGGCTGCATCCCCAATTGGATTAACCCCTCTCTCTTAGGGTTGATGGAAATGATGCATTTCCTGTCCTGGCTGTGCTGGTTCTCTTGGAATGGGCTTGGGGGAAGGGAGGAACTTAAGATAAACAAATATGACTTGAAAATGTGCCTTGTTCTAGCACCACTTTGTGAAAATTCTTCCCCAGAGGCTCTATGAAGGTCCCTTGTCTTACAAAGATGGTTCAGTCTCCCCCCACAATGTCAGGGTACACCTTATCCAAAGGGTCTCACCTCTTTCTTTTGAGAGCCTGGAGGCTGAGCTGGTCAGGATGTGACACCGATCAGTGAGCCCCTGTCACAACAAGGGGACTCTGTGGCCCCAGGGAGTGTGCACAGGGGAAGCACCGTGGGTCTTCTGTGAATCCACCACAGCAAGAGGAAATGACACACTTCTGTCTTAGCATCCCAAGTGAAACCGGCTGGGGCTGCCAGAATGTGCAATGCTGCCGCCTCCCAGGGTGTGCCAGGGAGTAAATTCCGCAGGCTGGGGCCCGTGCCTGGCAGGTGTGCTCCTTCCCTGACATGCTGAGTAATGGCTGAGGTGTGGGCATCACACACTGCAGGTTTTCTCAACACTGGAACTCAAAGCATCTGAGTGATGCTTTGAGTCACTCGCTGTCTGGAAAGAATGTGCTGGCATGAGCGGATTGCTGGCTGAGTGTTCAACTAAAATTAAACTTGAGTGCTGACTTCTTGTTTTTACCTCCTGTCCTCTCCCCTTCAGGTTGGCCTTCGACAGCTGGACATGTCCTTGCTGTGCCAGCTCTACAGCCTTTACGAGTCCATTCAGGAGTACAAGGGAGCATGCCAGGCAGCATCCAGCCCCGACTGCTCTTCTGCTCTGGAGAACGGCTTCTTTGATGAGGAGGAGGAGTACTTCCTGCAGCAGAATGCCCTGCCTGACGTGCGGGAACTGGGCCCCCCACGGGACCTGTCACTGTCCATCTCCCCCCTCTCCAGCAGTGATTGGATCCTGGAGTCCATCTAGAGGGTCTCAGGAGAGAGGCACTATAGGGCACGCCCTGAGAACAGACACACTGTGGACATTAGCTTTTCCTCTTGTGAGAAAACGCCTCTGCCTTCCTCAGTGGGCCATTCTCAGCCAAGTGGTACCAGTGCCACTCTGGTTTAGTTTGTAGGAGATCTAGCTCATGGCATTCTCTCTAAATGACCGCTGGTTCTGCCGGAGTGATCCCGAGGTGCTCAGTGATGTCCTTGACACTAATCCTGGAGCACGCCAATCCTGAATTTGCCATGAAAGCGTAACAAGAAGATCCCCGAAGAGACCTTGGCAGGGATTTCATGCTAGACTCTTTGTGGTCACTGCCTTGCAGCTCGTGGTAGATGATTTGCGCGCTCTTTGCAGAATGTGCAACGAGAACATTTCATTGCCTGCCCTTCCTCAATGTGTTTGTTCCGCAGCCATTCTTGCTGTTTCCTGAGCGTTTCCAGCCTCTTGGTTGAGCTTTATTTATTTGTCAGCTGCATTACTAGCTGTCCAGGTGGCTCAGTGAAAGCTTTTTACTGAGAAAACATTTCACGTCACACCAATCAGCTGCTTTCTATTAATCTCGCAAAAGAAATTTATAATGTTCTTTGTCCATCAGGAAGAGAAAAGATAATACGAAGATGTGTTGAGTAGCAGAGAGTACAGCTGGCACAAGCTAATGTTTTGTATCATTCACTGTGCGATTGCAAGCATTTTTGTTTTTAAAGATTCTGAATGTAAACCAGTGTTAAAAACTACCCCCACCCTTCACTCAAAATAGTGATCACCTTAAGCCTTATATATTTATTAAAATACTTTGTGAACACTTTACACTGTGCAGGCTTAAAATGAGGATAAAATACTAAACTCAGTAGTTGTATAATACTTTGAATTCAGCATCTTCAGCTTTTATAACTTTATGTACTGAATCTAATCAAACACTGAAACAAAATTTGCTGCCACTATGCATTTGAAAGCAGCTTTATTCCTGCTGGCTTACACTTGGGGTTTTCTGAGCCACAGTAGACCAACTTTCAGGGTGCTTGGTGCTGTTGGCTCTGATGCTCTAAGCCCCGCTCCCCTTTCTTGTGCTGTGACAGTTCCATATTAGTGCCTCTTTTGGGACAGCAAGAGGAAGTAAAATTGATCATTATGAGCCAGCATGTGGACAACCTATTATGTACACAATCCTGTTTCAGGAACTGGGGTGAAGTACAGAGAAGGAAGAGCTTTTCCGGCATATATCCTGTGTTGAATGTGGTAAAGTGAGGAGTGGCAATAAATTGCCTTCAACATAGGACATAACTGTTAAGTGGGAGCAAAAACACTGCAGAGGGGGCAAGAAAATTGCAAGTGATAAAAGCAGGTGACATCTGTGAAGATGTCTGTGAGGCTGGGCCCCTATAACATGATGAGTGAGGTTTACAGGTTTGTTGTTTTCAGCTGTGAGCATGTTAGAGTTGCTTGGGGAGATTCTAGAAAATTGCTGAGCCTAGCTCAGTCTTCACCTTCCACCCTCCTGATTTAATTTGTAAGAAATGAGGCCTGGGCATCTCCATATGACTCTAGGAATCCTCCAGATTATCCTAATACAGATGTAGTTTGTAGCTAGTGTTCAAAATGTCGTCATGGAGTGGGCATCACCAAAAACATGTTAGAGACACAAAATCAAATACCCAGCTTACATCAGGCCCTGCCTCTTCACAAGACACCCCCAATGGTTCCATTGTTCGGTGGTTGGGAAATGCAGCTTAGTGTCACCAGCACCACTAAACAAGAGTCTGCTGTCCCAGGGCCCAGCCAAGGATGGGGAGACCAGGCCTCATAGGATGGGCCTGCCATGACCAGGGAGGGATGCTTGCAGGTCCGGGGCTGACTGGGGGTGCCCTCTAGTTAAGATTTCCTGCTTTTCCTGGGTCTGCTGCCCCTGGGCTCTTCTGGAACTTAGTGGTTCACCATGCCTTGAGTTTTGGTGTTTTGTCATTGCAGGATCATCTGTCAGAGTTAGAAGTGGAATGAACCACGGCAAAGTGAGGGGTTTCCCTTACTGCTGGGAAGGGTTAGCACATTCCTCACTCCTGCAGTGAAGTGGCATATATACATAAACCATTGCAGTTTTTAATAATCTATCTGAAATATACTTTATCTCAAACATTCTTTTGCTTTAAACATAGTGTACTGTTGTAGATATGGCTTGACAAAGAATATTAAAATTTAGTGAACCATAAAATGTTTTCTAATATATCTTCCTTATGAAGGTTCCACAGATGATTAGAAAATAAATTCACCTCTGTCCTTTATTGCTACCTGGCATAACTCATTACCATTGAGTTTGGAGTGGGTCTGTCTCGCTATTCAGTGACCTCCTGAGTATCCAGTGGGTGGTCAGGATGTCCAGCATTAGCTGATGAAAGTTAAAGACTGATCTTCTGTGTGGCCAGCCATGCACCAGGGAACAACCTTCCTGTGTCTTTCTCAGCTGATGTGTGGTGAACCCAGAATTGTTGATCATTAAATCTTCCTGTTCACAAATGATAGATTTCTTCTGTCTCCAGTGGAACTTACAGTCAATGGCCTGCGGTGATGTCTTTCACTTGACATTTATTTAGTACTTTTCTGGGTCACTTTGAGCTGGGCATAGATGAGTAATGGAAGAGCCTCTGGCAGATGCGGCAGAGAGGAAGGATTAAGACTGAGGACGTGAGACTGAGTCCTGGGAGGGAATTCAACAAGTACTTGAGGATGTTGATGGAGAGACCATCTGAGCTAGCTCTGAAGGGTAGGCCAGTTAACTTTAAGGAGAGAGTGAAAAGGCAGATGGAGTGACCAAGTCCTCAGAAACATGTACTGTGAGTGTAGTATGCTTTCTGTAATTAAAACTGGCTACGTGATTTGCTGGAGGTCAAGGCTGAAGAGCAGCAGAGTTGCAGTTCTCCGATGCCACGTTGGTCCTCTGCCTAGGGAACAAGGGATGAGGTGAACCCTTGGGATTACCTGATACAGCCCCTTAACCTTACATTGCTGTGCTTTATGAATTAGTGCCTCATTGTGTAGCATTTCCTATTGGCTCTTGTTCTGACTTTTTACAGGTATCACTTCTTTCCGAGCCTGTGATTATAAACATGCGAAGTCCGGGGTTGGGGTAGAAAGACTTCAGAGCAGCCATCATCTCTTCACTGTGGTCAATTCAACTTCATTTTCCTGCCCAGAGAAAACTTGCTGACTATAAAAGCCCAAACCTGTCCAGTCTTTTCTTTATGGGAGGTTTTACTTGGAGTTCAGAGAGATGGATGTGAGTTTATTGTCTATGGAGGTGTTCGAGTTTGTGTCACAAACGCATGTGTCACTGAAGGTGAATCAGTGTTTCTTGGGTGAAAATGCTGCGGAAGCATGTGGGTGTTCCAACCACTGAGCATGGCCTTTGGAGAAGTGTCAGTTGCCTGCTCAATGGGATTGTTCTCACCCACTGAAATAGGCTACTACCTTTCCACCTCACTTCTCTGGCTGCCGGTCAACTGAGGACAGGTCTCTAGACACTGCTTCCCTTGCTTAGTATTCACAGAATATTGAGCAACTACTATAAACTACATGGAAAAAGCATTATCAGCAAGATGAAAGTGTGAAATAAAGATAAAGAAGAGCTACGGTTCTAGAGAGGAGAGGCTAAGGGCAAATGCCAACTAGAGAATTCAGTTTTGCTGACCTTAAGCAGAAGTTCCAAGTTCTAAGATGCCCTCTCTCCGCTTCCCATTCCACCTCTAGGACACACAGTTCTTCTTTTTTTTTTTTTTTTTTAAAGATTTATTCATTTATGCATTCAGAACTGGGGTACAGGCCAGAGGTGCAAGGGCTGGTGAGAGGCTTCACCAGAGACAGAGCGGGGAGCAGAACAGGCAGATCGACGAAGTACACTGCTGAGGGGAGCAGTGGGCAGGTCAGGAGAGGTCGGCTGCACCATGTGGGTCACCTCCAGATGGAAAGTCAAACTTGCACTTAGGCAGCTGCTGCCAGCTTGCAGTGCTGTGCTGTGCCCTAACCTGTTGCGCCACCAGGGAGGGCCCTGACACAAGTGCTAAGAAGAGTCAGCAACGTGGTGCCTGAGCACCACAAAAACCACGGTTACTGGTGGGAGGAGCAGTTGCATTAGAAAAAGAAGTGCTTAAAACACAGTCGCCACACGGCCAGGGAGGACATGTTCCCAAGTTCTGTAGGAGGACACGGCCTACGAAAGACAAGTTGGGCCTTAGGTCAGCTCAGTTCTAGGATTTAGGGACGAGAGCACCACCTCTATGCCTTTCTTTTTCCTCTTGCCTTCAGGGTGATAAGATGACAGAGGGGGCTCAGGAGAAAGGGTGATTGATCTAAAGTAGGCCCTTCCCAGGAGGTGCAATTGGTTAAAGCAGCATTCATCCCCAGCCAAGGAGTGACCCACATGGCGAGGCAGACTCTCTTGACCCACCCGCTGCCCCCCTCAGCAGTGCACTTTGTTGATCTGCTTGTTCTGCTCCCCACTCTCTCTGGTGAATCCTCCCCTCCCCTGCCACACACCTCTGGCCTGTACCCCAGTTCTTATATACTTGAGTAAATAAATCTTTAACAAAAATAAATCAATTAAATGATCATTAAATCATTTAAAATGATTTTTGATGTTAGAGACAAGAAAATGCCTTTGAAATTCCTAAGTCCGACAATGGTATGAAGGCCAAGGGGATTTGAGGTTGAAGGGCAAACTAGTGATGCTACACACTTACTGGCTCCCCTGGGTGCAGATGTCTTAGGGATGTACGTGGAGATGAGTTGGAAGAAAGAGGGTGCTTGCCCACAATTCTCAGTCTGCAGTTACTGTAAGTTACCAACAGCCTCTGCCAGCGATACTCCTCTGGACAAAGGGCCTTGATGTGTATGGCTTCTATTTACCCTTTGGCAGAAACATCAGAGAAGACAGAAGACGGGTAATAATTAAACCCAGTGTCCCTGTAGTCACATGCCACGCGACTTCGCTCAACAAGCTTCTGTCAGTCATACAGGGTTGTCTCCAAGATCAATAAATAACAGTGCAGACTCAGTCACCCTCACGGAGGCATTTCCACTGTGCTGAGGCCTCAACTGGGACAGGCTGACGCAAGACCTGGAAGTTGAAATTTATCTCCCCCTGCTGCAGAAGAAAGAAGTATTCAGGTTCAGATGATGAGATTTGCTGTGAGGGGTTCTTGGGCCCCTGTGAGAGAGAACTCAGCAGATGTTCCCATTCATCAGCACACAGTGTTTATTAAAGCAGAAGAACAAGGAAAGAGCACCAGCATGAAGCCAGGCAGGCAAGAGAGTGGCGTTTTGCTAGAACAAGGGGCGTTTTATAGTGTTCTTTGATGGAACAAGAGTGGAAATTATTGCCTTGTGGTTAGATTGAGTTGATCGTCTATGATTTACAATCCTCTCTGTCCCCACCTCTAGGCAGTGATGTTTTCTAACTCACTGGGGTTTAGTTCAGGATTCATTCATCATCCCTACCCCACCCCCGGTGTTTGTCCTTGTGAGAACTTTCATCCTAAGTTTTTCTACTTTCAGCTTCCATTGGAAGCATACTCTACTTTCTTGGACATGTACCTGGTCATATACAATTATTTATTTAAAATGGATTGATATGGTTCACAGGCCACTCTTGTTCCAAAAACTATGGTGGTTTTACAAAAAATGAACACAATGTGGGCCCCAACCTGGTGGTGCAAACTGGGCGCAGTTGCTTCAGTGCGAGTTTGATCCCCAGCCCTGGAGGTGACCCACATGGCGCTGCAGACCTCTCTTGACCTGCCCTCTGCTCCCCTCAGCAGTGTACTTCGTGGATCTGCCTGTTCTGCTCCCCACTCTGTCACTGGTGAATCCTCTCACCCCCCCCCGTACCTCTGGCTGTACCCCATTTCTGTATGCATAAATAAATCTTTAAAAAATCCATTAAAAATTAACAGAATGTACTGCAATTTTCTAAAAAATCAGCTCATAGGGATTACAAGGGCAAGATGGGGACAATGAAACCAGGTGTCAAATCAGCACAGGAAGCATCTGCTGTCAAGAAAGACAAGTTTTATCTTCTTGCAGACACAAATGTGGCAGCTCCTTACCTTGCGCTCATTTAAGGCGTACAGAGTGCATGCTCAGCGCCAGGGCAGGTGTTTTTCTTGGTATGTCCTGCCAAATGTGTACAAGCAAGGTGACTGCTGGAAAATATGAGAATGTGTTGGCATGATATTCTTCAAACGTTGCCAGGGAATCTTTGGGTCACATGGTACAGCCAGTGCCACACACACCCATCCTAGAGCTTCAGCTCCTCCAGGTAGCAACCAGTCGCCATGTCACCAGGTGCCCCTCAGAGGCTCCTTGCAGTGCCCTGCATCTGCCTGCCTGTGATGTCAGTGAAAGTACAGAGTAAGGGTTGTTTCCCAGGAGAGACCTGCTCAGCTCAGGAGGTGTGTGTCCATGTGGTAGTGGTTGGGTGCGGGCTGCTATTAGTCAAATGAATTTTTTTTTTTAAAAAGATGTATTTATTTATGCATACAAGAAAGGGGGGTATAGGTCAGAGGTGTCATGGTGGGGGTGAGATGATTCACCAGAGACAGAGTGGGAGTTAGTAATACCCTTAACACAACAGGACCTGGCAGAAATTGAATGTTTGGTGGGAGATTCTTGCTGTTAGCCTTTTTCCTCTTTTGGCTCTTTGAATCAGAGTTCATTTCAAATTTAGTCCTGGGTTAACTTTTTCTCCTCCAATTTTATAAGAAGAGGTTTAGTTATATGTTAGATATCAGAAAGTTTCAACACAACTTTCAAGAACCATGGCTGTGGAAAGAATTCAGTAAATGCTCATTTTTTCGAGACTCTTTTCTGTTTCCTTGGAGGTATGCAGGTGCTTATTGATCTGGCTTCAGTCATCTGAGTTCCTTACTTAAAAGCACTTGTTCTCTATTCCTAATTGTATTTGAAGACCAGTTAATTTCCTTATCCAGGGATCCTCTATTATACTGGATGCGAAGGCTGAGATTTTAGTTTCAGTTCTGTCACCATCTGCTTGTGTGACCTTGAGCAAAACACTTATCTTTTCTAAGCTTCCTGTTTTTTATATGACTGATTAGAAAGAATTTTTAACTTCTCCAGTTGCTCATCTTGTAAGTATCTTTGATGATGCCGTTTCTTTGGCTTTCACATACACCTCAATGTTTTCTTCCCAAATGAGTTCAAAGGGCTTCACACTTCAGTAGAAAATCTCTTAACAAGACACTTCTCTATTTTCCATGTGCCATATTGGTCTGTACTTGCTCTCGTAAACTGAGACTTTCTCTGTTTCCTGGCTGTGTTGCAAATTCCAGAGTCAGCAGTGGGCTGTCAGCATGGCCACTGTAGCGTGATCCATGCTTGTGATTATGAGACAAGATTTCTAGGGGCGCTTGAGTGCATGTATTTATCAATGAGGGTGGGGGTACCCAAAAGTGATTTAATTATATGCTTTCAGCTACACTGTTCTATAAATACCTTTTTTTGTTGTTAGATCATGTCTCAGTGTTTTGGGGAAGGAGGGGACACCTTGGAAAGTATAGATCTCACTTTAAAGCACTAAGCTCCACCACTACCTCATTAGTGTTAACAGAGCGATTCTCTCATTTCAGCAATCACATTTAAATTAACTTTAAAAGAGAAGTCAGGCCAAAGTTTAACAACTGCAAAATCTAGGTTGTTTCACTGTAAAATCCTGTCAATAATTGTCTGAAATTTTTCATAAAAAAAGTTTGGAAAAAATGCAGGGCCAAGCAAAGAGGTGAGATGGATTCCCTGGGCTGATGAGAGGGGGTTGTGGGGAGAACTTGAGTCACTCCAGGTGTATCTAGTGGTCACTTACAGGCAGCCTCTGCTTCCTTCAGTCACACTCCAAAGATCAGTGCAGAAACACTGGGCCTAAGATGAGAGAGCAGGTGGCTTCTCTACCCACCTCCACAGCCTGGGCTCTCTGCCACTCACAGACACTGGCACCAGGAAGTGGTTCCATTTTTTTCTTTTTAAGATTAGTGACCACCTGTGCAGTGCTTAACATAGATTGAAGTTGTATGGAGTGTGATTTTATGAAAGGGTGATGTGGTTCTCTTGTCAACAGACTCAAGAAGTGAAAAGTTATGACTGACATACTGTCATTTCCTGTAATATTTATTTCTCTAACACAGGGGGTGTGTAACATGCCCTCTGGTTGCATGCCCTCCGTGTTCCCTTTTTAACATTTATGGCTCCATCTGGTGGTCAACAGCCCACTCCATCCTGTGGCAAGTCTGTGACGTTATGCTAGTTGGTTTAGTTCCGTTTTTAACTTTGGATGCCTGTGTTGGTTTCCGTGTCTTTGGGATAAATTACAACTCACAGGACCTTTATGTAACTTCCTGGTACAATTTTTCAAACCCCTATTGGCCACCCTGCACCCAGATGTACTGTATACTTTCAGTAACTGTACACATTACATGCTCTCCACCCCTGGACTTTGCAAGTGTTCTACCAGGGACACGGGGAAGTTCTATTCCTTTCTCTTTTCCCTGGGTAGGCCTTCTCGACTCCTGACTGGATTAGATGCTCCTACTGTGTGCTTCCCTAGGCCTTGGACTGGTCCCTTTACCGCTCTTGCCACCCAGTACTGCCATTACTTATTTCTAATTTCTCACAGCTCAGTAAACTTTGAGAGGGTCATGTCTTACTCACCACTTTAGTTTCTGATGCACAACAGTCGGTGCTCAGTCATCTGTTGTAAGCAAATGATGAAGGAAAAAACACATGAAATAAGGAGAAAAGAGAAGGGATTTTTAAAAATCTATTTATTTAAAAAAGGGCTTTGTGGAATTTCAATTCACTCCTGCAAAGGGAACAATTTAGTGGCTTTTAGTTATTTATTTCTAGATCAGCCTATTTTAAAGAGTAGCTGTTACAGGTGGAAGATACTAAATTATAAGCTTATAAAAGCTCAGTTTGTTTTGACTTTTCTAAGAGAAAAGTGTTTCAATTATTGCAAGAAAACACACTATTTAAAATATATTACTTGAAATCAGTAACTTAACATTTAAATCAAAAGCTATACAATGGTCAAAGGAATAAAATAAATATTATGTGTGAGTCATGAATTCATGTTTCTCTTTCAAATCAAGTGCCTGAAGTTGCAAATGTGTAAAGTTTCCCTTGCTGCATACAGCACTCCCTTTGTTTGGGCAAGCGTTTTTCAGTGTGAATGTGTGATCTGTCTCCGGATGGTCATTTCCGTTTCTTGCATGGGGTGGGGGCGTGGTGGGCAGGAGTGGTAGGCGCGGGGTTTCCAATGCCATAACCTCTGCTTTCTTTTTCAGGAAGAGTATCCAAATCCTTGCTTCATTCTACTCAACAGAAATGAGGAATTAGTTTATGTTTAGGCTTCTCTCTTTGTTGGATATAGCTGGTCATGCCACAGGTAGTAAAGAATAAAACTGTGGACAGTAAAAGATATGGCACATTAGAAGGGCACATTCTGCTGAGAATCTAATCAACACACACTATTAGGGCAGGCCCAGTATGATGGAAGATGCAGAGTTTCCTCGGGCCTGGTTTCTCCTGGCAGCAACCTTTTGACCAGCATAAGTAATTTTAAGACACAGACAAGCATAAAAACATGAGATAAAATGAAGGAGAGGAATGGTTTTCAAATGGTGGCTAGAGATAATCAGCAATGATAAAGGGAGAGCCTGGCCGCGGAAGCACTTACAAAGATGGGGCAAAGCATCTGGCACAGGACAGTGTGGAAAGTCCTGGACACACGCCTGCCCTGGACTCAGCTGGCGCTGAGAGGTCAGCAGGAGTGAGCAAAGGGGAGCATGTCTAGTTCAGCGGGGAAGAAGCTCCAGACTGGGGAGAGCATAAAACATGCTATGAGAAGGTTACAGTCAAGAATGTGGGCAGAAACAGGCCGATGAAAAAGAAACTAGGATCACACTCTAGAGGACCAGACAAACACTTAGGGACGGTTAAAGGATGCTCCCCAGGAAGAGACTAGAAACTCCTGTGTCGGCAGTAAGAAATGGTGAAAAATCTAAAGGGACAGCAGAAATGGTGCTTTACGAAGCTCTACAGGGCAACTTACAGGCTGAAGGTTGGTGGGGTTATTAGCAGCATTTAGGCAGGGGACACTGAAGGCTGAGCTGGGGTCTGAGTGAAAAGGTAAGTGGGGACATTCCAGAGAAAGGCCCCAGAAGGGGTTTCTGCTTGGGTGGGCAGTGGCGATGATACTGAGTTCAGCTGCAGAGGTTACGTGGCGCGGTTCTGGCTTCAGCTCCAGGAAGTGGAAGGCACGTGGACCAGCGAGGGAAGGAGCACAAGCTGGCAGAACAGTTCCAGCGAGAGAAAGAAGAGGTTGAGGCAGAACCCCACAACAGATGGAGAAATCAGTGAAGAACCCGCAGACAGGAATAGGTGGTGTGTTTCAGAGTGGGGATCTGAGCCAGCCAGTGGGGATCAGAGCAGGGCTAGGGAGATAGAGGGCGCTGAGAAAGAGCTGGCAAATTGTTTCTCTTGATATTTTTTTTTTATTATATAACAGTTTATTTTTACATCATTTTGTACATTTTTATTTTCCATCTCAATTGTAATCCCCTCTTGATATTTTTTAAGGACACGTATTCAGAAAACTATGGGAGATTATGTTTTATGAAAAGAAAACGTCATGAAGAAATAGGCTGAGGTCATTTGTTCAAGAATAAATGATGGCAAAAGGGAAATGATGCTCTAGAGGAAGAGACAGTGTCTTTGGATCTGGGTAGAACAAGCTTCATGAAGGGAGGCTGAAGAGAGGTAGAGGAGGTTTCAGGGGCCGGCACTAAGTATGTATGCACGAGGAAGCAGTGGCCAGGACTGCACCTAGGCTTCCCCTCTGGTGCTCCGGACACGGCCTGTTCCCTTCTGTTTTCCCGCCACCCACACTCTAGCCGGACTTCCAGAGTTGGCTCCAGGAGCCAACATCCTAGCATAGGCTGCAGGGAGATGGGCTGCGATTCAGAAATTGATTGTGACCAGAGGGATGGTGAAGGGACAGGGCAAAATGGTTGAAAGGGGAGGAGATAACTGTCAGTGGGACAGACTTCAGAGGAGTGAGCTGGTATGGAGGTGTCAGAGAAAATACAAGACAAGGGCCTTGGAATGACAAAAACATTGATGTTGCTCTCTTGTGAATGACAAGAGAATTCAAGTGAAAGGACTCTGGGAGACACGTACCTGAGGGAGATGGAAGTGACCCAGAAGCAATGAGATGTCAGGGGATGGGGATGGGTATCACTTGTTTGTTTTACCATGACAGCTGTCCACTTTGAGGACACTTTGTCTGAATGCATGGGCGCTAATAATGCTTCTGTACCTCTTCAAAAGTCTTGAGATTTATAGATGGCACAATCACTTCCAACATCCCATTCTATCCTCTGAAAGAAGTAGACCATGGTGCTTTCCAGCAGTAAGCCACATAAAATGGCCAAAAAAGAGAGTTTTCGGTTGATGTTTAGGGTCACTGGAAAAGAAAAGGGAACTAATAAGTTCTTAAGAGTTTAATGATGAAAATTGTGTGATAGTATGAATGAAATTGTTCTATAAAATTATTTTCAGAAAAATCTGCCTTAATAATCTCCCACTTTTCCATCTGCAAATCTTCAGTGATAATCAAAGCATCTGCTTTTAACAAAAACACCAAGATACTCAAATCACGAGAGTCCCATGACATTAAAAGGGAAAACAAGAATAGGTCCTAAGGTGATAAAGAACAAAAAAATTGCTACTTAATGTTAAAAAGTATTAGACAATAGGTTCTTATAAAACAGCACTTCTCACAATGTATAGGGAAAATGCGGACTCAAAGGATTGCTTGTACACTTCCCCGGTACAGTGGGAGCCGGGGCAGACACCGACATCCTATCTGGGTTTGACAAGTGCCTGGCCACGTGACTGTGGATATATCACACAAGGTCACTGGTAAAATGGAGTTAGGTGGCTACCCTCCTCCTCCCAAGGGCTAGAGATCCAGCACAGACAAGCATTTTGGAAAGTAAAAAGTACCATATGGTTGAACTGAACAAATACTGAAGGTGTACTATGTATAAGGCATTATGGAAATGGTAAGTTTTTTTCTTATTCTATGAAGAATATCCATGTTTATATAAAAACCGACACAAGGTTTAGGTGTTTTAGATTGAAAGCGAAAAAGGTAGGATAAAACACAAACATACCTCGAATTGCCTGAAAATGTGACGTGAGGACAAACACTTTAATGAGTCTGAGGCACAGGGGTGTGTAGTCGTGTTCCCAAATGACAGCTGGAATCAGCAAGAGTTTTCCGTAGCTAGATAATAACAAGGCTTTCAACAGCAAAATGAAGTTGGATTTTTTTTTTGCCGTCAAGGGTCTTTCTACCCACAGGAAAGTAAAAATGCCAATAAAAAAGGCAGCTTGTTCTAAGAAGGAAATGGAAAATAAAAATATGAATGTCCCTAGCCAAGCCATATTCCCTTAAAAACACAATTAAACCACAATTCCAAAATATAATTTATCAGCTGACTCACAGGAATACTTTATGAAGATTGAATTTTCCTTTTGCCTCCCTTAAAAATAAAAAAGCCCCTGCTTTCTGTGTCAATTTCAGCTGGTAGGATTTCAGAAGCAATTAGGCTAAAGTAGGCGTTCCACCTAACTACAGCTCCAGAAACAGAAGTATTTTTGATAAAATACTTTATCATCCACTGAAGAAAAGGTAACTCCATTAGAACTGTAATTATCAACATTCTAATGTTCCTTCTGGAGGTAAGATTCTAGAGATCTTTTGGCAAAAATAAAACAGAATGGAGGTTTTACTGATAGAAAGAGGAGACTCATCCAAAGAATTACACATGAAAATGTTTTAGTTTGTTCATTTTCCACTACGTACTAGCTATTTTCCACAGGCTTTTGAATATTGTTACCTACATTAAAAACTATTTTTTTAAGATTTATTTTATTTATTTATGCATAAAAGAGCTGCGCTGTAGGCTAGAAGTGCAGGGTATTAGAGGAAAGGGGGGGGGGCGAAGAACAGGTAGATCGACTGAAATACATTGCTGATGGGAGCAGCAGAAGAGACAGGAGAAGTCTGTTGCACCAGGTGGGTCACCTCCCTGGCCAGGGATCAAACTCAGGCTGCAGTCGCTGGCAATAGATTAATAGAGCTGAAACTTTAATGCCTGCACCACCTGGGAGGCCCCAAAACTTCCTTTATTCCTTTTAATAAACTTTGAGATTGGAATTCCTTGTCCTTTCAAAAAGTATTCATACAGCCCAGTCTCAAAGTAGTAAAGTCCTACTGGTGTGCCACTCAGACTACAGCATAACCTGCTCTGTTCTCATTAACTAGAAAAGTTCACATCCCTTTTAACCGTGTTATTATTAAAATTGTTATTCCTCTGATTATCAAGCTATATGCATTTGAGAAGCCTGTCCTTAATTCTATTCTATCTATAACCTGTGCTATTTAGATTTCTGCAGAGCCAGGTTGTTGGAACACAATATATTATATGAGAATCCAACCAAATTCTTCCTAGGAGGTTTTATAATTGAATATAACCCAACTAAATTTCCAAATATGGGTGATTAGGATCAGCAAAATAATTCAGGATGGTTAATCTGCATGAAAGTTGATTAAAAAAAAAAACTGAATGACTTGTCAATTGCAAACTTCTGCTCAAACAGGTAGACCTTACAAGTTGGGCTTTTGACAAACAAGTAGTAGCAGTAAAACCGTGGAGAGTTGTTTCTGGTTCCAGGAGCTACTCCAAGGAGCTGCTCAAAGCTCAACCCTCCTGCGGGAATTCAGGGCAAACGTTTCCTACACTGGATGGAGGGATATGGGATAACTTCCACATTCTCCCATAGCAGAACTTGGGAGACACTACACCTGCCCTTAGATTCTGCAAAACTGCACACAAAGGACATTATGGCCCCTTCTGCAGTCTTCTTTGGTCAGGTGGGCTCTCTAGGAGCTGCTGCCTCATCTGGGGTGGCCGCAGTGATGAAAACAACCAACAGGAACCAAGAGATGCTCCTTGGCTCTCTGTGCTCACACTAATGGGCCCTGGGACATAGCAACAATGATTTGCCCTTCTACTTCTGTTTCAACAGCTGTAGATAGTTGTACTTGTACCTAAATTAAGTAACAAAGAGGATGGCTGTGAATATTATGTTGATAATACTGTATAAGCAAGTGTTTTAAGTTGTAACATGCTCTATTTAGGTAAGCTATTCTTTGTAAGTTATTTTAGGGGTCTGTAACCTAATAATTAACTTAATTATTATATTAAAACACAATAAAGTAATAATAGGAAACATTTTTGATAATTAAAATATCCACTATAGAGTAGGTACTATAGGAATTTCAAAGTATTTAAACACAAGCTTGTATTTTTTTTTAAGATTTACTTTTATGTATTTATGCATACAAGAACTGGGGTGTAGGCCAGAAGTGTGGGGGGAGGGTGTGAGAGGATTCACTAGAGACAGAGCGGGGAGCAAAACAGTCGGACTGACTGAAATACACTGCTGAGAGGAGCAGCAGGTGAGACAGGAGAGGTCTGCCACACCACTTGGATCAGCTCCCTGGCCTGGGATCAAACTCCTGCTGCAGTGGCTGCTGACAGCTTCATACTGCTGAGACTTACCCCTTGCACGACCAGAGAGGCCCCAAACTTGTAGTTTTTAACATTAAAAGTTACAGACATAAAGCAGTTCATCTTTAGAAATTTTAAGAGTATTTGTTTTAAAGCTTAAAATTATGTTCTAGTTCTTGGACTAGGTGAGGTATTCATGGATTTTTTTTTCAAGGATGTTTTTAATATACATTTGAGAATGTGCGACATATAGATGAATTTTAAAACCATGCAACGAGATGAGAGGGGATCTAAGGAGAAAGGGCAGAAGAAAAGAGGACTAGAGGACAAATAGTCAGAAATATGGTACAGGGTGGGCTGGAGACATAATATTACTAAAATAATGTCTCAATATAATGAAAATGTTTTAGAAGCAGAGATGCATGAAAACCAGTAAGTCATAAAATATTCATAGAAATTAATTCAACACAGTTTTGACCTAAGTCACAGATTCAAATTTTCAAGAAAAGCAATTTTTTGAACTTAAGAAATTCTAGGGAGTAGTCAATTCCCCTGCATGCTCTCAATTAGTAGTAAGCTTTTCCTATTGAATACAGTTCATTGACACAGTACAATTAGTACAGGAGATCGGGCTGACAACAATAAATCTCTTTAAATAAAGATGGCACCTAGGAACCTTCAAACTAGATGAGAACTTTAAAGATTTTATCAACAGTGTTATGTTTTAAGCTATTTTATGAAACTAATCTGATAAGCATAATCACTTCCACACTATCTGTGTGATAAGATTAAAAAGTAAGAAAGTAGAGAATTAGACAAGCTCACCTAGCAGGTTAGTGGCAGTTGAAAATTCAGTCTCAAGTCTAGCTCCTCTTAACAATGATTAAGACTATGCATGTTACTTTTAATCAGAGTAGTAAATGTGAGTTAACTAATTGAAAGCACGCTTCTTCCTACCTAGAGAAACAATCGCAAACATTCTATAGAAATCCCACTCCTTAGCGTATCTGATAAAGTCGTCGGGGTCATTGTTCTGGTTTGAATCTTGAAGCTGCCACCATCTCAGGTATGCTTCACAAAGCAAACAAAATATGCAGAGTTTTCCATGCATCTGGTAGTCAAAAGACATGGCCATTCAGTTACATAAGAAACACTCAACTGTACTTAATACCCATTGACACAGGCATAACTGATTGTTCATGGTCTTTAAAAATGTCCATCTAGTAACTTTCAAATTCATAACTTCCCAGTTAAACACATCATCATAATGAATTTGCAAACCAGTGCTTACTTTGTGCAATGTCCACCAGAACCATCTCATGGGTGAGATTTTTCAAAATACAAATGTCTAGCTAGGCCCTAATACTGACACCAAATCTTTGGAAGTAAAACCTAGATACACAGGGGAAGGAGGATTGTAATGCACACTCCTTCTTAAGAGTCACTGTTTAAAATAGCTAAGTCACTCATCTTTATATTTTCAACCCCAGTTCTATATACAAAATCAAGAACTTTTGTGATTCATGGATGGGTGAAAGCAGAAGTAAGAATAGATTCACAACTATTAGTCTTTAAACTTACTGAAATTTTGAGAGCCCCTATGCTGGATAAGTATAAATTAACGTCCTGAAAGACAGCAGTTGAATGGTGGTAAGATGAAGTTCTGAAAGGTATGAAGTTCTGGCAAAAAGGGAACACGATTTGGCATTTTTCTACATATTTCCCTCTGGGCTGACCTTTGTCAACATAAAGTGTGGGCAAGTGCAATGCAGTTTGGGGACAGACAGAGGAGCCTCTGAGGCCAGATAGCACCCTGCTTCTCCCAGCTGCGGTCTGGAAGCACTGGGGAAGTTTTAAGAAATACAGATGTCTGAATTCCTTCCCCAGTGATTCTGATTTTACTGGATCTGGGTCAGGCCTGGGCTTTGAAGATTTAACCAGGTCCTCTCCCTTCCCCCCAGGAAATTCTAATGAGTGTCAAAGTTTGAGCATCAATGCTTTAGTAATTATAATCTGCCTAATTATTTACCTTGGGTAAGGGGGAGCTTAGGGATAAATAAATTGCCTTTACTGCCTGTGTTAGTCTAAATTTAAAGCTGCCAAATTTAGCAAAGAATCTCAGCCCCAACCAAACCAATAATTCAGTTAATTATGAATTTCAGATAAGCAACAAAGAAATTTTTTGTATACATCTATTCTGTGCATATTTGGAACATATGTTTAAAAAGTAATCATTGTTTATCTGACTTTCAAGTTTAGTTGGGTCATAAGTTCACAATTCAATATACTGAATAAGTATGTATCTTGACAAATCCAACTTTATTAGAAATTTTCTGATTAAGCTCAATGTTGTTACTGTCCTCCTGATGCCCTCAACAGCACAGTATAAAACACAAAAATTATGTTTTTAAATACTTTCAATGTTTGCTTTTAGACATATTTTTCTGTGTACACAGATATATTTGTTTTATTCAAAATAACTGATGTCTGCTGGTAGAGAAAAATAATAGATAACCTGAAGGAGACATCACAAAGTCAAAACCTTACTCACACAAGGAGGTAAGGGTAGAAGGGACTAACATGACCATAAACCCAATCAAGGAAATCAAGGCCCTTAGTGCCTTATCACAAGGTATAAGGCCGAAGCAGGTATCAGACTGCTGTATCAATCAGACTGCTATATCAAACTGCTGTAGGGAGTGTTGGAAGCACTTTACCTGAGGGTAAAGATACAGAGATTGGGACCATTGTGAAATCTCGGGTCCCTTTAGGATTCCACATAGTTCTCCAAAATCATGGGCAAACAGGCCACTCCACAAAGGAGTGAGCTCCTCCCAAAGAGAAAAGGGCACCAGCACGGGGCAGCCTGTCCGCTGCCCACCTCTGACTATACAGGTGCTTCTTTCTACCTGCTCCCGCCTTCTGCAGCGCAGCAGCCTCCTGCCTGCCCTGACCTGTACCCAGCCGGGGCTTCTCTGCACTGACCTCCTTCAGTGGAGGCTGCTTTCCTAAGGCTGCCGGCCTGTGACCATGCAGGCCTCTCTCAGCAAAGCTGTCCCTTTTGGGGTAGCTCTTCCTGCCCGCTTGTGTCTATGCAAGTGTCCCTGTTCCTAATAAACCTGCTCTTTAAATATAAGTGAGTCTCAGTCTCATCAAGAAACTCGCCTGGGGAACTTGCCATGTGACACTGAAAGGGGGGCTCTGGTGACACCTTTCTCAGAGTGAACCCAAGGACCCTGCACTAACTCCAAAAAACGATTATCTGCTTTAAAAGCTGACATGTTAAAAGGTAATCCAGACTATGGTTTACAGTTGCCAGCACATTCTTAAATATTTACTAAACATTGTGCACCTTTTTAAAAACCAATGTCAGCTATTTCTAGAAACCTCCGGAAATTGTTGAGATTAAAAACCCCACTCATTAAAATTTTTTAATAATGAAAAAAAATGTGCAAAATGATGTAAAAATAAACTTTTGTAATAATTAAAAAAAATTTTTGAATAATGAAGTTCTTTAATTCTGTCCCAAAGTATTATTCTTTCATATACAAAAATCAAGTAAAATTAGAAAATAGTAATTACCACAACTTACATTTATTTTAGTATTGAAAAGAATATGCCTGTAGGCCTGGGCTTTACATAGAATAGCATTAATCAAGATAATAACAGGATCATACTCGATATACTTGTCTACAGGTTTCTGGCATGATTTCTGAAATAAAACAAGATAATATTAGAACAAGCAAATTCATACATACTGAAAACTTTTTTACTAAATATTGTGCACCTTTTTAAGAGTGTACCTAGCAGTAAGATTATTATCAAATTTTATTTAAATTTATAAACTTCCATTCAGATACAAAATGTCCATCTAAGACTTGACTTCAGAAATGACTAACATAATCTTTTAAACTGAAAATATTAATATTGTGATCTCATATTTAATTTAAAGACTTATTTCAGGCAGTAAAGTATCCCAGAAAATTCCATTTTCAGTTTGTAGGAACTGCTGTAAAACAATCTAATAAAGTACTCTCACTGATAAATTGTTGCCTGTTGGTTACATGGCCCCTGCCTCTGTAGTGCTTGAAATAACTGTTATTTATGATTTGGAGAAAAGGATTCTGAAGAGTCAACCTGCACCTAGAGCTTCTGAGAGTTAAACAGATGTGGCACAATGACAGCAACAGATACCGAGAAGCCTGTTTTCCCTCCAAAATAGGAACTGTAAGAAAAATGGTCCTTCTCTGGTACAGAAGACACTGGAAATCACTGGACTGTGTGTAAGAAACTGGGCTGTGCCACCTGGGTCTAGGCTACCATTTCTGGGTGACCTAGAGGCTCAGCTCCTGGGCTCTCAGCAACCTTTTTTTTTTTTAAATTGTTATTAAATGCTATGAAATGCCAAAACCAATAGAAGATATAAATTGCAGTTACTGTATGTAAAAACAGTCTCATCAGAAATGTAACATTTGAAACTTCCATTACAGAACTGCATCAAGGCTACTATCTACTGTATTAATTAATGGCTGTAATTCAAAGTATTCTGAAACTTTGAGAGGGTAAAATAGGAAAAGTGATGGATGTGCAAACATGATAGGGTAGCCCTTTAATTACACCAAGTGCTAGAAGAAAAATGAAGTCCACTGAAGAATATTAACTCTGCACTCCAAGTTTAATGAAAACTTAGATTTCCTTCTAATTCAAGGAGCTTTCCTACTTCATGTCACTGCAAGAAATGGGTGTTTTTCTAGTCATCAAGTGAAAGTGTTATATCTCAAATTTAAATCCACCTAATAAAACTGGGGGGGGGGGCTGAGCAAAGCCATGGTCTGACAGAAGTCACACATTTTGTATTCATAACAAAGAGCTGTTTTCTAGATTCCCTTACTGTGCTACCATATAAGATCAAGATGCTACTTCACTTTAAAAATGAAACCATTGGGCACTCCCTGGTGGCGCAGCGGGTTAAAGCACAGCACTAAGAAGTGAAAGCCACTTCTGCATGAGTTCGATCCCCATCTGCCCCGGAGGTGACCACATGGCGCGGCAGACCTCTCCTGACCCGCCCGCTGCTCCCCTCAGCAGTGTACTTCTCAGTCAACCTGTTCTCCTTCCCGCTCTGACTCTGGTGAATCCTAACACCCTCCGCATCTCTGGCCTGTACCCCAGTTCTGTATGCATAAATAAATCTTAAAAAAAAAAAAACCATTGGGCTTAAGGATTCTCTTGTTGTCCTCCAGAAGTTCTCTTAAGACCCATCTTCAGAGAGCAACGCAAGTCGAAACAGGATTTGTACATAAATTTTTAGAGGGAGGTGAGCAGAAAACAGCAGCAGGAGACACAGCAGTTGAGCTATTCCTAATGGAATCACTTGTCCAACAAATGTTTGTAGAGCGACTATTATAATTGTTAACAGTCCATTTCCAGGTACTTCCAAGGTGCATGATATTCTTGTGACACAACTCTCTATCAAGGACCATACAGTTTAGCAGCGGAAGACAAACATGCCACTATCAGGGCTGCAATGGGTTCAGCACAGGGTGACTTACACCCAAGTGGAAGAGGCAGCATCTGGATTCCGGTGAGATGCTTTGCCCTATACTCATCTTCCCTTCTTAGCACCCTGAGTATTCTGTAAACAATGACCATTCATGCTTTCTGGTTCCCTCCCTACTAGTTCAGGCCAATTTTCTCTTGTCCTGCCTCTACTGTTTGCTATTTCTTTTCCCTTGAATGTAAGGAAGAAAGCCATGGTAAAATGTTTTATTGGGAGATAACTAAACTTTATAGACACAGTTCCTTCTTTGAGTAAGATTGCTAGATTCAATATTACTTATTATTAGACAAGTATCCTGAAGGAGAAAGCTATCCTTTAAGAATCCTGATAGACACCCTCACATCCTGGGAATGCCAATACTGCTCCTACCACCAAAATCACCCTCTCCCTTTTTTTTTTAAGATATATTTATTTGTGCATACAGAACTGGGGTACAGGCCAGAGGCTCAGAGGTGGTGAGAGGCTTCACCAGAGACAGAGTGGGGAGCAGAACAGGCAGACTGATGAAGTACACTGCTGAGGGGAGTAGTGGGCGGGTCAGGAGAGGTCACCTCCGGGGCAGGCGGGAATCGAACTCATGCGGAAGTGGCTTTAGCTTCTTAGTGCTGTGCTTTAACCCTCTGCGCCACCAGGGAGGGCCACCCCCCCCTTTTAAAAAATTTATACATATAAGAACTGGAGTATAGATCAGAGGTGTGTATGTGGGGGAAGGGGGTAGTGGTGAGAGGATTCATCAGACAGAGAAGGGAGAACAGGTGGATCACTGGAATACACTGCTGAGGGGAGCAGCAGGTGAGATAGCAGAGGTCTGTTGCATCAAGTGGGTCACCTTCCTGAGCTAGGATCAAACTCATGCAGAAGTGGTTGGTGATAGCTTGATAGGGCTGAGACTTTAACTCCTGCGCCACCAGGGAGGCCCTAACCACCTCAATCTAAACATTGAATCCACATACTTTCTGCTGTTATATTCTTTAATTACCTGAATCATGTTTTTCAGATTATAAAATGACCTGAACAAGTTTCTCATGAATATTGTTGCTGCTTCTTCCTTCTTGTCATCTCCAGAACTATCCTTTCTCCCTCATTCTCAAGTCTTTTTTATTTTTGCTCTACAATAAGCAAATACCTATCTTACAAGTGAACTCAATTGACTTTATTTAAGCTGCTCTGGGGCAGAGCTGTGTCTTATTCATTTTGCACCTAGCATCCAGCACTAGAAACTGATTACTATAGTACTAAACAGAACTGAAACTTAGGAAAATCTCTAAGGAGTTTTGTTTTAAATTTATCAAGTATGTAAACACTTAAAAATAGACCAAACATTATAGAATATTAAAAATATTATATCTTTAGGCATAATTATTAATAAATAGTGCAAAGCTAAAGTATAGAAAGTGACTAAAAGCAAGGAACATGATTCCATTTAATGGAGGGAACCAGGGACACAGACAAAGGAACTGGAAAGACTGTCAGGGGCTAAAACAAGAAGTGCAAAGGGAAAGTTGTTAAAGATGAAAACAGACAGGAGACCAGGCTGTGTATATACCGTTGACTCCAAATCTGGCAGGGAATTATGTAGCCACCTAGAACTTTGGCTATTTTTTCATAGAATATAGCCTAAAGTCTAAAAACTTTTTGTTTTTAAGCCCAGGACTTGGAGTGCCTTTAAATAATTATTTTTATGGTCTAGCTGCAAAATCTGTAACCAAATGATTTTTTTTTCCCTGTGTGATGCTATCATTCATATCACTATGCATTAGCATAACAAAAACAAGGATATTATATATTCTCATTAGGGAATGATTCTGTACAGTAGTGAATCCATAAAGAACTGCACAGCTATTCAATAGTCCAAAATTTAAAATCTCTCATGGGTGAGAGAAAAAAGGTGTAACTATTGACTTAAACAGGTAGTCAATAATTATTCTTTTTTTCCATAAGCACAATGACAAAGAAATCAACATCTGATAATTAGAAAGGGAATTTTGTTAACCTAATGCTAATAATAATAAAATATATTATTTTCTATTACTAAAGATTACTCACTAAAATAAATAAACAAATACTAGCTTTTCTTGGGTTTATATTCAGGATGACCAAGAATATGATTATCTTAAAAACCCAGAAGTGGATCATTTTCATTCAACATATAGTTAGTGGATACCTACTATATGTCTGATTCTTTTCTCTTTGGGTCAAGCTATTTTAATAGTATGCATACTCTCTGGCCATTCCAGTGGGAGGAGATAGATCATAAATAATAAATAAATTATAAAGCATATGAGATGACAGGTGCTATGGAAAAAAATCAGGGAGGGAGGGCGATTAAAGGGTACCATTTGTCTATCAAAACGGGAATAACTACTATGTATTAGCTTTGGCCTGAACTCAAATTTCAACCTAATGCGATATTCAAACACCTCTGCAAAACCTAGAACAATCTCCGCTCTAGGATCTGCTCACTTGGGTTTGGTGTCACCGGTAAATAACGAGAACGGCGCTGAAGGGTTCTTTATCGCTCCAGTTATTCCGGTAACGACCAGACAGACCCACTGACGGGAAGACTGAATTAGAGGACCGTGACATTCGCTGACTTTTACTGCTCTAAAAAAACCGATGCAGATTCTATCGCCTCTCGCAATCCCCGAGCCATTTCCCCTCCGAAAGACACCACACACCAAAACACTCACGCAAATGGTTATCTTCAGCACTCCATGTTTATAGTCTCGGTACAATTCCTTCGCCTCTCGGTTGCATTCGATGCACCTGTACTGGCAGGATGCCGAAGCAGCAGTAGGAGTCGCTGCCACCTCATCCGTGTTTCCCTTGCCCGACCGAAGCCCTGTCAGTCCACCAGTGCCCATTTCCACGCAACTTCGGCCCAGAACTTCCGATTCTGTGGCGGGGAGGACGTTAGACGCCAGGCCGGAAAGCCTGCGCTACGCGATGCTTCCTGGGACGCGTAGTCTCAGCACCCGAAAGAGAGCCGAGGCTGACCGCGCTGGGACTACAACTCCCAGAAGGCAATGCCACGCTCCTTCTCCGGCCCCTCAGCCGAAGGCCCACCTGCCTGCCGCGGGTTAAGACTGGGAGGCCGCGGCGCGCGGCGCGGGCTGCCGCACATGCGCCTTGAGGGAAGATGGCACCTGCCGGCTGCTGCTGCTGCTGCTGCTGCTGGGGCGGAGCTGTGGCCGCTGCGGGCGCCGCCGGGCGCGTTCTGGTGCTGCTGCTGCTGGGGGTCTTGTCCCCCGGGTCGCGATCGGGCGCCCTGGCCACGGAACACTACTCGCCACTGTCTCTGCTCAAGCAGGAACTGCAGCACCGGCAGCAGCAGGAGGCCCCGGCGGGCGGCGGGGGCTGCAGCCCGCCGTCCGGGGACTGGGGGGAACAGTACTCGGCCGAGTGCGGCGGTGAGTGGGCGGTGACGGGCGGGCGTCCGGTTCGCCCCGGGCTGTGGAGGCTGCGGGGTCGTGGGCGGTGGGCCCGGGGACCAATGTGAGGCATTCGGGGCTTCGCGGCTGCCGGCCGCGACGTGCACTCCAGGTGGAGCCAGCTTCGCGAGGTGTCACGCCCGGCCGCCTCCAGCCCCCTGCACCCACGCCGCTGCGCGCCTTCCTCTCTTAGCCGCCGAGGGGAGGGCTGTGGATACAGAAAAGAACTGACAACCTGCTCTCGGGGCCAGAGAGCCCTAGCAACTGTTGAAAGGGTGTTGGATGGTCGAGGAAATGGCCGGTGGCCCAGGATACCCCCTATTCCCGCAGGCCTGGGTAATGAAAGAGGGACGGAAGGACTGGGGCACGTAGAGGATCGGGCCCTAGGGCGAGGCTTCTTGGGGCCAGGAGGAGTGGTGGGGACCGCCTTAGTCTGGAAATCAGGTTTCCTGACCTTCTGGGTTGAGGTCTTGTTTTAAACACAATTTCTAAAAATTTGATCCCCTGGAAGGTAAAGGGGACAAAAGAGTAAGCTCATCTACTTGTTGATATTTTGCCTTCACTTGTTTAAGGTTAACCTATAATCTGTCAGGTATCTCCCTGATTGTAAAAAGAGCCCTAAGGCCTTGAGCCTGTGTATGTCATAGCTATGTGTATGTTGGAACTAAGCCAGTTCTTTCATTAAGATCGGGCAGTATTGGCTTCAGTTTAATAAGTCATGACAGATGCCTCAGGGAGAAAATA
Organism: Condylura cristata; assembly: GCF_000260355.1. Lineage (NCBI taxonomy): Eukaryota > Metazoa > Chordata > Mammalia > Eulipotyphla > Talpidae > Condylura > Condylura cristata. The sequence continues at coordinate 3,288,692 of NW_004567131.1, forward strand.
TATATTTGTTTTGAGGTTTTGTAGTGGATCTTCTCATTCATCAACCCCTTTCCTTTCTTCTTCCCTAGGAGAGTTCCCTTAAAGCTTGCTTTTGAAATACAGATAATCACTAGTATTCAGGATGCATTTATGGCCTGGCAGCAGTATTGTTTAGCTTATGTACCTGGGAAGACAATAAGTATTTTTTGGCTGTTGGATGTTAAAATTAGCACATTCTGATTTCTTGAGGAAGACTCACTGAGGTATATGTGACTTTTTTTATTTTCCAGTAGACTAGTACAGTATAAATTACATGGCCAGCATTACATAGTGGAAAAAGAATGGCTTTTACCTCTGTCACTTTATGTGACTCCAAACAAGTTAATAACCTGTCTTTGCAAAGTTGCCTCCTCTGTAATTTGAAGACACTGTTACCATTAACTAATTACAGGTTTTTTTTTTTTTTTTTTTCCACAAGGGTGCTGTGGGGAAAATGAGAAGAAACAGCTAACATAAATGGAGTGCTTGTATGCCAGGTGCTGTTGTGAGAACTTTAGTTTCATTAACCTAGTCTCCCAGTCAGTCAGAACTCCTGTAACTACCTCATTGGATAGTAGTTCCTTTTCTTTGGATCAAGAATGAAAGTGGAGGCAGAAGGAAAGTGTCACTTTCCTGAGGTCCCTCAGCTGTAAAAAGACAGCTGAAGTGGCAAAGCTCTGTCTTTAGCACTTGGTGTTTATAGGTAGGAAGACATATTTGAGTATAGACTAGCATGTGTGTATAAATGTTTCTCTCTCCTGCCTTTTTGTAGTCATGTAATACTCACTGGCTGAAAGACCGACACTCAAGACGGTGGAAAATACAAATTGATTCATATTATTGATTTCGATGACTCATGTTACTGTGAAACATCAGACTTATTCCAGTGTCTAAGAGTCCTAGTTTGGGCCAGCTGTGACCTGTATTGAACTTTTTCTCCAAATAGGGGATAACTAATAAGTTTTCATAAACTAAGCATATGGAGGAATCTTCCTGTCCATCTGCCCTTCTTCATTGCTTCCCATATGGAGACCATTATTCTGTCCTTCAAAGGATAAGCACTGTATAATGAAGCATGATTTACTTAAATGTTTGAACTTTCTTTTTATTTCCCCCATGTAGTACTTATTGTTTTAGGTTGGAATTCTAAATGTAACCACTGTCAGTGAGTGGCTTGAGTCTTTCTGACAGGCTTTCCTGAGCTATCTTGAATGTCCCATTAGCTGCCACCAGGTACTGATATGACTTAGGTGCTGCTGCCTTTAGCCTCAGAAAATAATTCCCAGAGCCAACTACTTCTGGCACTTAAAGCTAGCTTTACTGGCTGTAGTATGTGCCAAAAGTCATCTCTGTTGTTGTAGAAACTCCAGAAATGCTCTCATTTCTCCTTCCTTATCGCGGATGACTGGGTAGAAACTGGGCCCTATGAAACCTGTCCCAGCCCCTCTCTGTCCTAGGAAAAACAAATTTAGGAACAAATTCATGATTTACAGCTAACTATTTTGTGGCATGAGAGGCCTATATTCTGTATCCAGAGCCCCCATGTGATTAACAAAAGGGTCTAGATAAGTACCAGAACCCAGAACTAACCAGTTCTTCAGAACTGAACAGACTTCTCACCAACTATTAATTATGTCATTATCACTCGTTCATACAGCCACAAGCCAGCCTGTGTACAGAATATAGAAGAGCAAGTAGAGCCACTTTTCAAGTCTTCTCACAACTTTTAAATGCAGATGCTTGAGCTGATGTCTGTTCGGGTTTAAACCTGCACGTTTACTGAGCTGAATATGTTTTCTCTTAAGATACAACTCCCAGTGATTGCAGAACCAAAGACGGGTTGGTGTCTAAACAGTGCACAGTGTGGCCCACCATCACAGGGATCAGGTCTCGGGGTGGCCCAGCAAGCTGTAGCTGCAGAGACTGCTGCAGAGACCACTGCATGTGCTCTCCGGGGCTCTGGGTCTCAGCCTGCACTTTCCCGTGCCACACTCCCACCCCCCGGCTTTTCCTTCTCCATTACATTTTTACTTATCATTTTTTATTTGAAAAGCATGTTGTAATGCCTCTGACCTCTCTTTTTCCTATGGTGGAAATAATCTTACTCTTTTAAAGAAATATGATGTACATTATTTTTCTTTTAAAGATTTTTTTTTTAATTTATGCATACAGAACTGGGGTACCGGCCAGAGGTGCTGGGGGTGAGAGGATTCGCTAGAGTCAAAGTGGGGAGCACAACAGACAGGCTGACTGAAGTATACTGCTGAGGGGAGCAGTGGGTGAGACAGGAGAGGTCTGCCATGTGATGTGGGCCACCTTCCTAGCCGGGGATCAAACTCGTGCAGCAGTAGCTGTGGACAGCTTGTTGTTCTGTGCTTCAACGCATTGCACCGCCAGGGAGGGCCCTGATGTACAATTTTTCAAACAAAAATAAATTTTCCTTTTTTTTTTTTAAAGTTTTATTTATGTATACAGAACTGGGGTACAGGCCAGAGGTACAGGGACGGTGAGAGGATTCACCAGAGACAGAGTGGGGAGCAGAACAGGCAGATCAATGAAGTAACTGCTGAGGGGAGCAGTGGGCAGGCCAGGGGAGGTCTGCCGCGCCATGTGGGGCAGGGGAGATCGAACTTATGCGGAAGTGGCTTTAGCTTCTTAGTGCAGTGCTTTAACCCACTGCGTCACCAGGGAGGGCCAAATTTTCCTTTTCATTATTACTTTTTGTCCTGTATTTTAGTTTGGAATTATGGAAAGAGATAATGAACACAAGTTTGCCCCCAATTATAGTTTATTGTTGTAAATACTGTGTGTGTTCTTATTTAACTCTCTTGTCACTGAAGTAGGTGTTGTTTTTATCCTCATTTTACCTAAAGGGAAACTGAGATAATGAGAAGTTAAGATAGGTACACAGTGAAGTGAATGGTAACTTGACTTTCATTTGAACCTGCCCTGTTGACCATTTTATCTCCTCAATAATTGTGCACTTTAAGTCCTACACCCTTAAGTTTGTTGAAAGTGATACTATTTATTAACTTTAAGAATTTTATATTTACAAGTATGCATAGATGCTTCACTGAACCTAGTATTTTGAACTCAAATTATTTTGGATTTGTTCTTTCTCTGAAAAGTGATTTGTGTGCTCATAGATGCCACTCAGTGTTCAAGACCTGGGGAAACAGCTGGAGTAGAGTTCTTGTGTGTGTATGTGTGGTTGGGAATCAATATAATTAGACCTGTGATAAGTGCTTTCAAGAATAAAGAGTAATATTTTCAAGAATAAGGAGTAATGTAGGAAAGTTGCTCTGAGAGGTGGCCAGGGAAGACCTCTGGCAAGGCGGTAGGAGAAGAGACCTGAATAGAAACTATTTGGAGAGATTGTAACTGTATCTTAGTTTGACACTGAAATGTTACAGATTTGGTTTATTAAGGTTTAGGTAAGTTACAGACTGTCCACTGATTTAAGAATTCAGGACCTCAGTTCTTTCTAGCAAAACTAAAGTTCATCTCATTCTAACATGTCTCTGGCTGTATTAAGTGGCTTATTATGTGTTCTTTACAGGCAGTCTAAAGTTGCATTTTAATAGTTCAAATATACACATTTTTAGTAATTGTTTCAAAAATACTTTTGTTTTCCTTCTTTGAAAATGTAATATTGGGCCCTCCCTGGTGGTACAGGGAGTTAAAGTGCAGCACTATGAAGCTCTCCACAGCTATTGCAGCATGAGTTCAATCCCTGACCAGGGAGCTAACCCGCATGGCGTGGAAGACCTCTTCTGTTTCTCTCCCTACTCCCCTCGCCAGTGTAATTTGAAATTTGTTTCTGCACCACTTTTTCCATTTGTGTAACTCCTTTCAGTTTTAAGCATTCTTCACATGTATTCATGCTTTTATGTGGGTTAATACAGCTTTGATTAGATTACATTCATGCTTTATTAAAAAACCTTTCTGTCTTTAACAGCTAGTTTTAGATTCTTGTTCTAAAGGATTAACTAGCTGTTGTCTTTATAGTCTAATTCTCATTGGGCAGTCTTTTCAAGGTGTTATGATAATTTTTATTTGACAGTTACCAAAGAATAATATTCTCTTAGAATTAAAATTAATAAAAGAAATATGCCTCTAAAAGAAATGTGCCTCTTGGGACCATCCTGTGATATAATAAACAATGTCCTCAACAGTGGCAGTCTTACGATTGCAGAGATGGTAAAGGCGAAAGGCATGATGCTTGATGGATGCATAGCAGCTGCTTGGTCTCATGTTGCTGTTTGCTCTTCTGAGTTATCCTATACCTCAGATGAAAATTTTTCAATAAAAATCTGGCATCTGATTTTCAAGTTCTAGCCTGTCCATGGGGAAAAGCCCAGTTACCCTTGTTTGCAGGTGACTGTGTATACTACCCATCTAACCAGATCAAGATGGCTGGGTGATGAGACTGACCTGGCAGCTGTTGAATTCCTTATAAAAGGTTTTACTTTGGAGGTTGGCTGTGGGTTTGCTGTCTGCAAACTTACTTGGTTTTCATTTTCAGACATGAGTATGTGACAGATGTGTCCACTTCCAGTACCACCTCCTCTTTTCACTTGGAAACATTGTGCTCCCATCTCTATATTCTGGGAAAGGAGCAATTGAAGAGAATTAGCATGCTTCCCCCATACCCCAATCCTAAATGTCAGCCTGCCTACAGCTGTGCTGATGGCCTTTGGTCCTGTTGTGGTGAGTTGTCTCCTCTCTTGTTTTCCATCAACACATACATGCTTGTAAGAGCTCTCATCTTTATAAAACAAGCAACAAAGACAGGACCATATGTCCTTTCAGCCACACCACATCTTTCTGTTTCCTTTTATAGCCCAATTCCTGAAAGGAGGTATTTATAGTCATTGCCTCCTTGTCTCCACTTCTCTTTTGAACCTGCTACTGTCAGCTCCTCATCAAAATTGCTCTTCTTAAAGTGAGCCTCATGAAGGCTTTAGGAGAGGAGGAGAGAAGTTTGGTTGCATTGTTGCTCTGAAACAGTTTTTTTTTTTTTTTACAAGAATCCAGCTTTGGCAGAATGAGCCCTGACAAATGTACCTTTATTGATTTATCCTGTAGCACAGGTGTGGCAAGTATAGCTTTGCTATTTCTCTGTTTTATGACCTTTTATACATGTTCTTTAATGTTGGACTTACTTCCCCAAGTGTGCAGTGAGCCTAAGGTACGTTTTATATCAAAGATAGAGGACCAGAAGTATGTGAAGGCTTTTTTTTTTTTTTTTTTTGTGATGGCATTTTTAACGCTGTCTAGTACTTTTTCTTTTTTTTTTAAAAGATTTATTTATTTATGCATACAGGCATACAGAACTGGGATACAGGCCAGAGGTGCAGGGTGGTGAGAGGATTCATCAGAGACAGAGTAGGGAGCAGAAAAGGTATTTTTTTTTTTAAAGATTTATTTATTCATATAGAACTGGGGTACAGGCCAGAGATGCGGAGAGTGAGAGGATTCACCGGAGACAGAGCGAGGAGCAGAACAGGCAGATGGAGGAAGTACACTGCTGAGGGGAGCAGGTCTGCCGCGCCATGTGGTCACCTCCGGGGCAGGCGGGAATCGAACTCATGTGGAAGCGGCTTTAGATTCTCAGTGCTGTGCTTTAACCCACTGCGCCACGAGGGAGGGCCCAGAAAGGTATTTGATGAAATACACCGTTGAGGGGAGCAGCAGGGTCAGGAGAGGTGTGCTTTGCCATGGGTCAGCTCCCTGGCTGGGGATCAAACTCATGCAGAAACAGCTGTGAATATCTTTGCAGTGTTGTGATTTAACCTATTATGCCACCGGAGAGGGCCCAAAGCTGTCAAGTACTTTGATGACTAAAATAAACTTAGGGATGAGAGTAACAGGAAGCCTCCCTCCCCCGCCAGCATTTTCAGACTATATGTATAGTGACGTTTAACAGTCAATTTTCGTTGAACTGTGGGCATTATGCCTTTTTCTCACATTATTCCTGAGAAACATATATGAAGGTATTTGGTGGTAATTATTCCTGTTTTACAAATAACATAACTGAGGCTAAGAGACATTAAAGGACTTGGCCCAAAGTTAAACAGCCACCTGTTTAAACAGGCATCTGAGCTGATTCAGTCTGGTTTATGGCCTGTGCTCTGAACCACTATTTATATTACTTTGTTTCCAAAAAAATAAAATTTGAAATTAGGAACAAGTAGAATTAAATGTAAGGGCTTGTTCATTGAATTTACTGATAAAGTTTAGAAAATTATCTAGCAAGGCTAATCAAGAAAAAAGAGAAGGAACATGTATTTGACTTAGGTATGAGGGAGTATAATGAAAAGTGAAAATCATTATAATCATTGTGTATATAGCTTTATGGCAAAGATGGAGAACAATTCAAAATGGGTAGTTCTTTAGAAAAAGGTGATTTATCAAGTTCACTACCCCTTTGCCTTCCCTTTAAACATGTCTCCATCAGGGTCAGCTCTTTTTTTCTCTTTAACTTCTAGTTTCCTACATTTTCCCACATTCTCTGCTTTATCATCCACCATAAGTTAATGATTATCAAATTCATGTGTGGCTCTTATCTTTCTCTGGAACTTACTAACTACAAGGGAGAGACAATGCCAATTTTGAGTGTTAATGAGCAAGAGACCTTAGCCCTAAGTTCACCCTCTACTTCCTAAACCATTCTTCCAGGGCTCTCCCTGGTGGCACAACAGGTTAAAGCATAGCACTGTGAAGCTAGCTGCAGGCATTTCAGCACAAGTTCTATCCCCAGCCATGGCACAGCAGACCTCTCCTGATTCCCCCACTGCTCCCCTCAGCAGTGTACTTCACATCAGTCAGCCTACTCTGCTCCACACTGTCTCTGGTGAATCCTCTCACCATCTTTACACCTGGCCTGTACCCCAGTTCTTTAAAAAAGAAAAAAAAAAAGCATTCTCTAAAACTTGCATTGCATTTCATTCCTTTTTTCCTACCTGCACTAGCTGGAAGCTGGTGCCTTTTTCCTCTTTCCATCCCTCATTTTTCATAAAACTCTGTCTTGTTTACCTCTTGTATCTCTTTAGACTATGACCCTCTATTTCAAGCCAGTGGCCTCTGCCTTTGGACTTTTTTCATTTTTTGACTCACTGCAGTCTCGCTTGGCCTTCCCTCCTCAGACAGCTGTTGGTGATCTATTTTCCTGCGTAAGGCTTTGTGGCTTCTTAGTATTAAAGGAGAAAGGGAATTAATGACCTGGAGATTAACCCTAAGAAACAAGAAGCAAGAAGGGAACTTGGAAGGGCTAAATAGAACAAAGCAGAATAAATGAATTAAAAACAGAACAATAGAATTGATAGGAGCTACTTAAAAAAAAAATAACCGATAATGCTAACACATAAATAGGAGAGGAGATGCAGATGTATATTAGAAATCAGGGGCCTGGTGGTGCATAGGTTAAAGAAAACACTATCAAGCTATCGCTAGCCACTGTAGTACAGTTCATCCCCAGCCAGGGAGGTGACCCATATGGCGCAGCAGATTTCTGACTCGCCTGCTGCTTCCCTCAGCAGTGGATTTCACTACATCTGCTTTTTTGCTCCTCACCCTGTCTTCTGTGCGCCCTCTCACCCCTCTACCCCGCCCCTCCCACCTCTGGCCTTGTATGCATAAATAAATGTTTTTTAAAAAAAGAAATCAAGGGATATGTGCAGTTATAGAAGTGCTTAGGGTTAAGAGACAACTATGTGGAAATCTCTGCTAGTAAGACTAAAAATATGAAGCAATGAAGAAATGCCTGGCAAGATCATAATAAGAAAAAGATGACAATCTGTAATGTGCTTTGAGACTATTTCTGTAGTAATCACTGTTTAATTTTACTTCTATGAGTTAAGCAAGGAGCACAGCATACTTCTTAATTCCATGGACATCTACACTATTTAAATACAACTGTTTGGGTTATTGTAAAATATTTGAAGCCATTGTACACAAAAGATGTTTTCAGACTGAAGGACAAATTTAACCTGTTCTAGACAATTCTAGTTAACATCTAACAAACAATTTTCCTATCGCAGACCTTACCAAACCAGTGAAAAATGCTACTACCAAAATCCCATACAGTTGGAGGTGGGAAATAGAAAGGTTTGTAAGAGTTATAAAAATTCTAAGTAAATTGTTAGTAGATGGAAGCCAGGAAGCAATTGTAATAATTCTCTGCCTTGGTCAATTAAAATTTATTCCAAAAGTACAAAAGTGATTCAACCTTTGAAAAAATTTTAATTACTTTAGTTGGTCAAAGAAGAATCAAGTGAATATCTTAAAACTCTAGAATCACTTGATAAAGTTAAGCCAATTTTCCTGATTAATTTTTTTTTAATACAAAGTAGGAGAATACCTCTTTATATAGTAAAATACATCATTCTCAACCCCAAGGCTCAGAGCAGTTTCTTACAGGATGTTTATAAATGTTAAATAAAACAATTATCAAAAGTTGAGGAAATTTTGGGCCTCTAAGTATAGTATTAATGTCAGGAATAGCAGGAGTGCCTTTTATCAATTTTAAAAAAATATTTATTTATGTATAGGAACAAGGGTACAGACCAGAGGTGTGGGGGTGAGAGGATTCACCAGAGTGGGGAACAGAACAGATATACCACTGAAATACAGCGGGCAGGAAAGGAGAAGTCTGCTACACCATGTGGGTTAGCTCCCTGGCTGGGGGTTGAACTCCATTATCTGTTGATGGACATTTGGACTGGTTTCATCTGTTGGTTACTATGAATACTGGTGCGCTGAACATGTATGTGCACATACTTGTTTGAGTCCCTGTTTTCAGTTCTTTTGGGTATATAACTAGGAATGGAATTGTGGGATCATTTGGTAATTCTGTGGGTTTTTTTTGAGGAACCATCAAACAGCTTTGCCTAGTGACTCCACCACTTTATATCTCATGTTCTAATTTCTCTATATTCTTGCAAACACTAGTGTTTTTCAATTTTTCAGTAAAAATATTATAACCATCCTGGTGGGAAAGAGGTAGCATCTCATTGTGCTTTGATTGCATGCCCAAATTAACTGTCATTTTGGGCATCTTTTCATGTACTCAGTGGCCACTTTCATATCATCTTTGGAGCATTCCTATTCATTTCTCGAGCACTTTTTAAGAAATTGGATCATCTTTTCCTATTGAAAGTTGGGAGTTATGTATGTGTTCTGAATTCTAGAATCTGAATACATTTTTTAAAATATTTTATAATGATTTGACATTGTTCTCCTCTGATTTATTTTTTAACATGTGGTAAATACTTCCAGATAAGGCATGTCTAATGAAAGAATCTCAATAATTCTATTAATTCCATGTATATAGTGAGAAGGGTGTTGACTAGTATTCATTTCTGTCCTATTGTCTTTAGAATAGTTCTAACCTACTCCCCTACACTGCCAGTGGGAATGCAGATTGGTCCAACCATTATGGAAAGCTGTTTGGAGGTTTCTCAAACTGTTAAAAATGGAGCTTCCATGTGACCCAGCAATCCCACGCCTAGTTATCTACCCAAAGGACACAAAAACATTAACTCAAAAGAACAACTGGAGCTGGAAGGGATCATGCTTAGTGAAATAAGCCAGTAAGAAAAAGAAAAATACTGGATGGTTTCACTCATAGCAGGAGTGTAAAGAATCAGGAAGAAAAAAAAAGGCAATTGTAGTAAAGTAAAAACAAAAAACAATGAACAGCTATAAACCACAGACATTTTATGGGGGTGAAGAGGGGAATAGGATCAAAACTGGGGTGGGAAGAGTGCATGGGACTATGGTGATGGCACATGGGTAAATGGTGTGGGAAGCCCATGGGGATTACAACTGAGGTGGAAAAATGTACAAAATGAAGAAAATAAGTATATTTAAATAAATAGTTCTAACCTATCCAGACCTCATTTTCCCAACCTGATCATTTTCAGAATGGTTGTTAGAACAATCACTGATGCATGTATAATATATTTGGAAGTTAAAATATTGCACAGTTGTTATGTAGAAGATAGAATGCCCTTTTTGGTGTTTTCTATACTTGTCTTTATTTTGGTATTATGGATTCTTATCATTCCAATATATAGTATAGAGCCATACATTTATGATGAGGAGAATAACAAGGAATATTTGCTTTTCAGAGTCATCCTTTTTGAACTTCCATGATTCAGACTGTGAACCCAAAGGATCACCACCCTGTGACTCGTTGCTTTCTCTCAACACTGAAAAGATTCTGGTATGCATTTTCTGTCATGCATTCTCTTTTTGTGACCTGAAGCACGGTGACATTAGCTCTAAATGGTGGAAGTCACTTCAGGTTGTCAATGGAGAACAGGGTCTGATTGGTTCTGTGTGGTATAAGATGAATTTAGGTCATCTGGTATTTGCTCACAGTGAACTATGAAGACTTTTAAATTGCATGGTTGGTCATTCTGGAATGAGGAATTTTAAGTTCCAAAGAATGAAGGCGAGCTCAGGACTAAACTATATTTCTAGCAATCTTACGCGTTTGAAAGTTTGATCGTATAATCTTATCTTCCAGTCTCTGCCTAAGTGGGTATCTTTTGATAGCTTTTTAACAGAGTCAGCTAACCTGTACAGGAGACCCTGTCATTCCAGGGATGACTACCAGGCACTATGTCTTCATCTGCTGATTCATGTTAGCATGTATTCTGCTCCTGCCTAGCTGCCTCAGTATAGAGGGACCTTCTTTTTATTTACACTTAACTTTAAGAAACTGAGTTATTTTTTTCCAGTGCCCAAAGTTAACCATTTTTTTCCTCTGGGCTTTTCCTTTCACGACCGCCTACATGTTTGTCTCTTGGTTAAAAATATCTCTTAGAGGATATTCTTTCTTCTCCAAACAATGTCTTTTGCCTTTTCATGTAAGAATTACTGAAAATGGGTACAAAAATCAAACTAAGGAATAATCAACTGATTTTACCTAACAAACTGAGTATAGGTAACTTGGTGTATGGCAAAACTTAGTTTAGACTTGTCCAAACCCAGAATGTTCTGTTGTCTAAGTAGTGAGTTAACTGTCACTAAAAACATTTAAATTGGACAGTCCCCACCTTGGATAGGCAAATGATTGGGAGTTATGAGGAACCTTTCTACTAATAATAATTCAAGTATTTTCTACTAGTTACATTTTTAGTTTGAGTTTGTGCTGTGTAATAGTCATTGGGAGAATGCTCATAAAACTTTTTCCATAGATAAACTGTTTGGAGGTTTCTCAGACTGCTTAACATGGAGCTTCCCTACGACCCAGCAATCCCACTCCTAGGTATCTACCCAAAAGACACAAAAACACTGATTCAAAAAGATACCTACACCCCCATGTTTATTGCTGCATTATTTACAATTGGAAAAACATGGAAGCAGCCCAAAAGCCCAAAAGTAGATGACTGGATTAAAAAGATGTGGTACATATATACAATGGAATATTACTCAGCAACCAAAAAAAAAAGAAACACATGTTTTTTGCAGCAACTTGGATGGAGCTGGAAAAGATCATGCTTAGTGAGATAAGCCAGAAAGAAAAAGAGAAGTACTGGATGGTTTTGCTCATAGCAGGAGTTTAATGGACCAGGCGAGAAAATAATTAAAATAATGAACAGCCATATACCAGAGACATTTTGTGGGGGTAGAGTGGGGAATGGGATCAAAAACGGGGGGGGGGGGAGTGCACGGGATTATGGTGATGGCACACGGGTGACTTGGTGATGGGAAGCCCACGGGGATTACAATTGAAATGAAAAAAAAAAGTATAAAATGATGTAAAACTAAACTATTATATAAAAAAAAACCAAAAAAAAACTTTTTCCATAGGTTTAAAATATGGAAGTCAAGCTCTTTATTCATTCATTCACCAGATACTTACTTTGTACCTATCATGTGACAGTACTGATGAGCCAGATAGCCTTTGTCCCCATGTGCTCTTGACTCCTACAATCACTAATCAAATAATTATATAAGTAAACATAGAAGTCCATTGTGTAAATCGTATGAAAGAAAAGGAGAGGGCCAATATCTCCCGTGAATGAGGGGGATGTGGCAAGACAGACTTCAGGAACTGAAGTATAAAGGGATCTGAAGGATCCACTGGAGTTAGTGGACTAGGCATGTGGAGCTGTGTTTTTAAAAATCCCTGATATATAACCTGTTATCACCATCCACAGAAGATGTCTATACATGTAGTACTGGGAATAGGAAAAATGATTTTTAATGGGGAAGTAATTTGTTCATGCTATACTTTTCCTACCTACTTCTGTTGTAGATTTTATTTCTAACATAATAAAAACACTTTTAAATCAGATATGCTCTTCTCAGTATACTCTTGATGTTCCTTTGGAAATGGTTCTTTTTATGGGATTTCATTTCTGTTTTCTTCATGTGTATATATATGTATGTATATGTATATACATATTTTTTCCCACAGAGCTTGGCAAATGATGTGTATTATTAGACATGGTTGCCTCCAAAACATGACAGATCCATCATTTTGTGTGAAGGACAGGTACTTGTCTGTGAAGTCACTCCAGTTAACTAAGCTAATTTATTTACTTTGCTTTCCCTTAGTTTCCACTTTTGGGTTAGCTCTCCTGCCAACCATACATGTGTGTCTAAGTGGATTCTTGATGAGCAATCTGCTGCATTAAGTAGGATGGTTATGTTCAGCACTTGCAGGGCATGGAGTTATAGAATGTCTTGCTTACTTCTCAGGTTTTCTGGTCCTTTCTTGGCATCATCTCTTATAACTTGCACCTCTTATTTCTCAAATATTTTTGGGCTTAAACACAGTATTTTCCTTGAAACGCCAGTGGAGAGCTGGTCTCCAATCAAATCAATAAAAGTGTGGAGGGACCTCTGAAGCAGCCAGCAAGATTAATTTTTATAAAAGCAAAAGGTATTTATTCCTAGGGCTCCCTTGGTAGTGTAGGAGTTAAGTCTCAGTGCTGTTACCACTGTGGCCTTAGTTTGATCCCTGACCAAACAGCTATCCCACACGTGACCGCTCCTGTCTCACCTGCGGCTCCTCGTAGCAGTGTTATTTCAGTAAATCTGCCTGTTCTGCTCCGTCTCTAATGAATCCTCTCATACTCCTGCACCTCTGGCCTACACTCCATTTCTTCTACACACATGAGAAAAAGAAGATAACTCCTGAAAAAACAGAACTACTAATGATTAGGAGAAAAAGCAAATCAATTATTACACAAACTGGCCTGAAGTATATAAGTGATGTAACTTAAAGTGAATATTTTCTCCCATGTAAATCAAATGTAGATATCTTTTTTAAAATATAAGTTTGTATTTTAAGTTTTCATTTGTGGTAAGCTGAAATGTATGTTTATTTGTTTTTATTTCAGAGCCAGGCCAAGTCTATTGCAGAACAAAAGAGATTCCCATTTGCTACTGATAATGACAGCACGAATGAAGAGTTAGGTGAGATTTGACCCGGATGTTCCTGTGGTATTTCCTAGAATGTATGCTTATGTGCAGAGTAAGTTTGCGGGATGGTAAAGTAGAAAGACACAGACTTAGCCCTGCCAGGATGAGTGGCATTCAGCCCTTGTGAGAGTCCTTCCTGGTGTATGTGTCATAAAGTAAACACTTTGGCTGGAATGATTGGTAGGGACCGTTCCATCTCTGTGTTCCGATGGGAGTTAATAATTATGCTGATGAGTTTTTAGGAGCTATTATTATTCATTTAAAAGTTATTTATATTTTGTCACCATATGTGAATATGTAGAAAAGAAAACAATAAATCATTCTACTTTAAATTTCTGTGATTAGGAAAAATACATTTAAAAAATTTAAATGAATTTTACTCATGACACCAGTCATACTTACTAGGTTGGTCAAAATAATGTGGGTGTAGAAAAATTGAATGAATTCAAATCTGCAAATGGGTCATGCTGTTTGGCTTGTTCATGGCATGTTTAAAACAGGCTGGTCTCGCCAGTGTCTATATGCTTTGGGTGCTCCCTCACTGCCTCATTGGAAGGAGTGAACACCACCACGTACAAGGCTGAGCTTCACGTAAGCACATGCTCCCTTGAGGGCCTGATCACCTGAGGCACATGCAGAAAAATGTTGCTATCTGATTTCAAATAATCACTTGATCCTTGTGCAGGCATACACAGGTAGGTCAAGCTCTTGTACTTGCTCCTTTCCGTGTTAGTGCAAGTAGTAAGAGTTGACCCTTTGAAAGTAAGAATTGCATTTGGTGATATTCTTTGAATAGACGTTGAGACTTAATTGCCCTTTATTGCATCAAATCTTGGTCTTTCCTAAAGTCCTTGGATTCTGTTCAGCCAGGTACTCGCTTATTAAATAATTAATTAAGGACCTTATGTGTGCCACACTGGCTCTACAGTCTAAGAACATTTCACATGGACTCTGCAGTAGTTTAGACCCTGAGCTGGCTTAAGATCTTTTGAACTATAGCATTTTTTATTGGAAAAATAACTATCAACATGTTTGGTGCTGGGAGATGTAGAATAGCTGGCTAGTAACAATTTCTGTGGTAATTCCAGGGAGATCAGTTTTTCTTTGAATTCTTAACAACAAAATATAGATCCAGGTTTTATTTTTATTTTACAACATTTGGATTACAGCTTTTTTGGAATAGTACCCTGAGGGTTTTCTCCAAAAAATGTTTATGGTTAAATGGATAGGTTTGGGAGATACATTTGATTTTATTTGAATGGAATTCAGCAGCCAATTTATGGGTAATGCTCAGTATTGATCTCCTACAACTGTTATTTCTTCCTGCATTCAAAAAGTACAAGTTCGCGCTTCAGTCCCTGTTGGTCTAATCATCAAGTAATCCCAACCATTTTGCAGTCCAGCCCAATGCAGAGCAGTTTTGGTACAGCCTTGCACATATTAAGAATGCAATACATGTAGTTATTCATGTTGCTCTTTTGATTATTAATGATCCTTTACCTTTCCAAAGATACCTTTGGTTATCTTATCAGGTACACATTCTTGATGTTCTGAATATATGCATTTGAACTTAATTTTTCTTTTCGAAGAAAAAATTAAAAAGTCTTCATTTTATTTTGAAGAATGTCCCCCAAAACTCTTGGTATTATTATGATAGTGAATTTTTTTTTTTATTTATTTAAAGAGTAAGTTTATTATAGACAGGAGAGGAAAGGACCCTGGCATAGGCACAAGTGGGCAGGAAGAATTGCTGATAGTGAATGGTTAACTTTTCTTGGGTTACGTATAGATAGTCTAAATCTCTGCATTAATATTTCTGCTACATTTATGTTTTAAGTTCTGTCACCTGTCAGGGAATTTAAGTTTTGTTGACAATAAAAATTTCAGTTGGCCCATCTTCTGAATACCTATTAAGTTCTAGAATTAGAGGGTTGCAGTAAAGCTTTTTTTTTTGCAAAGAAATATGATCAAAGTGGTATGATATTGAGACATACAGTTTTTTTCAGGAGATTTAGGGAATTATGGCAAATAAGGATGTAAATATGGCTTAGACTATTAACATTTGTAGTCAAGTGAAAAAGTTTTAGTTAAAATATTGCCATATTTGAAGAGATAGTCATGACTGACTTAAACATATCACTTGAAGAATTTGATCAAATACAGTTTCATATTTCGTATGTATTTTGAGTATTATTATGACTAATGTTTAAATGGAAGAGGTAGGGAAGGGACTACCATTGCTTTACAATGGTGTGAGTTATCTATAGTTAAGCATTATATTAATATATATATAGCATTATATTAATATATATACTTATATATATATTAATTTGAACCTCTGTATTTGTATTTACATTTTTTACTAGGTAATTGGTAATAAATTCAACAACTCCAGGAATAGAGATTTGTGGCTATTTGGTTATTCCTCATAAGTTTCACAGTAAAAATCACATTGCTATGTTTTGTGTATATTATCCAGGCTTATCACTAGCTCTTTTGATGTATAGATAGGGAAAATCAAAAAAGGTTACTCGATATTTGAAAGTGAGTAATATTGAAAGTGAGTGATGAGGTTAGAAAAAGATAATTAGTCCTTAAGGCCTTATAGGCAGGTCTTTCATAGGTGACTTTAATAATTTAAATCTAGATGAACCAGAAGATGGATTAGCAAGTGCTGAGTGGTAGCAGCATTAAGTTGTATCTTTTTATCTTTTAGGTTTTCTAACTGCTCTGGTTCTTGAAGCTGCCTTTTATATTTAATAAAGAATATAGTTACTGATTTCAGTCTGAGAGCTTTATTCTTTCCTTTAATGTTTTTGTATTTTGTTTCATAGCTATTGCTTATGTGTTGATTGGCAGTGGTCTCTATGATGAAGCAATAAGACATTTTTCCACAATGCTTCAGGTAATTATTTTTCTCATTATGTGATTTCATGTTTATAGTTATAACAAAAATGTAGACTTTTTGCATAATATGCTACAGTGAAATAAAACATTTATTTTAAGAACAGTCAAGAAAGTAAAGGAAATCAAACCTGACTGAGCACGTTCTTGGTGCAGGGTTATGCCATACTCTCATTTAAACTTTGTAGTATTACTTTATTTTAAATGAGAAAATATCAAAGCAATCAAATAATTAGCTTCATGGTCTCCTAACCATTGTGTGGCAGAGATGGGATTCAATGCAACTTAAAAAAAATTAGCTTTAATTCACTTCTCTCTGTCTACTGTGTTGTCTTCCAAGAGGTATAGACACTAGAAATCTTGGAATTCCAGATGTTACTTTCTGTGCAGGAGTTGATTTTTACGGTTAACTTAAGTTCTACTCGTGGATTTTTCTCACCTTAAAGTATAATTATGACAAATTTTTAAATGAAAGACTTTATTGGTGATTGTTAAAATCTGGCTAAGATGAAATGGTTAGATATACAAGTGTAAGAGCTGTGAAGAGACCCCTAATGCCACCTAATATTGCTGACAAAATGCCTATTAGTATTGAGCCGTATGTTTGTAGACCCTTGACTGTGCCCATGTTGATATGTTTGCTAGTAGAGTACAGTGAAGAAAATGTGGACTTCAAAGGTACTCAAGTCTAATGCAGTCTGCTGGGTTATGGGACAATAATACCAACAGATTCTTGTTAGATTTAAGTTAAATGTACACTAGTACCCAGGCCTGGGCACATAATAAGTGTTCTGTAAATTTTAGCTACTCAAAGCACCATTCTGGCATATTTGTCTATGGGAGCCAACAAATAAATTACAATTAATAATTTAAAAATTGGGCCCTCCCTGGCGGCGCAACTGGTTAGGATGCAGCACTGCAAGCTGGCCACAGCTGCTTCAGTGTGAGTTTGATCCCCCACCCTAAAGGGGACCCGCATGGTGCCACAGACCTCTCCTGACCCACCTGCTGCTCTCCTCAGCAGTGTACTTCGTTGATCTGCCTGTTCTGTGCCCCACTCTGTCTCTGGTGAAGCCTCTCACCACCCCTGCACTTCTGGCTTGTGCCCCAGTTCTGTATGAATAAATAAGTAAATCTTAAAATTTTTTTTTTAAATATAGATTTAACTATGTTGATAATTCTTTGTTCTCAAAAAATTGATGAAATGCTTTCAGTTAAAGTCCTCAGATCCAAGTAGATGTGTGTTTGAGTGGTGCAGTAGTGTTCATTGGACTTTTAAGTACAAAGTGTAGATTTAAATAGGTTTAAAAATCACCTTTCTTTTCAGTGTTGCAATCTTAGTGAAGGTAAAAAAAGTACTTTTTACATAATTAACACTTGACTTTGCTTGAAAGGGAGATTTTAATGATTTATAGGAGTATGTGTCAGTTAGTTTATGGTAATCACCAGCAGAAAACTGTATGAGTGTGCAGATGTATTATCAGTTCATTCTCATTGAAAAATATTGTTGACATTGTAGTTGAAAGTAATATAACAGTACTAAAGAAAAACCTTAATTAATCAAGTTTCCTAATTATACCATTTTACCATTATTAAAAATTTTTAAGACCTCAAAGTATGCATTTGTGTTCTATTATCTAAATTATATGTACTATTTGTATAACTTTTTCCACATAATTTTATCCCATAAATGTCATTATTTCTCTACAATCTTATTTTGATGTATTAATATGCCTTTGTGTTGTCCATTTGTTGTTGTAAAACATTTCTTGTATAGTAGTATTTTGAATGTAAATCAGAATGTCTATCTTAACACCAAGAAATAATAGTATTAAAATTTTATATGCGTTTTCATCAGTCTGTGATACGATGGGTTATTTTTAAATGGGAAATTTTTTTGAGAATGTATGATTTCTGAGGTTGTACTAGTTTTCTGTCAATTTGAGCTATGGGGAGGAGTACAAAGAATGGGAGAACAGGAAAAAGTTGAAATACTGCTGGTCAAAAGAAGAAAGAAATGGGTGTTCATTGCAACACATTTTTTTGTGCAGCAGGAGTGCCTTTGACTTTCCTGTGGGTGATTTTCTTGGTGATGTCTCTTTTCTTACCCTGTGTTTTGGTGTCTCCTAATCTTTTCTACGTCATGACTTATGGAAAGTCATATTTATAAGACACACTGGTGTGATAAAAAGGAGCAAATTTAGAGGCATCCTGATAGAGCTTGGTGAAAGTTTGCCATATTTTTGTATTAAATGACCGTAATAAATACAAAGATAAATGTTAAAATTCTTTTCAAAAATTTTAATGAGAAATTTGGTCCTGGGTGAACATTTTGATATTAGAGCATGTTTGAAATCAATGCATACAGTTCCTATTTAAGGGTTTCCATTGATTTCTTCAAACATTAGATAGCAAATCTTAACAAGCCACTGCAATGAGTTTGATCTCAGGCCAGGGAGGTGATCCACATGGCATAGCAGACCTCTCCTGTCTCACCCTGCTGCTCCCCTCTGCAGTATATTTCAGTTAATCTGCCTGTTCTGCTCCCCACTCTGTCTCTGGTGAATCCTCTAACCACCTCAGCTCTGACTTGCATCCCAGCTCTTATATGCATAAATTAAAAACAAATATTTAAAAAAAATTGGCACTGGTGATGATTGTTTCCACCCAAACCTTTAGGGTGTTTTGAGTTAACTATTGATAAAACTTTTCTTCTGGACAGCCTGGGACTCCAGTGTGAAGCAGCTGAGTGTGGACTCTGAGTCTATTCATAGGAAGCTGAAAACAAATGTGAACATGGGGCCTCAGAGTTTCTAGATCAGTCATTTTTATAAGCTCATTGAGTGTTAAATTTGGATTTACACATGCAGGCTACTTGAACTCCAGAATGGCCTTTTGATGTAAAGCATTCGTACATGCCTGTCTTTGGTGTCAGTCAATCATCTTATGAGGTAGTTCCAGAAACTTAGCTGTTTTGAAGTGTTCATTTGAATATTTCTCCAAATATGGCTTGTTTAGTACCTCTATAAAAGAAAACATGCTACTTGAGCACTAGGGTTTCTACTGAGTACAATTTCTAGGCCTAGCTCAGCTCATGCATATTGTGAAAACTCCTGCCCTTATGTTTATGAGTTAGTTCCCAGTTTTCAGTGGATTTGCATCGATGATAATATTTTTGAGAAGTGGAACCATTTCTTGACTTCTGTTCTTCTTTGGTCCTTGCTGATGCAGGGTTGGGTAACATAATTGTTGCAACATTTTTACAAGGTGATTAGACTTTGCTATTAATTATGTGACCTTGAGCTCACCTGGTCCTGATTTGATTCTGGTAAAACCAAATCCATCAAAGAACTTTATTTTACATTAGACAAAATGTAAAACATTCTTCTGCATGTGGTTTTGTTAACATCTTTATATGTCTATTTGTCCACCATTTTGGCAAAATTTAAACCTAATTACATTGTTGTATAGTTACTTTTTGCCTTATCTGTCCCAGTGATTTTTGAATTT
The DNA here is from genome assembly GCF_000260355.1 of Condylura cristata. NCBI lineage: Eukaryota > Metazoa > Chordata > Mammalia > Eulipotyphla > Talpidae > Condylura > Condylura cristata. Next base: position 3,308,567 of record NW_004567131.1, read on the forward strand.
TAATCAAAAAGTCAGACTTGTGGAAAAAGAAGTTTGTAAAATTTAAATTCATTATATAACTAATACTGAGGATCGCATATTAGACCTTGGATTTGAAAAAGCTGATATTTTGAGAATTGAGACATCTAGGTAGACATGATTAGCTTATATTATGATTATGTTTGCCTAACATAAGTAATATTGAAAGGTTGAAATATTTTCATTCTGAAAATTTTACAAAATATACATTATTAGACTTGTATTTTCAAAAACTATTCAAAAATTAATATTCTGAGCCCAATTTGTTTTTAGAAATAAGCATTTTTATTTGAAAAATAATTCAACATGACATTTTATAAAGAATTTTGTCTTATTGTTAATATCTAAAGGCAATAATAGATAAAATAATTCTATCAATCAAAAAAGTAACAGAACCTGTTACTTAAATTTAGGAACCCTTAGTACTAGACTGTAATTGTGATAATGACCTTAATTATATATATCCTTCTATGCTGTAATGTAGAATTTGGAATTAAAAGAGAAAAATGTAAATATCGTGTATATCTGCAAGATATTTAGGTTTTCTCTATTCATTTAACTCTTTCTTTTTAAAATTTCTTCTACTACCATATCGAGGATGTGTAGTTATTATGGTTGTTTCCATGTCATAACATAGTCTAGTATTAAGGGTTCCAAAATTTGGATAAAACTGATACAGTTTTATCTACCTTTGGCATTTCTGGAAGTTAGTTCCAGCTTGGTTATGACCAGACCAGGCATGACTTGGGGAGTGCTGGGGAGGGACCATATGTGGGACCACTGCATTCGTCTCTGCTGGCAGAGATGTGGTGACATGTGAAATCCTTGGAGCCCAAATGATGAAATTCAGGAAGTTGTCAGTGTTCAAATATTTCTACTGTTTTTAATTTTTGAATGGCTGGTTTTAAAGTAGGTTTAAACATTTTTATTGCTATTAAAATGTTGTAACTGATTGCTGGTGCTTACACAAGCCATTCACCATGGCATATCTGTCACACAGCTTTGCTGTGCTAAACCCTGAATCTCGCCTTACTCGTCCATCAGCTGCACCTCATTGTTTCTAGCCATGTCACATTGGTTGCTTCCTCCATGAGAATAGATCCTGGAGAAGCAGCTTTCATCTGATAGTCTTTAATACTCATTACTATTAACTGTCTAACATGTGGTGAGTATTTGTTGCTAAATAATAACTGCCACATTTGAGGTTCATTATGTCCCAGACTCTGTGATAGATGCTGCCAACCTCTAAATGAAAAGACATGCCCCTGAAAATATTGCATTCCAGTGGGGTGAAAATTTGCAAACTCAAAATAGTAATGTAGTAGGAGACTTTTATGGAATTATGTACACTTGGATGCCTGAAAGGCATCTTTAACTCAAAGATGCCAGTTGGCCACATGCTTCCCCTGGTCCTTGCACATATGCCCTCCCACAACTTAGTCAGATTTCATGTTACCTAACTCAAATGGCATGCCCTTCCATTTGATTACAAGCTCCACATCTGTGTGCTGCTTCTTTTAGCACCAACTCTGTAGACCTCCTAAGCATCTACTATATATATCTGCTTCTCCTGGCTCTGTTCAAATCATTTGTCGGAACATGCAGTCATCATTTCCTGGTTTTCTCATGTCCTCTACATACAGGTGCATACAACATATTTACATGTGTAGTTTAAACATATTCTTTGCTGTTGCTTTTAGGTTAAAGATAAAAAATCTTTAATAAGATCCCTGACTATCTCTTTAGCCTCATCTTGGAACAGAAGACATGTTCTTGATTCCTTTGGGACCTTTGAACAGTCTGCTCCCTCAAGCTGGATCAACTCTCTGGCATTTCCCCATTCCCAACAGATCTTAACGTTGCAATCTCTCTTAGGGAATCCTCCCTAGCCTTGTCTAAGGTCTTCATGCATTTTCTCAAAGCACCATTTACTGCTGCACTGAAGATGTAACTTTACACTTGCGTTTGTGATTCTAGACATGGCTATTAGTAGACCCTGAGTTCAAGTTGTTGAATGTATGACTGTCCATAATGTAACAGATAGTAGGAAGAGAAGAGAAGGAGCATATTTAATGTCAGGGAAGACTGGAAGGAGTTATTGTTGGAGGATTTTCTTGGGCACAGAGGCAGTGGGTGGATATTTCAGGTTCAGGGAATAATATTTGCAAATGCAGTTAAGTGTTAGGAGAGCATTTTGTATCTAGGGAACTATCAAGTCATTTGGATTATTCTAGGGTATGAATTGTGAATGAGAGGAGAAGAAGGAGATGAGATTCTGCAAAGACATTTAGATATGACCACATAGTTTTCAAATTATGGGTTGTTCCTCATTAGTAGGTCCTGAAATTAATTGGTGAGTTAGGACTAGAACTTTTACAACAATGAGATAGATTAAACTAGAAAATATCAAAGTATACTGTATATAATAAGGATAGATATGGCTCAGTAAAACTCATTTCTGTTGTGTGTGTATGTTAACTATGTGTATATGTGTGCTGAGTAACATTACAAAATAAATTTCTTACTGTGGGTTAGAGTATATAAAAAAAGAATGTCTGCATGTCACTCTTATTGGGATTGAGGAGCCATTTCATAATTTCAGACAGCAGAGTGACACCATCAGGCTTTACTGGCTTCTGACTTGGTGTAGTTCTGGAGAGTGGGTGGGAAGAAACAGGGCAATGGTTAAGCAATCGCAGTAGCCTAAGTGAGAGAGGAAGGTTCAAATGCAGCGGTAGCTGATGGATCAGGAGGAGAGACAGTGGGTATATTCAGTAAATGAAATTGTCAGGATTTCTTTCACGTTTGGGAAGATGAGGATGATCCAGGAGTGAAGTCACATCAGTAGAATAACTTTTTACTTACATCTGCTTTTTTCTGACTTACCTTTTGGTCATCTAATATAAAATTTTACTCACTTGTACGAGAAAAGCTTGGATAGTGTATTTTGAGACAGTAGGCATCTGAGAGTAGTTTTTCCTCTCCCTGGGGGATGTTACAGGGACTGAGCTACTGCCCCCTCCCGGCATGGTCAAGATCCTATTCTGTCCTTTTTCTGTCTTCTAGCAGGCATTATCCCTACTGAAAAAATAGGAAGGAGGTGTTAATGGGCAGTGGTTTTTCCAGCTCTGCCCCTCTGTCTGTACCTTTATCTCTCCCTCCAAACTACTTGCTCTGCCTTCTTTAAGCTGGGAAGGATATTTAAATGTTCAAAGTATTATCTCTGAGTGACAGAATTACAAGGTCTACTTCCATTTACTTGGTGCTTTTTGTTTTCTAAATTTTCCATAATTTATAATAAATTTTCTATTAATATGAACATTTTTATTTATAATAACCTAAACACAAAGTTTAATACATATTGAGACAATTTTTTCTAATTATAAATGTACATGTTTGTTTTAAGCAATTAAAAGGAATGTGGTAGTTTATTAAGTTGACTGGTAATATATCTAGTAATTATACTCTACAAAGGAAATTGCAGTTTAGTATTTTGGAGAGTATTTTTCGGGACACTTCCTGACCCATACAGTCATACCTGGGTATTGTTTATAAGTAACTTCCTTTCTCTTTGGTCCTGTAACTTGTACTTTCCTCCATGAGCAGCCTTTCATGCCAGTTACATATAATTTATCCAGAACTATATAGGAAACAGGGAGGTGACTTAAATAAGCAAAGTGAATTGATGTAATGTAGACCTGAAGAGTGGGATTGGGCTAAGCCAATGGATATATACCCCTCATCTCAAGGGACAGCTCTCCTTATAGTTTTGTCACATGAGAAAACTAGAACGTGGTCCTCTCTTTGTAGATCTTTTGATTTTCCAAGAGAAGCAAAAAATAATATTGTTTACTTGTTCTTTTTCAGCAGTGCTGGAGAATACCTTATCTTAGTTTTGAAATAGAGCAATAGTAATCTATTGCTTTAAAATGCCTTGTCTGGTACAGTTCAGTTAAATTATTCAGCAGTGTCAAGACTTTCACCCAGGATCTTGTGGCCAGGGGTTGTTTATCTTCACTCTTAAATATATAGTGAAGGATTCAGAAAGGAAGTAAAAATTGCAGAGGTTAACTGTAGATAAAAGTGACTTTACTCTGTAAGGGCGACAGTTTATAGCCTTGACCTGTGTGTAGGGATGCGATAGTGGGAGCAGCAGAAGCTCTGTTCTGGGGCCTTCAGAGGTGTTTACTCCATCTGGGAGCAGAGTATAGAAAGGATCTGAGTTTTAATTTTGACCCACTAGGATAAAAGACTGGATTAAACTGTGACGGATTGTGGAGCTGACTCATTTCTTGTTCCTCATTGTGCTGGCACTGAGGGGTCTTTCTTTTTCCAGATTATGTCATGACTATATGGAAAGGGACAAACTAGGAAGAGACATTACCCAGTCTTTTACTCATATCTATTTATTTTTGAGTATTTTTTCTGTAAGACATGATTCCTGGTGCTGCCAATCATAGAGCTGTTGAGAGGATTACAGTTTAAATACGATGATGACATGCCAGAAACTAGCACAGAACTCAGTAATATTTGCTCACTATTTTTTTAATGCAAAACTCCTATGTCTCAGAATATAGACCTTTGGTTGGGGACTGGATTGACTTATGAGTGGTGGTAGCATAATAAAGTAGAGCTGTCACTTGTGGCTTTAAAATACTTTAAGCAGAAACTGATTTTTTTTTTTTGTTTATAGTTTTTGACGTGTCTCTGTTTTGGTCTGACTAGGAGGAGCCTGATCTGGTTAGTGCAATTTATGGCCGAGGGATAGCCTATGGAAAGAAGGGACTACATGTGAGTATTGGAATAGTTACGCTTGCCATAGTGCCTACATGACCTGACATGGACCAGGGTTCCGGTAGCAGTTCTCCCTGTTTCTTGAGTTCTGATGGAACATCCAGTGATGTTGCTCCAGTTCACGATGAGAAAATGACATTTGAAGATGTAGTCAAGGTCAAATAGCTAGGGTGGTGGATTGGGAATTTCAAACCAGGTCTTCTGAAGTCAATTTGCTGTACTTTCTACTCCAGACAACCTTCACCAGGCAAAATTTTGTTTTGTGATGAACTGTGCATAGACCAAGTAAAGCATGAGACTTTGATTGGATTCCTAGGGCATACTCACAGGTAAAGGGGAGACTAGGGATCAGTAGCACAGTAGGATTTAGATTTTGAGTTCCTTTCACAATTTTAAAGGTTGGAGAAATAAAAAATTTTTAACTATTATTTGTTATCATGTATTATAGTTACTCTAGATGGGTGTATTATTTGTTATCATATATTATAGTTACTCTAGATGGGGGTATTTTGTAGCTTTGATCAAATTATTACCCTTATTTCTCTGAGAACTGCACAAAGATTTATACAAACAGATGCACCATTGTATAAAAATGAAGACTTTCCTAAGATTATATAGTAATTAAATTGTCTAAATTCATGTATCCAATTTTTAGTTCAGAACGTTATACCTAAACTTCCTGATCTAACTGTGGTTTTAAAAATACCCAATGAAATTATGCTTTCAAGGAGAAACACCACTTTGATATTTTTTGAACATTCAAACGGCTACTAATGGGTCTTGCCTATGGGGAGTTTTTATAATATTTGTATACTTCTGAGACATAGAGGACTGAAATGGAACTCAGATTTGACACTAAAGTAGATAGTTAGGAAGAAAACAATGTTACTTTCATCATTTATTGAATAACATCAATAAATGACCAAAGTTGCCCTGGTAAAAGTCAAAAAGAAGCTGTTTCTTCCAGATTTTCATCTCTTAATTTTACATCTTGCCCAGAAACTTGTATTTTCACTGTGAAAGTAACACGTTGATTTATTTTAATGTACAAGTAATTGCAAATATTAAAGAACTTATGTAGACTTCTTAAAATGTAGAAATATGGGCTTGTAAATTTTGATAAGACACTTATTTGACACATCTCTTTTCCTACATTGTCACCAGTTAGCATCATGTCACTTGCTGGTATACACATATCTGTCCCCTGAAATTTCTTGATTCTGTGTTTAAATAGGTTGAATTTAGAAAATATCCTGTTACCTCTGGAGCTTGTAATAGGTAGTCAGGTACAACTTACTGTTTATGAGTAGATAGACTTAAGTACATTTAATAAATAAAATATAACTTAACTGGGCAGATTCTTCTACTTAAGCTAAGTTCATATTTATTTCTTAAAAAGTAGTTGATATATCATGAGTAAATTACTAGTTTTTTCAGAAAATCTATTCAACTTGGTTTTGAGTAACAGTATATCTCATACTAAGCTAATGCCTTTTCAAGGACATTAAGAATGCTGAGCTTGCTCTGTTTGAACTGAGCCGAGTAATTACCTTGGAACCAGATCGTCCAGAGGTATTTGAGCAGCGTGCAGAAGTGAGTGTGGTTTTCTTTTTCCCTCTGTCATTATTGGGTTAGTTAACTCTCCGATTTTTTCCTATTATTTTATTACCTGTATATTTTAAAACTCCCTTACCCTATTGTGTATTCCTTCATAGGTACTGAATGCCTTTATACATGGTTGGAATTACTAGAGTGTTACTCCTAATTTAATAGTAATATAATAGTAAGATATAACGTGATTGTCACATGCACTACTACTATCAATGTTATTGAAAAATATATCACTTGTGATAGTTATGATATGATATACTTTAGCAAAATATAACATGACTATATGGTAAGATGCAAATCTTAAATGTATGTGTGTGTGTGCTTATGTGTGTGTATATATGTATGCATGTGTACATATAATTCTTAGGACACATACCTATCAATGTAAAGATAACTATAACCAGAACTTGATTAAATTTGTTACTTGAAGTGGAGACAGAGAGGTAAAATGGTGAAAATACCAGGTCATACTTATGAGTGTAGACACTGAAAGGAGGTCTTCTTCAGCAATGGGAAAGCATGGCCTGCTTGAGTTCTGGGAGAGGTGGGCCACTGGGTAGGGTGTTGGGAATGTTTTCGCAGAGGCCTCACTAAGGAGACAGCAGTGTTTTAGGGACACAGGATGATGGGTGTTCAGGTCAGAGAAAAGTGTGCAAAGGTACTGTTTTAATGATTTTTAAATGTAATGTGTTCATTTTACTATTTCCCTAAAATAGTACTAAATTACTCATGTTTCATGCTGTATTTATTTTACTGCACATTTAACCGTGTTAAGAATATAGGATTTAATGTTAATTCCATTTGAATAAAACGTAAATTTTAGTCATCTAATCTGCAAGATTTCACAGTTGAACTGAAGGGGGAAAATGGCATTTCTCTTTTGGGGGAGAAAACTTGACAATTTAAGCAGTAAATGTTTTAGGGATTTAAAAAACTGCATTTGTAATATTTTTGTTCCCAGCATAATAGTGTGTTATATAGTTCAGTTATTAAAATGAATTTCATGTTAAATTGGGGGTTTGGCTTTCTGAATAAAATTCTCAGTTAAAGATATAATTCATTATCTCGTCTGTTTTGGATTGTGACTATATAAGGGCTAAGTGACTAGTTTGTTCTGCACCGCATGAGGATGGTCTTTAATGTGAACATTTGGTCGCCCTGAACCAGGGCGAGGATGCTGATGCTTTTACGTGTATGACTTTGATGTTATATTAAAATGCTATGATACAGCATGAATTTAATTACATGTACATAGACTTGTTTAGCAGAATTTTAAAATTGTATGTCTAAAGGCTAATTGTGAATCCAAAAGTGATAATGGTTATCAGAAAAGTAATTTTTTAGTTACCTTAGAAATACATAGTACTAATCTTTTTTTTTTGACATTATTTACTAAAAATGTCATTCTGTAAGTGATTTTTTTCCGCTAAATTTTAGCATACATGTATATTTGTCAGAAATTTTTTTACAGATAATCTTTCACTTGCATACTTTATGAACGAGCCAATTTTTTTAATATAATTTAATCTGGTTAGTCGGATCATCATGTATATTCTTATTGAACCAGGTTATGATAATTCAATTATGTAACTGGGAGGTAGTAATCTAGGTAGGAATGTTTTCGTCCCCAAATGTAATCCTGATCATGTTTTTTATAACTCTCAGGCATACACTGTATTTCTTTCCTCTTCTGTGTCCCCATTCCTGTCACTAGTGCTGTGCCTCCCTAGATTCTCTTTTCCTTGTTTTGCGGAGCAGGAAGCCAGTTAGTAAAATTTGATTCACATAAGCTTGGAATTTAAGACATTTGTTCAGGATAAAATACTTGAGGTTGATTGCATGAATACTGATATACATTTTGGATACTATTACATCTTTTTGCTATACTGTAGCAATCTGAGCTGTCTTCTGTACTGTGTTGCCTGAACATAAACTGATTGCTGGATCAGAAAAGCTTTCCAAACAGGCTTGGAGATCTTTTTGTTTTCCTCCTTTGCAGATCATGATTGATGAGTTAAGAACTGTTAATGCAAAAGGACTTAGAAAACACCTGCAATCTTAATAGGGTCATTATCTGATACTTATATCCAGCGAGACATAGCTAAGGATCATAGAGTACTCAAATATGTGTCCAACCCTCTGTCTGTTTTAATGATTCAAAGATTAATGGTTTCAAACTAGTTCTGACATGACAAATTTTTATTTAAAAGATAAATGATAGGTTGAGGAAAAAAGTGATCCCTCTTTAAGAAAAGTAACCCTGTTATAACCTAGAATGTGGAACGATGAAAAGGCAGTAGCTGCAGTCATAGTTCATCCATCTTCCCTTTGGTTGGACAAGGCTAGTGGACCCTTCCGTTTTTTGACTTTGATCCTCACTGTGTAGTGTGTGAGGTCAAGGATTCTAGTCTGCTGAGTGTAATATCATGATTGGAGTATAGTAAAGTGGAATCGAAGTAAAAAAAAAAAATAAGCAATTTAGGATTGACCATTGAAATTTTTCTTCCCTAATTATATTTTTGGGTTTATAGATTCTGTCCCCTCTGGGAAGAATTAATGAGGCAGTGAATGATCTCACTAAAGCTATTCAGCTTCAACCTTCAGCACGGCTGTACAGACATCGGGGGACCCTCTACTTCATATCAGAGGTGATTTCTTTTACCTCAGAACATTTCCTTTCATGATAATAAAGATTTCACTTTACTTTTTGTTTCAGAAAGCTTCTCCTGGGGCTGTATAAGAATATGCTTGTGATACAAGACAGTTATAGAAGAATTTTCTTTAGATTAATTTGAATTCAGTGGAGAAATACTAATTAATAAGAACTCATTTTCTTGATTGAACTGTAAACAATAACTGTATCTGAACTAGAAGGAAAGAGGAGACAGAGAGAGAAGAAAAATTTGATTCTTAGATAGATAATACTTTAACCTTTGGATGTAGGGAAGCAGGAGTGCGTGTTAACAATGTGATTATAAAACTTAGAGGTACAATTTAAATCTTTAAGTATCACAACCCAAGAACCATATCCTGAACTAATATGATTTCCCAGGCTATAGCTTCTTGATGTAAATGACCTAAATCTAATGAGATTATCCTTTATCATCATAGTCACAGTTAAGTTTGTAGATTTACAGTAATTTTAATAGCAGTTTCCCAAGAGAAAATAACTTTTAAAATCTCAACACAATACATATTTTAGAATATTCAGTATAATACTTCTGTATTATATGTATAATTTATAAAACTCTTGTTTTGAAAAATAATTTGTCAAGCTTTTCTAAAATATTGTGACTTTGTGTTGAAAATAATATTCCTTTTGTAATTGAGACAGTATGCTTTTATTAAACCTTTATGAGTTTTTCCTATTTTCTAAGAAAATCAGCTACTTCAGCAAGCAGGTATAAGCATTCAACTAATATTTATGGTCATCAAATATTTCCTTTAAAGCAAGCCCAAAATGTCATGGAATGAATTCACTTTTTTTTTTTTCTACCAGTCAAAAATAGGAAATGTTGAAATATCTAATGAATACTACTTCATTTTTTTTTCCACTTTCCTTTTTGTAGGACTATGCAACAGCCCACGAAGATTTTCAACAATCCTTAGAATTGAACAAAAACCAGCCTATAGCTATGCTATACAAAGGTTTAACTTTCTTTCACAGAGGACTTTTAAAGGTGAAAGTGCTGTGTACAGTATAATGACTTTGCTTTCTATTGTGGAAAGACATTAGTAGGATTTCTTTTAACATGTTTTGTCTATTGATTGTTTATTTAATAGCAAAATAGTTTGGATCAACATATTTATTGAGCTCCTACTAGTTGGTAGGTACTTAGAAGAAGGTACAGAAGGGGAGAGAATAAAAGCCTGTAAGAAGAAGTAATAATTTACACTTATAAAGGATGCAGTTTTCTTTTTTTTCTCTACATATAATTTATGGTATGCTAGATACACTAAAGAAAGTAAGTAAGCAAAGTGGTTAGGAAACAGATAAGAAAGCTTCATTTGAACTATGGAGTTAGAGAAAGGTCCAGAGAACAGGTAGGCTTTATTTGACACCTTGGAGGTGGAGCTGGTTTAGGCAGAGAAGAGCGCAGAAGAGATATTGCAACATGGAAATACAGCCAAGTTCATGGAGTGAATTTTACAAAAGAGCTGTAAAAATCTAGATTTGGAAGGAAATACATAGTTGAGACCAAATCTATCATTTTAGGAAGTGGGTTTGACACAACAATGGCTGAGTAGCGTAGGGACAGAAAGACTGAATAGGAGACAGTGGTAGCATTCCAGGCTAGGTGGCTCCTGCAGAGGCTGTGGGAGCAGGTCAAGGGACATTTTTGCAATTGATTATGTTAGTATTACTTGAAGGGTAACTGTTGATGGTAGGTAAGTTGAGGGAAACTAGAAAGGCTTGTTTAAGCTATCTCAAAAGTGGGGTACAAGTGTCACACCTCAGCCTCTCCCTTCCTCCTGCTCCTGTCCCTTGATTCTGCATTCTCTGAGCGCATGTGTGCAGCAGGTGTGTGCCAACAGCAAGGGGGTTAGAAAAACACCTGTGAACGGAGCTCTGGGTCTCTTTTATTGCCCTTCTGTGCACCCAAGGCTTGGCATGTACTAGGTGCTGCAGTGCAGCACACATCAAAACTCCCTGATTGAAGACAGGTGAGGCGCACAACACAGCCAGCCTGCAGTGGTGAACACACTTCATTCTGTCGAGGTAGTCGAGAGTCTACAGAGGGAAGGGTGTCCTTAATCTGGATTTTGAAAGTTGTGAGGAGTTTCAATAGCATGTGGTAGGGAAGAGTGCATCTGGCAGAAGGAGCATGCATTTTATCACTTTAAATATTCTGAGGAACATACATATCCACAATATATACACATATACACTTTTTTTTAAAAAAAAAAAACAAATGTTGTAAATCCTTAGTTTTATAGACTGTGCCTATCACATAGTAGGTGCTCAATAAGTATTAGTGAAATAAATGAATTTGGGGTTGAAGGCCTTGGTTTGAGCTCTCCGCTCAATCATGTTAATACTGTGGGACAAAATACTTAAGCTTTTTCAGTCTCTCCTTCCGCATCTGTTAGGTAGAAGGGATTCTGACTCTGCCTCTTGAAGTGATTGTGAGCATTAAATAAAATGATGAGTGTGAAAAGTACTTTGTAAGCTATAAACATCAATCAGGTATTAATCATTATAGATTATTTTGCATGTGAAAAATTAAATTTCATAGATTCTTAAAAAAAAGAACTCTTATCCACTAAGACCCAACCCCAACGTAACATGCCAAAATTTCCTATCCTCGTGTGTGTCACAGGTGTGTGGAGGATAGTCCTCACAAGGGCACTCTTTCTCTCTTCCCTCAAGATGCAGGCTGGTGGCCTCAACCTTTGAGAGTCCATAAAATGTGCTTTTGCAGCTCCCAGAAGGACTTTTCCGGTTCATTTTGTATCTGCCCACCATTTCTCTCATCTTTGCTCAGTCACCTTAAATTAAAAAAATCTCAAAATCACAATATGATATCAAATCCTATCCCTTATTACTATCTCACGGAGAAGAAAATATTAAAAATACCAACTATTAGGCCCTCCCTGGTGGCGCAGCAGGTTAAAGCACAGCACTAAGAAGCTAACGCCACTTCCGCATGAGCTCGATCCCCGCCTGCCCCGGAGGTGACCACATGGCGTGGCAGACCTCTCCTGACCTGCCCGCTGCTCCCCTCAGCAGTGTACAGTTTAAAATTACAATTTAATTATGAATTTCCCTG